>NC_022019.1:12978353-12989844 GCF_000317375.1 Microtus ochrogaster | reverse complement strand
TCTGTCTGTCTGTCTGTCTTTTTCTTTCTTTTGGAAACAGGGTCTCATTGGCCTGGAACTTGCCAGAGATCTGTCTGTTTATAAGTACAGAATGACTGGCTTAATTTTTTTTTAATATGAAAAAATGTGAATTCTGGGGATTAAACTCAGGCCTTGACCTATCTTCCCAGCTCTCCATCTTTACCTTTGTTGGAGACAAAGTATATAGTTGGAGTTGGCCTGAGTTATCTCATTTTGTACCCCAGAATGACCTCGAGCACCTCATTTCTCAGCCTCAGCCTCTCAGGCGCTAGAATTACAGACGGAGGTAGTCATACCCATGCACTTTTCTTCTTCTTAAAAAAGCGAACTGGTAAGAATCAGCAGTTCTTGGTTTTATTTTGTTCTCTGAGTACTGGGAAGTCATAAAAATCTTGGTTAAAGACAGCCGGTCAGTGGCCAAATGTAGACAGTAATAAAACTTTCTCTCCTCTCTCTTTTTTTTTTTTTAAAGATTTATTTATTTTTATGAGTTTTGCGTGAATGGATGTCTGTGCACCATGTGTGTGTCTGGTGCCTGTGGAGGCCAGAAGAGGGCGTCAGATCTCCTGGTACTGGATTATTGGACAGTTTTGAGCCACTGTGTGGGTGCTGGGAACCTGAGTCCTCTACAAGAGCACTAAGTGCTTCTAACCACTAAGTCATCTCTCGAGCTCGTCATCTATTTTTATGTGACTGTCACTATGCTATGCATAGTTTAACAGATGTTTCTAGTGTCCTATAAAACAGTTCAGAGGTTTAGCTGTTTGAGTTTTTTTTTTTTTTTAAAGATGGGGTCTCTCCACATAGCCCCAGCTGTCCTGAAACTTGCCATATAGACCAGGCTAAGCCTCAAACTCACAGAAATCCATTTAATTCTGTTTCTCGAGTGGGATTAAAGGTGTGCACCACCACCCCTGGCTGAGTTGTATTTTTCCCCCTAGGGTATAATTAAGTACAAATGAAATTTTCAGATCTTAGTGTTCTTAATCAGTTTTGATGAAAACATCTTTTACCCCAGACTTTGTGTGTATGTGTGAGCGTGTGTGTGTGACTATTTTAAGGTAGTCCTTAATCTTCATTCTAATGGAAGTACCATAAATTTGATTTATGTTACTATAGATTAGTTTTACTTAGTTCTTGTGTGTTTCTGAGGACTCAGTAAGTGGCATCTGGTATCTGAAGATGAGGAGGTTATAGGTGTGTGTGTGTGTGTGTGTGTGTCTGTCTGTCTGTCTGTCTGTCTGTCTGTCTGTCTGTCTAATAACACTGTCCTGGACTGAGACTGTTAATCATTGGGGTGTGTTTTTCTAGCATGCCTAAGGCCCTGGCTTGGATCCCTCTGTAGACAGTCAATCAATTAATCATTCAGTTTCCTGTATAACTAGGTGGCCACAGTAATAATGCTGTATGTAGTGTTTTTCTTATGGGTTGTTTATGTTCTTCTTCTTCATTAGCCCAAGGGATCTAGATTGTTTCCCAGCTGGAAGAATCAGAGGAAGCGTGATGGGGCAGGAGCTGTCTTATTGCTGTGTGCGTGCGTTCTGTGTGCATGCCTGTGTGCCTAGGGTGTGTTTTAGCTTGTTGAGTTGGAGCCCTGCAGTATGGGCTAGAACTGGAGTGGCTCCAAGGAGGTCCCTTTGGATTACCAAAGTCCCCATGACATACTCCCCCCTCAACTGACATAAAATTTAACCATCTGCAGAGTTTCCACAGAGTTAACTGAGTTGCGCCTGTGAGATTGAAATAAGATCCGTGTTGCAAAACGAGCTGCTGGCTTGCAGCGCACACAGTCTGTGCACTGCTGAGCTTGCAGCCTTCTGGCAGGCGGGAGCCAGATTCCAGTGGAAATCACTCTTAACTAAACACGTTATTAAAACGTATTGAACAGGGTCCCAATCTCTTCTTTAAAAAAATTAAATGAGTGAGAGTTTCATTGCATAAATAATATGTGAACATACTCTATAGGGCAAGAAAAATGCAGACTTCAAGCAGGCAAAAGAAGGCTTCCTTGACAACCACCTCTAATCCTAGTTGCCCCCCCCCCCCAGGTTAACCACAGTCCTAGGGTTGTTGATATCCTTCAGATGCTTTGCATACTTATAGCCGTGCCCCTAGGATTTAAGAGTCAGATGCACTGTCCAGAGAACGTGGGTTGGGTATACCTTACCCATACCAGGATATCTTGTCCGTGTGTGAAAAGTGGCCTTGATCTTACTTCCTGCTTAGGTTTAGAAGGTTGAACAATTGTTTCATTCTTTTCTGATTGATGGACACAGGAGTTACTTCTCATCTTTTTCTGTTACCAATGCCCTAAGAGAAAACATTGTTGCAGCCTTTGCAGCTCTTGGGAGGTAGAGTTCTAGGGCAATGTTCATCTGTCGTAAGGGGTGGGGACACTTCTGAACCTAGAGTTACTATAGGAGGAAGGGTGCTTGCATTGTGCGTAGAGAGCAGGATCTAGCATGTGCAGGGTGTGTGTTCTCTGGATCTCATTGGCCATGCAGGCCAAGTGATGGTAGGTGAGAAAGTCTGGTATTAAGAAAGGCCCTTTGGGCCAGGTAGTTGATGTCTGGCCCCGTGTCCTGAGGACTTTGGTCTGTATGTTGATAATGCCTGTGTGAAGAGTCATAGGGTGGATGAGCAGTACTGTGGACCCACAAATTCAAAGCTCTCCACTCTTTCGCCTGAGACTCAACTCATTTGTGGGTCTTCTCCTTTTACTCTTTTAGAATACAAAGTATAGCTTCACTGTTCAAGCTTGGGTGGGGCACTCGGAAGTGTTTCTAGTGTTCTGCTGTTCTGCGAGTGTCTAGACCTCTGCCACACAGTGATTGTTGGAGAAAGAAGCTGCGTGTCTTCCAAGTGTGAGCATGAGCCCATGGAGGCCAGAAGAAAGGATTGGATTCTCTGAGGGCGAAGCTGCTGGAGGTCCAGGTGTACTCATGAGCTGCCTCAACTGGGTGCTGGAAACTGAACTCAGGTCCACTGGAAAGCCAGCAAACACTTTTATTTGTTGAGCTATCTTGCTATCTTTTAAAAAAGATTTATTTATATGTTACGTATACAGTGTTCTGCCTGCATGTATGCCTGCATACCAGAAGAGGGCCCTAGATCTTATTATAGATGGTGTGAGCCACCATGTGGTTGCTGGGAATTGAACTTGGGATCTCTGGAAGAGCAGTTAGTGTCCCTAATCTCTGAGCCATCTCTCCAGCCCACAAGCCATCTTTCCAGCCCTCAGGATTTGTTCGTTCGTTCGTTTGTTTGTTTTTCTTTTTGGTTTTTCGAGACAGGGTTTTTCTGTAGCTTTAGAGCCTGTCCTGGAACTAGCCGCTGGTCTCGAACTCACAGAGATCCACCTGCCTCTGCCTCCCCAGTGCTGGGATTAAAGGCGTGCGCCACTGCTGCCCGGCTTGTTTGTTTTTTGGGATGGGATCTTACTCTGTGAGCCGTAGCCATCCTTGAACTCTTGTTCCTTCTGCTCAGTCTCCCACATGCTGAGATTACAGGTGTATGCCCAGTATAGGATGCTTTTTCGCTTTTTGTCTTTGTGGCTAGCATAGACTGGCCATCTGATCCACAAGGACGTACATGTCCCAGCCTGTGAATGTTACTATATGCACTTGAAAGATTTTGATGCTTTTTTTTTTTCAGATGCCCTCCACTGTCCTTGTCAGTGGTAAATTCCGTTCCCCTCTTTGAAATTTTAGTGACTTTATTGCGTGTGTTGGGGGTGTGGGGAGTGCATGTGTGCACCGGTGCATCAGTGGAGGTCAGTGGACAGCCTGTAGGGGTTAGTTCTCTCCTCCACTGTGAGTCCACGGGGGTCAGACTCAGGGGGCAGTGCCTTTACCTGCTGGGCTATCGCACCGGACCAGTATTATAATTTATTGTTTTCTCCGCTATAGTGCTACCCTGTAATCTGCCTATAAATTTGGCTCTTCACCGCTGCCTGTTTGGTGTCTATTATTTGACCCTCGTGTGGGGGATTGAACGTAGGGCCTTGTGGATGCTAGCCAAGTACTGTATCGTAGTCCTGATGCAGTCTTACTCAGCCCCGTTTCTTTTGTTAGAAGCCTGTTTTGGGGAGACGGTACAAGCATGAAGAATCTTCAGAACCCACATGCAGTAGGTACAGTGACACTTACGGTAACCAGTGCTTCTCTGGTGAGTTGGTAGGTGGTGACAGGAGAAAGCCTGAAGCTTATGGGCCAGTTAACCTAGTGCTTGAAGTCACCAGCAAACCAGGCGGAAGGCAAAAGACTGGCTCCGCAGGTTGTCCTGACCTCTCTCCACAGGTGCCCTGTAGCATGTGTGTCTGTTCATTAGTGCACAGACATCACACACACACACACCTTTTTTTTACCCTGTTAAAAAGATCATTTTTCTTCATTTTTAATTGACCAACAAAATTAAACCTATTTATAGATGGTGGCATATTGTGTGTGTGTGTGTGTGTGTGTGTGTGTGTGAGCACCTAGCATTTATTGCATAGCGCTCTTGTGTTTGACATGTACTTTCTTACTATTTTCTCTCTCAGACCTGGGGACACAATAGCTAGGAAGAGGCGCTCATGACTCCCAAAAGCCAAGGCACCCCCTTCACGTGTACGTGTGTGTGAGGTGTATATATGTTTGCTGTGTGCAGGTTCGTGTGCTTGTGATGCCTGTGTTTATGGAGACCCGATGTTGGGAGCCTTCCTCGGTTGCCTCCACCTTATTCATCTAGGCCGGGTCTCACCACTGAACCTAGCGCCAGTCCAGCTGGCTGATTACTAAGGGATCTCCATCTCTTCCTTCCAATAGCTGGATTTACAACTGGGCTGCCGTGTCCGACTGCATTTATATTAGCTCTAGGGATCCAGAATTTGATCCTTATAGCTGCACCGTGAGAACTTTGTTTTCCAAACCATTTCCCAGGCCCTAAGGCATTTTTGAGAATAATAAAAATTAAATAACTCCAACACGTTATTGAAAGCAGCGGTGGCGCTTGCCTTTAATCCCAGCTCTTTGGAGGCGGAGGGAGGTGGATCTCTGAGTTCAAGGCCAGCCTGGTCTACAAAGTGAGTTCCAGGACAGCCGGGGCTCCACAGAGAAACCCTCTCTTGATAAACCAAGACCAACCAAACAGACAAAAGCTTCAAATTGTCCTGTAGGATAGAAACTGGTGTTTGTGTGTGTGTATGTGTGTGTGTGTACACATTTCACAGGAGTAGTAACTGAGGAATAAGACAAAAGAGGCTTTTTTTCTCCAATAGTTGCGGAGTCTGAGCTCATTTGCTGCCCAGACTGTTGGGTTTTGCCTTCTTTGCGGGTGGTCCTGATGTTGGGGGAGCCCCGTCCTGGATCACCGCCCCGGGGCCCATTTCCCCTTTCATGCCACAACCATCAGTGCCACTTTGACCTCGATATGACTTCAGATCTGTAACAAGGAGCCTGAAGAGTCATCCAGCCTCGCCGGCCCTCCACTCGTGCGTGACCATCCCAGCCGTGTCAGATAGGCTGAGCTGCCAGCTGAATCCTGTCCTGTTTCTGTGGTTCTGGAAAATTGCTCAACCTCCCTGGGGCTCAGTTCACTTATCTGGGAAATGGGGACGAACAGGGCACTTATCTTGTGAATTCTTTGGGAGGATTAAATGAGGTGCAAGTTGTGAAGTGCCCTGCAAGTGACTGGCACTTAGGTATTGGATCAGCAAAGCTAGCTATTGGACGGGTTTGGAACACAGCCCCTGAAAGGCTGTGGGTTGTGTGTCAAGTTTCCTATTCTGTGCTTGCCTGTTTATGCTGTAACCAGCCGTTCTAATGAAGGAGGCATGAGCAGCTGTGCTCTGGGATCATAGATGTTTGCCTCTGGGCAGACCACACATTCTTTTCAAGGCAGGTTGGGACCTTCAAACTCTTCTTCCTCTGCTTAGCGTTGTCTTCAGGAGCTAGGCCCTGGTATAGCTAAGTCAGCAGATGGCTAGGGGCTGGGGCTTTGCTCTGTGGTGCCCCTGTCCCCAGGTTTCTGGTGAGTCAGTGCTTAAATGTGTCTTAGCACCAGTGTGGGCCGGATCTGCTCCAGGAGGCTGGCCAGGCCACACCCCAGGGAAGTTTGGCAGTCAGCCTTGAACACCCTGGGCAGGGCCCCAAGACAGATGTAGGCACAGAGGAGCTGAGCAGGGGAGCAACCCATGGCTGAAGAGAGGTGACAGGCAGCTAGTCATGCGGAAGACAGGCGGGATCTCACTCTGAACTCCCCGAATGTCTAGGTTGGCACTGAGCACGGTCTGAGTGCTGAACCCGGGGGTTCGTTGGCCAGGAGGCCTCTAACAGCGAGAGGTTGGGTTTCTTTTTCCCCCATCTTGCTGAAGTCAGCTTTGTTGGGATTTCAGTTAATTAGTGGCTCATCCATTGTAGGCTTCTGGATTCCCTTGAGAGTGGGTAGTCTTATTTCAGGTTCTGGTATGGTACCTTGGTGCAATGCCAGTTCTTCCTAGATGGCTGCTGGATGGACAGTGGCCGCTCTGAGTCACTTGCTGTGTTATGTAGCATGGACCCAACGGCAGGG
The DNA here is from genome assembly GCF_000317375.1 of Microtus ochrogaster. NCBI lineage: Eukaryota > Metazoa > Chordata > Mammalia > Rodentia > Cricetidae > Microtus > Microtus ochrogaster. The sequence continues at coordinate 12,983,274 of NC_022019.1, read as the reverse complement.
ACAGGAGCATGTTCCTTTTGGATTTGGGGTGCTGGCATTGGCTCAACGAGGCAGATGCATTCTCGCTTTCACCAATGGGGGGGTGCACTGTAGACTTTCAGTCTTTTAGAAGCTGGTGGCTTCTGGAGTAGACATGGATTCCTGAGGGGTCCTTGTGTGGTGCCTTGATTTCGGCCCTCAGTGTTGAGTGTCTTTGCAGGCACAGTGTCTCTTGTGTCTGTGTTTGCAATGTGTGCCATCTTCAGCCTGCGACCCGAGTTGGTGGTACAGCCACTGGACACCTGTAGCTCTGAGTGCCCCGGTTCTCCACCACAGGGAAGTGGCAGGGCCGTTGGATGACCTGTTGATTCCAGCCAGGAGCATCACTGGGTCCTTCTATGCATCCTCCAAGCCCACTACTTGTTTGCTTGGCCCTGTCTGGAAATGTGGTCATTCGCAGGAGTGACGTCTGAACTCTGCAGCCTCCTCTTGTAATGGATTCACCATCATCCATCATTCCCGTTCATGTGGCATCACAAGGGTCTGAGGTTAATTCATGCAAATGATGGCCCGGTTTCAAAGTATGTTTGCTTTAGTCCATGTCCCTGAAAAGAAAATATGAATTATATGCTATGCCCTGCTTCATTATTCAAGGAGTGAAACTTCACCCTCTTCACTGAGCATCAGGAGGGGATCTTGGGTGCTGTTAATACTTAGCCTGTCTTTCTAGTGTCTGCCACTGGCTTGTTAGGTTTTTAGGACTCTCGTATCTCGACTGAATGTTTTGTGATGCCCATTTTGCCAACCTTGCTTGCCACTCACATAGACCCTTCTTCCTAGTGAAAATCACCCTCTTTTCCTCCAGAGTCCCTTTCCCTTCCTGTGCCATCTTCCTACCCCCCAATTCCTGGAGAAGGGAGAGCCAGACCAGGAGGAGCCAGGGAAGCTGTAAATGCACCCCCTACCCTCATTGCTAGTGTAAGAGACCTTATTTTCTCAGCCATATAACAGGGGCACCATTGGCCCTATATATCAAGAATTATTTTATAAATAAATAAAGAGAACTGTTTTTACATTTACTTATTGTGTGTGTGTGCATATGGAGTTCGGCCAGAGGAGAGTTTGCAAGCATAGCCTTCTGCCATGCAGGTCCCAGGCCAGGGATCGAAGTTAGGTTGTCAGATTTGGCGACAGGTACCTTTATGCCTGAGCCATCCTCTGTATTTTACTGAGTTACTGGGGTGGGGTAGGGGGGCAGGAAAGTAAAGCAACCCTGAAAATGTCTGTTAAGTTGAGACTAGACAGGAAGCCACATGAGTGTCCTCCTTCGTCCCTTAAGCTCCAGCACCAAGCTCTCAGACTTACCTTGAAACACCGCAGAGTCATCGGATGTCTGGGGCATGTCTCCCTGGGGAAACTCTGGCTCCCAGTTCCCTCCCGGGAGACCTGGCTCTGGGGAGAATGCCCAGTCAGCACTTCTTTATCTCCCTGCCCCTTCGGGGAGGTTCACGGAGGAGTTTCAGCCCGGTTTCAGTCAGCTTTAACCTCATCATTCCCTCTCTGGTTTTTCATTTATTTGCTGGTTGAAACGGGTCTTACTATGTTGCCCAGGCTGTTCTGCTAGGCCCCAGTGATCCTTGTGCTCCTCCTCTAGTCTCCCCAGTACACGGGACTACAGAATTGCAGATGTGCACTGCCTGCATTGCTGGTTGGTTTGTTTTCTATGTGTGTGTTTGCTAGGAGTTGAAGCCAGGGCATGCTTGGTGCATGCTAGTCAAGTGCTCTACTTCTGGGTACCCCCAACCTTTTCACCTTTATTAATATTTTGAGACTGAGTCTCACCAAGTTTCCCCGGCTTACCTTGAATTCACTCTGTAGTCCAGGCAGGCCTTGAACTTGTGTTCCTCTTCATCAACTTCTTGATTAGCTCGGATCACGGCCCTTGTACCACAAGACCTGTCTCAGTCTGCTTTTATGAACAATCTTAGAACTGAGTTTGTGTGCTGTTTAAAACCCTGCCTTGAAGCCTGGTGGTGGTGGTGCACACACCTTTAATCCCAGCACTTGGGAGGCAGAGGCAGGAGGATCTCTGTGAGTTCGAGGCCAGCCTGGTCTACAGAGCGAGTTCCAGGGCAGGCACCAAAGTTACACAGAGAAACACTGTCTCAAAAAACATAAACACACAAACAAATAAGTAGATAAATAAAAATAAAATGAAACCCTGTCTTGCATTGGAGAGATGACTCAGTGGTTAAGAGCACTTGTTGCTTTTGCAGAGAACCCAGGATCAGTTTTAGCATCCAAATGGCAACTCGCAGCTGTCTGAAACTCCAGTTAGTTCCAGGGGATCTGATTTCTCCCTGATTTCTGTAGGATCCAGGTACCTATGTGGGGCACGTCTAAAACACTCAAACACATGCATTTCTAAAACAAAACAAGACTGCTTTACTTTTTATGTAAATGTGTATGAGTGTTTTGTCTGTCTCTGTGTGTGTATGTATGTATGTATGTATGTATGTATGTATGTATGTATGTATGTATGTACGTATGTGTGCTACGTGTGTCCATATCCACAGAGGCCATAAGAAAGCACCAGAACCCTTTGAATTGGGGTTGTGAACTGCTTTGTGGAAATTGAATCTGGGTCCTTTGCAAGAGCAGCAAATGCTCTTAACAGTGAGACCATTTTTACAGCCCTCTGCCTTGCATTGATGTCTGCATGTCAGGGGAAACAGGTCTTCTTTTAGAACTAATTTTTGTTCATTTTACAATTTATCTGTTTTATGTGTAGGAGTGTTTTGCCTGTGTCTTTTATACCACTTGCATGCAATGTCCAAGGAGGTCAGCAGAGGGCATCAAATCATCTAAAACTTGAGTTAGGAATGGTTGTGAGTTGCATGTCGGTGCTGAGAACCCAATCAAGATCCTCTGCTAGAGCAAGTGCTTTTAACCGCCGAGCCATCTTTCCAGGCCCCAGACTAACTCTTCTTGAGTCTGGGACTCTGGGAAGTCTTGTTTACAATAGCAAACCTGGACTGACAAGCAAAATACAGTCTGCAAGAGGCTCAGTAGCACCACTGCTGCAGGTTGAGTATTCCTTAACAGAAGTGCCTGGGAACAGATGTGTATCAGATCTTGAACCCTGTCCCCAAATTGGGAATATCTGCAAATGTATAATAACATATCCTGGACAGGGAACCCTCAATCAAACAGAAGTCATTTGTTCATCACACCTTAGCCAACATACTCTGAAGGTAATTTTACTTATTTATTCCTATGTGCATGAATACTTGCATGTTTGTATGCATCACATGTATGACTGGTACCCTCTGAGGCCAGAAGAGGGTGTTGGATCTCCTGGACCTTGAGTTACAGATGGTTGCAAACTGCCATGTGGGTGCTGGGAACTGAATAGACCTGGCCCTTTGTTTTTTTTTTTTTTTTTGGTTTTTCGAGACAGGGTTTCTCTGTGGCTTTGGAGCCTGTCCTGGAACTAGCTCTGTAGACCAGGCTGGTCTTGAACTCACAGAGATCCACCTGTCTCTGCCTCCCGAGTGCTGGGATTAAAGGCGTGCGCCACCATCGCCCGGCTATGACCTGGCCCTTTGTAAGAGCAGCCAGTGCTCCTAACTGCCAAGTAGTCTCCAGAGCTCCTTGCGCACTGTTTTTAATGTGCCTATGTTTTCACTGTGACCTGTTATATGAGGTCACGTGTGGAATTTTCAGCATTGTAGCACCATATGAGAGCTCATGGTGTCTGAGGTTTTCAGATGAGAACCCAGGCAGGCTTGTGTTTGAGTGTTGTCTTGTTCGATAGCCTTAGGCAAGCAGGACAGCTAGGAACAAAGGGTGCTGTGTTTCTGAAGGGAGGAGGAGGAGGAGATAGGTGCTAGGGAGGGAGAGTGTATTGCTGGGGAGAGCTGTGAACCCCTTCCCTTCCTGCTGTAGCCTGCTGTAGGCAAACAGAACTGCCTCTGTCACCCTGTTGAATGACAGCCGGGCCGTGAGACCCATAGGCATAATTTGTTGATCAGGTTCATTTATTATTTGCTGGAAACCAGATCAGATGACCTGTTTCTCTGGCCCATCCACTGGCATATGAAAATGGCTCTGTTATTTGAGACCATTATTCTTCCTTTCCATTATCCTATTACATCTGTTATCCACAGCAGCAAGAGAGTGTGCGCCCTGTTACGGGGATGCTGCGGAAAGGGCTCCAGCCAATTCCTAGTTGGCTGACCTTATTTAAATTCATCCAAATTACAGGACTCAGATATAGTGTAACCTGTTTTTATGTTTTGTTTTTTAAAAGATCTTCAGAATAAGATAATTAGAACACTCTGAGAATCTAATTTTTTGCTGTCTGGACAGCTGATTTGAAATTAAAAAAAAAATACATCTTACCTGTTTAAGTTTTGGGTGTGGGTGTGCATGCCACGATACATGTGTCCAGGTCAGAGGATAACTTGCAGGAGTTGGTTTTCTCCATGAGGGCCCAGGGGATCAAGTGTAGGTTGTTAAGCTTGGAGGCAAATACCTCTACCCGCTCACCAACTGCTGGGCTTAGAAACACCAAAGGGGTCACAGATGTGTTCAGCGCTGTATATCTTGATGATAGTGTAGAAATCTTAGATATATATGCCCTCACCCTAAAACAAATGGCATGCAGGGCTGGGGAGATGGCTAGAAAGTGCTCTCTGTACAGCCATGAAGACCTGGGTTCAAGTCCCCAGAACCAAAGTGAGGCTGAGCATGGAAGCTTGCGTCTGTAACCCCAGTGATCCTACAGTGAGATGGGCAGTGAGGCGGTGGTCACTCGAGGGCCAGCTAGCCTGGTGTTCACAGGAGGTCGCCCTACACACATCCCTGCAGGATGCACACACATACACACGCTCCCATAGTGTGCACACACATGCACACGTTCCCACAGTGTGCACACACA
>NC_022019.1:12972436-12977612 GCF_000317375.1 Microtus ochrogaster | reverse complement strand
CACACGCACACATACAAGAACTTGGTGAATAGCTGAGCTTAGAGACTTTGGGTTAGGGCCTTGGATGCCCTCACTGGGATCTAGTTTCTTTTGTTTGTTTGTTTGTTACATTTATTTTTGCTATGTGTACTGTTAATTCTCCTGGAACTAGAGTTGCTGATGGTTTGTGTCACCTGACATGGGTGCTGGGAGCCAAACTTGGGTCTTCTGTAAGAACAGTTCATGTTGTTGACTGCTGAGCCTTCTCTCCAGTCCTCTCACTGGGGTTTCTAACTGAAACCAGGTAGGGTTTTCTGTCTCTATGAAGAAAAAGCCCAAGTGTGTTTTGGTTTCCTCCAAAGGCTTGAGAACCAACAGGTAGTGGTGACGGAACGTGGCAAAGTGCAGGTGGTGGCCTGTGAACCAGATTGATCATGAATGTATTTGCACACGGCACCTGTCCGCCAAGATACTGGGTGGTCACGATGGGAAGTAGATCCCTGTGGAGATCCACTGGAAAATAAGAGACATGGTTTCCTGATACCCTTCATCCTCTGGTTGAATTTAGAACATAACATTGAAAAACAACTCAAAACATTAAAGATTTAAAGGGAAAAAAAAAACCCTGGTAATTCTCTAGTAAAGGATGAGGACAGCACACAGGCTACTAAGGACTAAAATCCTGTGTACGCGCTGGTTATCAGATCTGTAAAGACACAAAAGCTGGGGTTTAAAACGCTGCAGCTTTGTGTCTTCACTTTGGCATGTTCATCAGCGACAACCAGACTTTTTGCAATTAGGAGCCTCGCTCCAAGCTTCACCCTCCTCAACTTTGACAGAAGTCCCATGAGTTGTGCAATAAATCACCGGCTTATGACCTGTGTCCTAGAAGTGCGGGGAGGTGATGTCATGGCATGCCACAATGCCCCTGGGTAGTGAGAGGCGCAGCCATTGTGTGCAGCTCTGTGCACTTGCAGGCGTGTGCTGAGACATGCCATGGTCCAGCAGCCTTCTGTGATGAATGGCAGTTTGCAACTCTGAACCATAGAGTTTGTTTCATTGTTCTGCCAGGTCCAGTTATGTAACTGGTGGCAGATGTCTGCATTAAAGGCCATCAGCAGTGTGTTTGCTGAGACTGAACGAGTGTTAACCATCTCTAGACCCTGGCCAAAGTACATAAGCCATCCCTTTCCTATTGGTGACAGCACTTGAGATTCCAGACCCCCCTGTCATGTGTTCTGAGACCATTTTGGCCTAGGTTTATGCCCCAGCAGGAATCCTGTAAGTGGGGAATGTAAAATTGGAAAGGATTTGACCACATGCTGAAGTTCAGTCCTTGTTATTCTACAATACGTTTTTCTTCATTTTTCTCTGCTGCTTCAGAGCTGATGGCAAATCAAGGGATGGCTGACCCCGGAACCATCAATAGCACTTGAGAAAGCATCCAGGGAGCAGTAGCTAGAAGCAGAGGTGGGGAAGAGGACCCTGAAAGAGGCCAGCAGGAGGGGTGCTTGCATGCTAGGGGGAAGGGTGAGATCCTTCCTGCCTGGTGGTCAGCTAGCACCCCCAGCTACCACCCCCAAAATAGGTGTGACCTTGCTCCCGTCTTTCCAGCCAACTTCTGAATCCTGAGAGCATAATGTGTGTTTTTGAGTGGATCTTGGGAGAAAGTAGCCAGCCTGTGGAAGTAGGCCAGGGGCAGGCGAGTTGCCTATTTGTGCAGATCCCTCTGGCTTCTGGAAGGTACAGGCTTACCAACCAACAGAAGCACATTCTTTAGAAAGAAGACAGGCTTCCAAAAACACCATCAGAGTTTGTTGCCCAAACATCTCAGGTTCTTCCTGAAGACTGGGAACCGAGGAGGTTTGGAAACACCACTGTCTTCATTTTCAGTACTAGAAACCCCAAACTTCCGGCTCAGGAAAGTGGGGGTGGCTCCTGGGATTTTTCCTTTTTCTTTTTTCCTTTGGCCAAGAAAAGGGCTGGTGGTTTCTCCGTGGTAGTGCTTCCACCTGTTGTCAGTCAGCGGTACTACACTCTAGCTTCCGTTCACTCGGTGCCCTTCTTTCCTGATGCCTGGCTTTGGAACCAGGACCTCTCTTAATACCAGGCATGCACTCTGCACTGAGCGACACACCTGGTCCAGTGGCTGCAGTTTAAAAACATCTGGGACGCATTTTTTTTTCTTTTTTAAATTGTAGTCACAATATGAGAGTGTGAAGACACCAGCTATCTAACTTGGGGACTCTGCATGCCACATCTTTGCTTTGTTTCTTGGGGGCTCTGGGCCAAGCTGCTAAGATAACAGATTACAGCCTTTGAGCAGTGGTTGCAGAGAACCAGCATTTGCCACTCCTCATCCTCCTACCCCTCAGGTCTCCCTCTGTACTCACAGATCTGCCTGCCTCTGCCTTCTGAGTGCTGGGATTAAAGATATGTGCCTTCACTGCCCAGCTGCCACTTTTTAAAAATTATCCTTTTGTTGTTTTTAAATTATATTGTATCATTTCAAGCAAGTTTTACATTTAAATGTTTGATCATATTCTTCCCTCCTCCAGGTTCTTCTAGCTCCTCCCTCCCTCCCCCAACTTTAAGTTCTTTCTAAAATAAGTAAAACCCAATAAAACAATAAAACCCCATCTAAAGCAAGAAAACAAAACATCAAAACAGAAAACAAACTGTAACCAAATAAAAGCATTTAAAAAAAAAACCAAAATAAACTTGAGTCTATAATATGTTGGTCGCCTGCTCCTAAACTTGAGGCCGCTGTGCAGTAGATGCTATACCTAGTGTATAGTATAGTGTAGTGTATAGTGGCGAACACCGATTTTCCCATTCCCAGCAGGTATAGTTCAGCTGTTAGCCTTCACCCTAGTGGCCAGGTTTTCTTTCATTCGTTCATCATTCATTTAAAAAATATAACAAAACAAAATATAATAAGATAAAACAAAAGCCTTCACATTGAAATTAGAAAGGACAAACCAGCGGCAGGAAAAGACCCTAAGAGAAGGCACAAGAGTCAGAGACCCACTTGCTCGAACACTCAGGAGTCCCATGGAAGCACTAAGCTGGAAGCCATGATATGTCTGCAGAGGACCTGGTGCGGGCCCTGTGCATGCTGCCTGGCTCTTCCCGCTTTCTCCGCCTCCTCTTTTATGGCTGTTTTTTCCTGTCTTGGTTAGTTGTTGTAGACATGGTGGCTAGTAGAACTTGCCTGGCTAGTTTGGAAAAGAAGCAAGGATGTGTGGGGCGAGGCTGTGGCGGGAGACCCAGACAAATCAGCCCCGAGGTACTTTTGTACCAGGCAGAAAGCAAAGGCTTAGAGACCTGTTCAAAGACAGTTGGTGCTAACAAGTATTTAAGGGGTATTTAGTGTTAGGAGATGCAGTTCGCTGCGTGTGTGTATGTGCGTGCGTGTGCGCGTGTGTGCGTGTAGGTCAGAGGACAACTTGTAGGAGTTGGTTCTACTGTGCTGGTTTCTGTGGATTGGACTCGGGTCTCCAGGCTTGGTAGAAAGTGACTTTATCCACAGTTATCTCAATGACCCTGATAGGCTTCTGGTTATGGATTGGGAAGGAAGGGGAAAGGGGAGGGAGAAAAGGAAGAGGAATGTTCTGAAATTCTTTGAGACATTCAGCCTGTGCGCAATTAGCCTGATGGTGTTCTAGGCTGGGGAAGCAGCAATTAGAATCAAGGTCCTGAAAATCCTGGAGTTTAAGTGCCAACCCCAGCCCATCCACACCTGTAATGTGCTTCATGCCTAGTTGTTCTCAGCCAGATACCGACTGAATGGACAGAGACCTTGAACGGCAGAGACCAGAAGTCTGTGTAGAGACCCAGAGTAGTTGAGAGGACCAGGACAGCTGGGAGGAGGAGGGAAGTTGGCAGAGGCTGGACTTTCTTTGTCTACTTGATTTATTCTTTTTACTTTGTGCATACAAGTGCTTTGCTTGTGTGTGTGTCTGTCTATGCACTGTTTGGTGCTGGTGGAGGCCAGAAATAGGGCATTGGATTCTCTGAAGCTGGAGTTATGGTTGTGAGCCACCACATGGGTACTGGAACCAGATGTGGTCTTCTGGAAGAGAAGCCGGTGTCTTTAACCCCTGAACTACCTCTCCAGTCCTGGTGGTGTTAGTTTCATGGTGGGTTTCCGAAGTCGTCTGCAGCTTGGACTCGAACCCAGCTTGGGAATCTGTGTATCCAACAAAAGTACTCAGTGCTGATCTGGCAATATCATGTGGATGAACCTCACTAAGGAAGCAATGCTGTCTGTGCGTGCGGGCGCTTGGCTCAGGGGTTGCCTGATGAAGGCAGAGTAGCTGAGACAGCAAAATGGGACTCCGTCCTTCCAGGAAGTAATGGGGGAATTTGTTAAACAGCAGCTAACACCTGCCTAGAAAGTACTGGCGGCTGTTTTTATAGGTCAACACTTAATGATGTAGGAAAAACTTAGCTGTCACCTGAAGTAAAGTCAGCTTACTAGTTTAGTTTTTATAGAAATAAAGTGTGGCAGAGCTGGGTGAAGCAGCGCATTCTTGTGATCCTAGCACTTAGGGCGCTCAGGCAGGAGGATTGCTGCAGTTCAAGGCCAACTTGATATAAGTTCCAAGCCAGCCATAGCTACCTAGCAAGACCTTGCCTCAGCAGCAAAACAAAATAAGAACAGAAAGTACGCGAGTAAAGTTATAGAAGAAGGAGCGGGATGTTTTTTGGGGGGGGGGAGATTGGAGTCAGGGCTGGGGATGTAGCTCGGTTGGTAAAGTGCTTACCAAGCATGCACGGAGCCCTGCTTGTCCTCCAGCATCACATAAGATGGGCATGGTGGTGAATACTTGGGAGATGGGGGCAGGAGGGTCAGCACTTCAAGGTCATCCCCAGCTGCATAGGAAGTTTTGGCCTGAGCTACATGAAACAGGAGTCTTAAAAAAGAAAAAAACAATAAGAATAAGAAAATGGGAGTGGGGAGGAGTGGGTATCTTTGGGAGGCAGGGTCACAAATGATTTTATTTTCTTTGAGTTTATCAATATTTTTTACATGACCTCCTAGGAATAGGCATTAATTTTCTCTATAAGGAAAAGATAGAGCCGACAGGATGGCTCAGCAGGTAAAGCAGCTTGCCTGCAAGCCCGATGTCCTGAGTTTATCCTTGCAACCTATGTGGGGGAGAGAGAGAGAGAGAGAGAGAGAGAGAGAGAG
>NC_022019.1:12944285-12972271 GCF_000317375.1 Microtus ochrogaster | reverse complement strand
TCCCGACGTCTTGGTAAGCGCTCCCTCTTGGGAGCCCGGGTCTTGGGACCTAGTGCCTCTGAGGTGCCACTGGGGGCCAGCCTGCCCTTGGAGCCACAGGTAGAAGTGCCGGAAGGAGCCGCACCCCAGCCCTCACTCACCTCTAAGGACCTTGTGTGCCAGGAGCAGCCCAAGGAGGTCCTCAAGACTCTGGGAACCTCAGGCCACCCACAGGTGGCCTTTCAGCCTGGACAGAAGGTAGGTTGATGCTAACATGGACAGGTACCCTCTCTGAGTGTTGGGATTGGCAGACTAGCGGTACCTAAGTGATGGGCTGGAAGTCCTATAAACTGGGGCTCTAGACAGAGAATATGCTGTCATTTCAGACCAGGGCTTCTCCATGATTGTCATGTGGAGTAAAAAGTGGCCAGGCATTCTGGGATGCTCAGAACCTCAGGCCAAAGCATGGCCTCAGCTCAGTGGCTTCTTGTCTGCCTCAGTTCACAAAATTAGGCAGCCAGGAGAAGGACCTTCGGCACAGGCGCCAGAGAAGAGGTGTAGTCCAGATCTGATAAGAACTGTTTTTTTGTTTTTTTTTTTCTTGCATCCCCTCACCATGGATAGGGCCTTGGTCACCTAGGCCTGATTTATCACTAGATCCAGATTCACAGGGCTTCTACCCTTACCTTCTCCAGGGACCACCTACAGAGACTTGGCCTTTATCTTCCATGAAGCTTGGTGTCCCCTAGACTTTTGTTCTTATGAGATAAGGTAGCTTTTCAATTTCAGGTATCCCGATGAGAGAGCAGTCTGCCCCCTCCCTTCCCAGTGCATACTGGGGAGAATGAGACTTAGAACCCTACAGAAGAAAAGCAGTGAGTCAGAGGTATTTACGAGTTCAGAGGCAAGGAGAGGGGCACGAGTAACTGAAGGATACATAGAGATTTAGGGTTCAGAGAAGGTGCTGGTCTGCTCACTGTATGCGGAGCTGTACGAGGAAGCTTTGATCCCGTGTGGCTAGTCCGAGAGCGTGGGTGGGCAGCAGGTGTCTGGGAATCTCTGCTCTCCCCTGGCCCGTTCAGGCTGCTATAATGGAATACCCAAGGCGGGGAAATGCGTAGACAGTAGTTTATTTGGCTCAGACTTGTGGAAACAGGGAAGTCTGAGAGGAGGATGAGGGTAGGAGACTGCCAGGGTCTGCACCTTGGCTTACCACAGTTCACACTCTCCTGCCCGTCATCCCACTCTCCGGATAATCCTGGCCTGTTGTGACAGGCCGTTGAGAGAGCAGCAGTCCACATGACGTCCACTCACACTACACCCCACTTCCTGACCCTTGGTCTTTGGGGAGGGAGTAAGTGTCTAACGTGCACACTGGGGGTGTCTGCCAGATCTTAGCACGCACACATTAGAGATGAGCGTATCAAAGCACAGACTGCAGCAGGCAGCCTGATTCCCGGCACCGAGATCTCTACGGGTCCTGAGTGTTGACCATGGGCCATCATTCCCCTGCAGGTCTGTGTGTGGTATGGGGGTCAGGAGTGCAAGGGCCTGGTGGAGCAGCACAGCTGGGCAGAGGACAAGGTGACAGTGCGACTGCTGGACCAGAAGTTGCAGATTTGCTGTAAAGTGGAAGAGGTGTGGCTGGCAGAGCTGCAGGGTACCACATCCCAGGTGCCAACCTACAGACCCGTGTCTAGGAACATCGATGTCCCAAAGAGGTATGTAGGGTGGTGAGGGTTATAAATACGGGCTGGGACGTGTGGGGTCTTGGGTATCTGCTTGCTGGGATAGTGACACTAGAGAGAGAAGAGGCATCCTTTGAAGGAAGCCTAGGTAGCACCCTTCCTTCTCCAAAACTCTATTAGGGGTTACATTTAGTTGGTTTGGTGGAGGTTTAAACTCAGCTCCTAATTTTTCACGAGAAGAGACAGGAACAGATGAGACAGAGTGCCAGCACCAGCTCCATACAGTGCGGAGACGAATGGTTTCAGCCTTGTGGGCCAGCAGACTCCATCATTGCTACTTGGTGCAGCAGCCACAGCCATAAAAGCCTGTAGGCATGTTGTGTGCCAGTGAAAACCAATCAGTCCCCAAACTTTCCTGTGACTCACTATCGTTTGTATCATCTGTCAAGGAGTGAAATGCTTTTGATTCTAAAATAGCATTTGAAAAGGTAAAGCCATCCTTTGTTGGCTTAAAATTGGACAGGCAGGCCAGCAGGCTGTGTCTAGAGCATGGTCTGATTCTTCACTTGGGTGTTAAGAACATGGGGTAAAGAATAGATACTCTACTTTGGAGCTTAATGGTAGGATGTGCCCTGGGACTGTAGATCCTGATGTGCACCTAATGGTCTATCTATATTGATCTTTTAAGATTTAAAAGGAAAATCTGGGACTGGGAAATGGCTCGGTATGTCTGAAGCGTTTTCTGTGCAAGCCCAACAGCCTGAGTTCTCTGCCTGGGACCCCTGTACAGGTAGCAGGAAGAGCCTACTCCACAGAGCTTTCTCTGACCTCCATGTGTGTGCCAAGGCATGAGCACACTAAAGCTCACACAGCGTGCACAAGCACAATAATATTAAATAAAAATGAAAAGCAAGAAACTTGGCCAGCTGAGGCTGTTTTCCATGCAAGATATGCAAACAGCAAAACTCTATTCCACCCACTTCTGTGGGTGTGGGGGCTGTTGGTAGACCAGGCGGTTTAAAACTTATTTTAAATTACATGTGTGTGATTTAAATTAGTATGTGTACATGCTATGGCGCACGTGTGGATGGCAGAGGCTGACGTTCAGGAGTCAGGTCTCTTCTCTGGGTACTGTGCATTGAACTCAACTAGCCAGGCTTAGCAGCAAGCACTTTTCCCCACTGAGCTATCTTGTTGGCCCAGCAGAGACCCACTGTCTTAAGACCAGAGGGACAGCATCGTATCCAGTGGAAGACCAGCAGAGAACTTATTTTTCTATTCTGAGGAAGTGAAAACACAAAGACCATGTAATGTTTAATATGTTGATGACTTTGGTCCATCTGGTCAAACCCAGCTGCACAGTTTGGTAGACACGGTGTATAAATATGAGTGAATATAGTCCTTTGAAATAGGCAAGCCACTGGCAGTTGATTATATTCTAATTTCCCCCAAACACTTTAGATTTCGGATAGTGCTTATTTTACTTACAAATCATGTAACTATGGATTTAAAGGAGAGAAAAGAAAGCACATGTAAACTCCCGTGCGGCCTGTTTAAAGCATGGAGCTTAACAGTGGGAGATGGTTTCATCTGGTTATTTATTTTACCCCGGTTTGTTTGCTCACTGACTTATGTAATAGGTTCTGTTGACATTCAGAAGCTAACAGAATGCCGTGTTTATTTTGGCAGAGGGGAGAGAGAAATCCATTAGTGTAATTGTTTCCTCTTAAATTTGAATATAAGGCAGGGGAAGGAGGTAGTTTTAGATTGTAGTAGGCATTCTTTATTCCATGCTTCATCTTAGCATTCTGACTCTTGTCTCCACTCCCAAATAAAGTGTTCCGTTTCAAGTTATGGGATTAGAAGGAGAGTTGGGGAGAGCGGTACTATCTCAGGTGTCGGCCCTGGTTTAAATGGGGGGGGGCACCTGTTCGTCTTGGGCTCCTTGAGACACCACCCAGAGCAAGCACTTTTCACGTTTGTTGCTTTACTTTCCATTGAGCTCATGCTGGTTGCTTGGGTGGGAGATCTGAGGCGACAGCATAGCAGTGTAAGGGGATCACATGAAAATAAGTGGATATGGAAGCTTAATCTGTGAGCTTGGTGGGCCAGGCAGGCCCAGGAAGTAACGTGCTCCCCACCCACTTGACTGCAGGAAGTCGGATGCGGTGGAGATGGACGAGATGATGGCCGCAATGGTGCTGACATCTCTGTCTTGCAGTCCTGTCGTGCAGAGTCCTCCTGGGGCGGAGCCCATCTTCTCTGGTGAGCAAGCGGGGTTGCACTGGTTCCTGGTCGGGCAGAGGCTCATGACCGATGCTCTTTCTTTCCAGCTTCTGATGCCAGGCCATAGGGTTCTGGAGGCTCTCAGGACTGTTGGTCAGAGGCTCAGGTTCCTCATCGGAGCAGAAAGTCCTTGGGGTTTTGTGACAGTGACTGAACTTAGCACTCAGCCAAGATGAGCACTCAAGCAAGTTCCGTGGGAGCCTGGACAGGGCCTGCAGGAACATTTATTTAGTTCGCAAAAGCAGAACCATGCTTGGCAGTCCCCCTAGTGGTTTCCCATGATCAATACTCACTTCTGAGTGAGTAAGTCAGCCTCATAAGTTAGCATGAGTTTTCAGGCCAAATACCTGAGCTGAAGTCTCAAGTATGGTTGCTTTATATAAACCGATAGTATAGTGGGTAAAGGTGCCTGTTTGATCCCTGGGACTCACATGGTGAAAGAAAAGAATCGACTCCCCTAAGTTAGTTATCCTGTGACCTCTACTTATGTACCACATCACACACACACACACCACAGATACTGTAATAAAAAATCCCTAATAATATGACTTCAGGTTTATAGATGCAAACAGAAATCTTCTGGTTATAATCCCGAGAGGCTTCCCCAGCACTTGGGAGGGCAGCATGGAAACTCCTTATCTGCCGGTTCTAAAAGCTATTTAAAAGTCTGTAGGAGAATATGGAGCTAGTTCTAATTCACACGGAGAGAAAAATGGCCTTTACAAGTGTCCCTCATAAATAATCTCCTTTTTTTAAAAAATATTTTTATTTATTTATTATGTATACAATATTCTTTCTGCGTGTATGCCCACAGGCCAGAAGAGGGCACCAGACCTCACTACAGATGGTTGTGAGCCACCATGTGGTTGCTGGGAATTGAACTCAGGGCCTTTGGAAGAGCAGGCAATGCTCTTACCCTTCTGAGCCATCTCTCCAGCCCCAAATAATCTCCTTTGATTGAAAGCCAATTTAATTATTCCATCCAGAGGCTATTACCGCACTTTGGGACACCTAGTGGTGAACCCCAGCAGTGCAGCTGCTTTAACGTGCACAAAGAAGACCCAGAGTAGGGATGCTAAATTCTTAAGAAGTCCAAGAAGTTGAGTCAACAGATTCAGGAAAGGAGCTGAAGGGGGTGGGGGAGACAAGGCTGTTGTTCCCTCTTGGGCCCATGTTCATGGGTCCATGATCAGTTGCTTTGGATGCTTCTCGAGTTCTGCCCTGAATATTTACTATTTTAAACTCTGTGAGTCGCGATGGGAATCTCTCAGTTTCCAGGAAGAGCAAGTGATGAGAGTTTTAAGATTGGGCAGGGGTACCTGGGGAGGAGGGGCTCTTTATCCAGAATCCCATTTGGGCAAGCATCTCCTAGAAGTAAAGAGAACCTTGTTTGGAAACATGGAACCTTGGAGTTGGCCCAGCCTTCAGATCTGTCCTGATTCCTTAGGGTGTGGCAATGTGTCTTCAGGCCTAGGGTCAGGAGACTCTGAATGTCTGGATAGGAGCTGGGCTGCTGGGAGCATAAGTTTTTTGTTTTTGGTGTTATTTTTCTATCTTTCTTGCTGCTCCCATGTATTAGACTTTCAGATCATCTTATGCGATCAATTGTCCAGCTTAAGTCTGAAGCAGCCTACAGACCCATCAATCAAAAAAGTAAAAAAAAAAAAAAAAAATCGAGGCTTGGTTTCTCTCAGTGATGACCCATGTGGCCATGGCAGAAAATGTCCACCAGGCAGAACAGTTATAGCACCAAAAATTGCCATAGCATTTGCACCTCCCCCATCTTGTAGCTCAGGAAGAAATTTCTTTAATAATTAAAATTTTAGTAATATTTTGATTTTCACCATTTACTTGCTTCCTTCTTCTCTCTGTTCCTGGGGACAAGCCCCCTGAGTGTCCTTTCACCTCTCTCTGGCTAGTTTCCCGTGCAGCCTGTGGTGACCCGTGGAAGGAGAGCGGTGACGTATCAGACAGCGGCAGCAGCACTACCAGCGGGCACTGGAGCGGGAGCAGTGGCGTCTCCACCCCCTCGCCTCCCCACCCTCAGGCCAGCCCCAAGTACCTGGGTGACGCCTTTGGGTCTCCCCAAACCGATCATGGCTTTGAGACGGATTCCGACCCGTTCCTGTTGGATGAACCAGCCCCACGCAAGAGGAAGGTAGGTGCCTGTGAGCCCGTGGGGACAGCCATCCCCAGGGGAGCAGGGACTCCATGGGTCCTGGGTGCTTCTAGTTTTCCTTTGTGGCACCTGTTGGTGAAATCCCTAGACTGAGGCTGCTTCCTTTTCCTTTTTGGGGGTGTGTATGTTTGTGGGTGTGCATGCACCTGGAGGCCAAAGATCAACCTCAGGTATTGTCTTGAGGTGCTGTTCATCTCTCCCACCTCATACCATCTTGGTGTTTGAGATAGGTTCTCACTGCTCTGAAGCTCACCAATAGGCTAGGATCTACTGTCTCTGCCACTCATTGAGATCACAAGTGTGCGCTACTATGTGTGTGTGTGTGTATACACATATATACATATATACATACATACATACATACATACACACACACACACACATATACATATATTAATGTGGCCACCAGGTACTCTCAGGTTCTCTTGGGCATGTTTCTATGCTCTCTGGGAGCCCCCTACCTGGAGGTTTTTCTTTTGGGCCTGGCGGAGGATGGCAGCCAGCTGAAGTCCTCATCAGGTGACAAGAGAGGCCAGGGAGAGGATGCACACACCCTGGTTACTAAGACTTCTTTCTCCCCCCTAGAACTCCGTGAAGGTGATGTACAAGTGCCTGTGGCCCAGCTGTGGCAAAGTTCTGCGCTCCATCGTGGGCATCAAACGGCACGTGAAAGCCCTCCACCTGGGGTAGGTCCAGAGCTCAGTGCCTCTTGCCTAAGGTGCCTGTTAGGTGTGCCTCCACCCTGCTAACTCCACAGGACTCGCAACCCAGAGGCTTCTAGTGAAATGGCTTGCTACAGACACTGCCCGGTCCCCCTCCCTGACCACTGAATGTATGATGCCTTCGCTGGGTAGGGAGACTCTTTATATCGTGGTCAGTGTTGGTGCTGTTGCCAGAGAGTTAGCTCTGTGTGTCTTGTGGTGGTATCTTCCTACCTGGTGTAGGAAGCTAGATGTTTCAGTTCTGGGTAGAAATAGAACAGTTTGGTTTAGTCACTGGTGGAGATTCTGTGGCTTAGGCTTAGTGGCCAAGTTTTACTTCTGCTTCTGTAGATGGAAGTTAGGTCTATATCAGCGCCGTGACACCAACGTGAGGGTCTCATCTCTGGACAGAACCCTCAAGGCAGCTCCTCTGGCATTCACCGCCTCACTGGATGCGAGAGCATGCTATAGATGGGGTGGGCCCCAAGAGGGCTCATAATAAGACTAGGTCTGTGTTCATACATGTTCGCTGTTGTGTGAGCCCTCGTGCCGGGAAGAACAGCTTCCATGGGTGGGCAGTTCTAACCCCTTATGATAGCCTCTGAGCACAGGGCTCCTGAGTATTTTCCTGGGTACCCTCCCCAACTTCCTGGGTGGGCACAAGTGGTCACTTCCTCCTTGTACCTTTCTCTTCTCTGGCTTCAAACTAAGGCAGCGTGTTCTTAACGATGGTCGAATGTCTGTTCCACACAGGGACACTGTGGACTCTGATCAGTTCAAGCGGGAGGAAGACTTTTACTATACAGAGATGCAGATGAAGGAAGAATCTGCTCTGGCTGTGGCTGCTCCCCCTGCCTCTGGGACACCCAACGGCGAGCCAGCCTCCACCTCCCGTGTGACCAGCCCATCCCTTGCTGCTCTTTCATTGCCTCCACCCAAAGTCCAGTCCTCTGGCTCTGAACACCCTGGCCTGGAGTCTCCCCTGCCTTCAGTTGCACTCAGCAAGTCAGCTCCTGGCTCCTTCTGGCACATTCAGGCTGACCATGCATACCAGGTTTGGAACAGGCGTATGCAGGGGCTTAGCCTGGGATCTCAGTGGTCACTGGCTGTCGCTGCGCAGGCCTCTGAACACCTTATTAAGACTGAGCCTTTCGGCTGAGTTGTTAATCTTACTTCCACAGAGAAGGAAAGGAAAGGCTGGGATATAGGCCAGTTGGTAAAGTTGCTTACTGAGCATGCGCAGGGCCCTGGGTTGCTCTGAGCATAAACCCAGTGTAAGGCACACAGCACACACTAGCCCTCAGGGTGGAGACAGGAGGAATAGTTCAGGGTCATCCTTTCCTACATGGGGAGTTTAGAGCCAGCTTGGGCTACATGCAAATTCTGTCTCAAAGTCAGCAGCAGCACATTCTGACATGCACTGCAAAGAGCAGTCATGTGCAAAGTGCAAAGAGCAGTGCATGTCAGAATGTGAACCGAGAGCTGTCACTTCCAAGGCCACCTAGAAGAGTCGAGAGGGTCACGCAGGGCTTCCCAGGCAGCTGCTTAGCTCATTGAATGGGCTCTGAGCACCTACTGGATGTCAACACTGGGTTAGGTAAGCCTTCCAGTTAGACTAGGGCATGACCTCATGACGTACATGGTGGAGTGGGGTTGGCTGGGACTAATTGTAAGTTGTCAAAGTGCCATTTCCTCGAGACACGGGAAGGCACAGCATAGTCCCAAAGGAGAAAACTCCATCATTCTCTTGGGCCTGGGGAAGTTGTCATGTGGAGGATGACAGTGTCATTTAGAATGACCTTCACCCTGCAAGCAAGGCTCCCATTCCCGTATGCTGGTTTAGTTTATAATTTGACTTGAGCAGACCTGACCAGTGTGCAAGTTAGTAAATAAAAAGTAGTGCTTCCAGCCAGGTGTGCTTGTCATACTTAAAATGCTGGCACCTGGGAGGTCAAGGTCAGCTTGGGCTACATAGTAAGGGCAAAAATACCACTACAACAAAAGAAATCAAAATAAAACAAAACCCCTAAACCAATGATACTTGCAGTGAGAAAAAGTACAAAATAAGCAGGCTATCCTCTTTAGAATTCGTGGTCCAGAGATAGACCTAAATCAGACATCCCTGCCTGGACCTGAGGAGTTGCCTGGCAGTTCTCTGTCCTTTCTTGGAAATACTACTCAGACTTAGAGGGCTTTGGAAGTTTTGCCTGAAGCACATTCTCCGTAGGTGACCCAGCCACTGACTGCCACCCTGTAAGGACTAAATCATGGGGTTGGCGTGTAAGCAGCCCCGAAGGGAGGGCTACAGAGTAAGATCAGCGCCTCTCAGGAAGAAGGAGGCTGTGCTGCTGATGGATTAGATGGCTCTGAGGCTGCTCGTGGGAAAACCTATCTAGCCATCTTGGTGTTTCCCAGGCTCTTGCCTGGGCAGAGCTCCTCCTTCGATTGCTAATGGGAAGTTACTGGAACCCGAGGCAGTTGAGTTGGAGCACAGACTAACACAACTCCTGTCTCTGCAGGCTCTGCCATCCTTCCAGATCCCCGTCTCTCCCCACATCTACACCAGCATTAGCTGGGCTGCTGCCCCTACCACCACCTCCCCGCTCTCTCCGGTGAGTGTGCGCTTCCATACCTCCAAAGCTCTTGCATACACCCTCAGGGCTGGAGGACACAGCGCATGACTGATGCTGCCTGTCTCTGTCCCTATACTTTATAAAGATCATCTTGTATCCTCCTCTATCTGGCTACAACTCCTCTCAGTAGCTAGGAGGGGTCTTCACGGGGAGTCAGGGTGGAGTAGTTCCTTCCTTAGAAATGTACTGGACAAGGGTAAGCTCACTCCCTTGCTCTGTGAATGTCTGAGTGCTTGTTAGAGTTCTGATGCCCAGATGAAAGGAAGGGAGAACAAGAAGGAAGACCACTCGGAGGCTGTGTGGGCTGCACCAGAAGTCTCAGACCACTATGAACTTGTACCCATGACTCTGAACTGAAATAGATTGGAAGTCATTAGAACCACATATGGGTAACTCTAGTTTCAAGTGTCTGCCACAGAGAAGTATCACACGTGGCAGAACCTAGTTGACAGAAGGTGTTACTAAGGTAATTCAATGTCTCCATTTACACCTTGTATGGTAACCCCATCTAATTCCCCTAAAATTTTAAGGGTGACTCCTGTCTCTGGCCCTGACCTTCTTGGGGAAGCTGCATGGTCCCCTTACCAGCACCTGTTGTGGGGCTCGCCCAGGAAGTTGTCTCATGTTCACAGCTGTGCTTATTCCCCCTCATGCCCAGGTCCGCAGTCGGTCGCTCAGCTTCAGCGAGCCCCAGCAGCCGCCGCCCACAGTGAGGTCTCACCTGACTGTCACCTCCCCACCCCGGGCTCCGAGCAGCTCCAGGTGAGCCATTTCATCCTTAGCCTTGGGGTTTCTGCCCCTGTCAGCACTGGGGATAAGTCGACCCAACTTTAGTCTCAGACAGAGGCCACACTGGTGGAACTGGCTCCTCTCCCCTGAGTCTCTGACTGTGGGTCCCACCAACTTGTTCCAGAAGCCACCCCTCCTAGCTCCTGCGTGCTTGCCTGCTTATGCGTGGCCATCAACTGGGTCTAACCTCCATTACCTGACGCCACCCTCATTTCATTCCTGTCAGGAAAGCCCGCGGAGAAGCCAAGAAGTGCCGTAAGGTGTACGGCATAGAGCACCGGGACCAGTGGTGCACAGCCTGCCGGTGGAAGAAGGCCTGCCAGCGCTTCCTGGACTGAGCCTGCCTCTCCCAGCCCCACTCCTCACCCTGCCTGGCAACCAGGAGGTCTCCAGGCCTGCAGCCATCAGCAGAACACAGAGAGATGTGGAGTGGATGTGGGCCGCTGGGACTCCTTTGGCTAAGATTTAACACTTAAAAACACTTTCTCCCCCTTGTGGGAATGTTTTATTTAAAAAAAAAAAAAAACAAAAATGAAAAACAAAAAAAAAAAAAAAAAAGAAAAGAAAATATTTTTCCCCTTAAAATAGGAGAGAGCCAAAATTGACCAAGGGTATTCTGCAGCGAACCAGAGACCAAAGAATTATCCCCCCCCCCCCACTTGGGGACTAGTTTGTGTGCATCAAAAGTAGGCCAGGATGCCTTGCCCATTTTTGTGCTGAGCTGGTGAAACATTTGCTCCTTTAATTGTTCCAGAATGGACTGTGAGCAAAATTAATTTCCTTTTCTTAGAAAAAAGAAAAGCCCTTTCTGACAGGTGGATGACCCAGGGAGCAGTAGCAGGGCTCGGAGAAAAGCAGGCGGCTGGCTGTACTTGGTGAGATGCAGGGTTACTTCTGTGGGAGCAGCCTCTGGGGACAGAAGAGGGACACTCTTTTACCATGTTAACTTTTGGATCTGGCTCCCCTCAGATGTTGGGTTGCTTGTAAGTAAACATGTGGCTTCTTCTCAAAGCCTGTCCCCCAAAACACTGAACCAAAAGGCTAATATGAATAAAGTTTGAGAATGTGGCCTTGAAACACTACCCGTGAGCATCCTTCCAGCTCTGAGAGGAAGTGTGGAGGGTCTCCACAGAAACTGCTCCCACTGAGTGAAGTCCTTCCTGAGGCCTCTTCCCTCCAGTGCCACAGAGGCTTTAGAATGTCTGGTCCTGTCTGCAGTGGGAGTCTTTGATGTTGAAGCCTTCTTACCTGAGTGGGCTCTGGGAGATCCTAGCAGACTCTGCCTGCGCCTGCTGAACATGGCTTCCCAGACCCAGCCCAGGGAGTCATGGGCTCAGGGAGTTCCACCAGGCCACCTCTCCAGGGACTGGGCAGTTGTTACGAAGACCATCCTCCTGACCACTGAGGGTCCACTGGTGACATTGATTACATGGGAAACACACATCTGCTTTTCAGTCTGAGACACACTAAGTACACTTAAGAACCTAAGAGACTGTGTATGTGGTGTGAAGGCTGTAGTGGTAGCCTGGGCTGCTGACGGAGGGAAGAGACATGAGTGTCTTTGGTAGGGATTTGTCTTTATAACAAACCTAACCCGCCAGAGGCGGCCCTGGGTTCTTCTGCCCCTTCAACCTTATGGATAATTAAAAGCTGGCAGCAGAAGTCTCTTTTCTCTCCTTACTTCCCATGATGCTCAGCTTCCAATCTTACTGGAGAGGGGAGGGGACCTCACCAGGAAACTCTCCTCTCCCCTTCTTAATCCCAGTGTGGACTAAGCCTCCACTTCAGCAGAGGCATTGTAATCCCCCAGCCTCGGTTTGGAGCGTGCAGATGTAACTGACCATAATAATTTTCTCCATTCGAATCAGGCTTCCTATGCCATTGGCTTGCCAGGCAGAGAAGGAAGAGGAAAAAGAAAAAAAAAAAAAGAAATAGATGGGATGGCTTAGAAACTGAGAGAGTTTTGATTTTGTTCAGTTCTGTTTTATTCTGTTTCTGTGCAGCCTTCCATGTTGGCAATCGTCCTCTCTCTTCTGGTGGCCTCCCGCCCACTGTTGTCTCGCCCCCTCCTCCCCCTGTGCTCCTTCATCTTGATGCTTTCGTGTTGGTTCCCGTCACATGGTCTGGCTTTGGGTTTGGAGGGCAAGGGTGGCTTGTGAGCACACCCAGCCGTCAGGCCCGCTTCCTTCATCTCTAGCTCCCTGCCTCCCAGCCCCCTGGGTTTGGAACCTGACTGGGTGAAGGTGCCACAGGTGTGCTTCTGAAACCAACAGGCCCTAGTTTGCAAGTAGTTGTCCTGGAAACTGTCTAGCCGTGTTTCTGTTGTTCGGAGCACTCTCAGAGTTCCTTTCAGACTTGGTGCCATGTTGGGAGCGGCCTCAAATGAGTCTGCACCATTCCCAACTCCGTTCTGCGAGTCCAGGGTTACTGTCTGGCCAGCCGAAGTCTCAGGTACAGAGCCAAAAGGCTCTCCGGTAACATAGGCTTGGATCGATGATAAGGCTTTTAACCTGGCCCTGGAAGCAGTTTTTGCCACTTCAGACAGTGCTGCGAGCAATGGCTACCTTGTCACAGTGAGTGTATAGCTTGACGCCTTAGAGGACCCTGTGAAATTGGATATGGAAACGGATTTGGTGGAAGAAATCTGTTTTGTTACTTTCTGGTCACCCCAGGTTCTGACTTTACCAGGGGCAAAAAAATAAAAAATAAAAGTAAAAAAAAAAAAAAAAGATTAAAGCAAAACAAGAAGGGAAAAGAATCCCATCTGTGAATTTGTCTTATCGGCGCTTCTTCCCCTCCCCCACCCCAGCCCCGCTGTCTTCCAAGTATTATTTTTACTGTTAAGATTTTTTTTAAATGTGAAATGAAATGTAATGTTTTTACAGCAATGATATGAAATATATTTTATAAGGAATAAAATGGTACATTGTCTGAGTTAGTGTGTGCCTGCACTGAGTTCTTTCCTGATCCTACAATAAGTTGCACATGGTATCACGTGACACTAGGCATCGAGACCCATTCACTTATAATTTCACTCGCTTGGCAGGGAGTGCAGCTCAGTGGAGGAGCACTTGTGTGGCTCTAGGTTCAAAGTCCTAAAACAAACTCAAGCAGGGCCATATTTACCAGGGAGCAGACCGAGCGCTGATGGCAGTGGTGCTCAGCCTTCCTAATGCTGCGATCCTTTAATACCCTCTGTGCTCTGGGACCCCCAGCCATAAAATTATTTTCATTGATACTTCATAACTGCACTTTTGCTGCTGTTATGAAGTGTAAGTATCTGATATGCAGGCTATCTGATATGCGACCCCCAAAGGGGTCATGACCCTTTGAGAACAGCTGCTTTAACAGATGAGGCGTGGAGGTTGATATCTTGCCAAGGGTACAGACTGGGATAGGGTGGAGTGATGGCATTGGTATTGTAATCTGGGCAGTGAATGTTTTCTATGACTTATGTTCATTTTCAAAAGAGGACATATTATGGGCATATGTTTATGCCTGATGGAGACTGGGTTGGGAACTTGGGAGAAAATAAATGACATTCTATATATCCATCAGCTTTTCATAGCTATAATAAAATACCTGAGGTGGGCTAATTTTGAAAGCAAGAGGTTTAGAGGCTGAAAGACCAAACACTATGGTGCAGGGTCTTGCACTGAACACATCACCTCCCGGAACAGGTGGCAATGTTGGGAACTCATACCAAGGGAGGTATCACAGTGTGAACATAGGAAGCTAGAGAGGCTGGGGTCCCTTCCTCAGGCACGACTTCCCACTGCCACCCCAAACATTATGCCTCCAGCACATCAAGGCACATGAAGGTTGGGGACCTCCCCAGACATGTCAAACCATAGCACAGTGTCTACAGAAGGGGTTCTCTGTGTAGTCTCTGCAGGACATTGACTTTCACAGGTTGTGGACAGATGCTAGCTAAGGTGGCTTCTGTTGGCAGGGTCCTAGAAGCAGAAAGGACCCCACACACACACACAGATATTGGCTTATTCAACTTTAATTATTCCAAGAGCCTGTCAAGCCAGGCCACAGGAAGTTGTGGGGGATGTGTTTAAGTGTTCTAAGGACATTTGGAGTATGAAGGGGGTTGTGCTGCCCTTGTAAGAGCTATCTGGTCCCCCTCCCCTCCCCGGTATTCTCCGTGCAGTTCAGCATGGCCTCCCCTTGCCTCTTGACAGCTGAGATTACAGGTGTGCACCACCCTGCTCAGCTCTTAGATTTTAAGGGGGTGGCTGGAGTGTGGGAAGGAGATCTGGTATCTTTCATTTCATTTTATTTTATTTTTGCATTAAGCTGGCATCCTGTTCAGGAAAGGCAGGAGCTGGAGTGTGTGCCTGTTGGAAGAGAGAGCCAGAGGAGTGGAGAGCTGCTTCTGAGCCCAGCAGCCATCTCCGGGGCTGGGGTCTCAGCATTGCTGGACAGTGAAGGCCCCTTAATCTTTTGCTTTTTGACCTCAGGAAATGTGAGCAGAGTAAATTAGGCATTGTTCATAATTTACCCATTCTGCGGTGCAACTGTCCACTGGTATCTACACAGTACAATAAAACAACTGTGTGCATGATATTTATGTTATAGTAGAGAGCATAGAAATAATTTTGATACACAGAAGCTTGTATGTAGGTTATATACAAATGTGCTATTTTGCGCAATGGATGATTTTGCTACTCACAGGGGGTCCTGGAACTAGTGCCTCTAGGTTATAGACAAACAGTTGTATTCTATCCTTCCACAGGGGCAAATGGACCATGAAAGCTGACTACCACATAGATATTGAACTTGTCAGTTTTTCCAATTGGGTTCTCCACGTGTTTCCCGGCTGGACTTCGAGAGTCACACACCTTACCACGCTAAGCATTAACGTGGAGAAAAAAGCAGGCGGGTAGGTTCGCCACTCCCTTGCTTTGGTCACAACCTGCTGGCGCCAAACCACCAGGCTCTGCATCACCTGGGAGCTGTTAAAAATATAAGTTCCTGCTGGGTCCAGAGCTGGAAGTAGGGTCCAAGAGCAGCCGGATGGACGCAAAGGTTGAGAACGACTGTCTCCCTCTCCATCACCTACCCGCTCACGCGTTCACACAGCCCTTTGCATCTGACTTCACAGTGCCCTTGCCCGTTGCCCTTGGCGTGGTCATTTCCCAGTGGTCATGTCCCAGTGTCACCTTGCGCCAACTTTATAGTCCCCACAGCTGTCTAAGAGTTTCCAGCCCCGGAGTTGCCCACCTGGCTCTCACGGTGTGTGTTTGCACCATGCCACATCGCCTCGTCTAAAGACAGCCAACGAGTTTATTAACCATTTGCTCAGTAGAAGTTTAATGGAGAGAGTTGTTTCAAACGATCGGTCAAAAAAGAACAGATCTTTTAGAAACAGGTTATGGCAGTGACAAGGCAAGACCCCGGGTCTGATTTCACATTCCTCTCCCCTGGCCCTAGAAGAGGGCGGAAGGTGAGGGAGAAGAAGGGGCCGTGGAAATGTTAGCTGGAGGAGTTACAAAAATACACTCTGATGTAGCAACAGGGTTGTGGTGAAACATGCCATGGGGAGGGGGCAACAACCGGGCAGGGGGTTGCTGTGGGTACTCAATGCCTCAGGGAAGAAGGAATCCTGACTCCTGGCCGGCACTTCTGAGTGTGGACACATGCTGTTCGGGGGGTCACCTGGATGCCTGGGGAGACAGAAAGGAACAAAATGTCAAATCCAATAGGTCCACTAAGCCATCCATCCTGTTTGCTCAAGTGACTAAAGCAACCCAAAGTGGGCCACCACAGCAAGTGAAAAAATTCCAAAGTGATCAGAAGGGGTCCTTACTCAATGCCCTCCACTTACCTGTCACTTTTGCCTACTACTGACAGGAGGGATGCGTTGGCTAGAAAGGGAGGCTGATGGGCAGGGACTTAAAAGGCCCAGTGACAAGTCTTTTCCCAGCACCACTCATCCCCTCTCCAGTTCTCAGCATCTATGTGAAACACAGCGTCCTCAAAGTTCTTTTATGTGACACAGGCTCTCTAGGCTAGATGTGCAGAATACGGATGGGGTCATGAATGTGCTGCTGATGTCTAGAGGGTCAAGGCTGGACACAGCAGCAAGCATTGGAAGGATAGGTCAGAGTGGGAGAGGCAGTCCCCAAGACCTGCTATGTTCTTCTTCCTGTGTTGTCCAGGGCAGGGTCTGCACTGCAGTGCCCCATCTTCCTAGGTTGTCATTACGCTTTGGACAGGTTGGGTGGCCCCCTCTTCAGACTCCAATCTTCTGAGTATAGATTGGCACTGGCATCTTCAATGCTAGGAAGAACTACAGCAATGGGAACTGGCTGGAGTGGAAAGATTTCTGTCGGGTACGCGGCAAGTTGGGCTGTGTGTGTGTAGACAAGCCCAAGGTCTCAGCTGGCTGTGTGTGGCCCATTAACACACCCACTCCGGAACTCACCACCGTGCTCACGCAGATGAGAGAGGGAGAGAGCTGGTGACAGGGCGGCAGGACGGCCATTAATAATATCCAAATGAGCTGGCTAATATTTCCATCAAGAACTTTGCATGTTGTGCAAAGTAGCAGACGGAAACCGGTTATTAGCCCTGTTACAGCACCTCTCAGCTGGAAGTATAATAGAAAATCAGGAAAGTCAATTGACTGGCTCAAATAGCTTTTCTTCTTTCAAATGAATTGATTCTTGCCAATGGGACTGATCTTAAACTGTCTTTAGGTAAAGAATATTGTTGTGGTTTAGAATTACATATAGGCTTTGGTGTCCCTTAGGAGCCCCTGTAGAGAATGCCATTAAGACTTAGAAAAAAAATTCGTGCTACTTCTGGAAGATTTACTACTAGATACCAGACAGGTCTGACTTAGAAAGAAATCGGGTGCTTGTCAAGGACGGAGTGCAAGTTCACTCAGGATCTTTGGAGATGAACCATTCTGTTAAGACAAATTCAGGGCCTTCTCCCACAACCTAAAAAATGTGGCCATCTTTGGGGATAAATTTGATGCAAACAAGGGACCTAGCAGCTTGGGCCCTGGGGACTGACCCTGTGCCAGAGTGTGGGCACCAAAGATTAGCATTGGCTAACTCTATCTGGAAAGAGGACCATGAATGAGATGATTATTTTGGGTGTGTGGGAGGAGAAAAGAGAGGATGCATGTGTTTTTCTCTTCTGCATCAGAGATGGGAATTAGCTTCTGTTGGGACAGGATCATATGGTCAGCTAACTCGCGCTTTGTATGAGGCTGTGTTTCCAAGCTGTCTCGGGAGATGGGTGGGGCTCTGCTTAGGGTCACACTGGCATGTATGGACGGCGGGGGGGCACAGACGACAGTTGGACTTTCTTAAATCCACTGTGCTGATTCCTAATGCCATTCCCTAGTTACGCACTGGTGATGGTGGGAGAGAGCTGGATTTGGAATCAGCCAGCAGTCACTGGGTTTTTGCTGTGTGTTTTCCGAGGCTTTATATGACTGTACGTGTATACCAGAGGATGGGAAGGGAACAAAGGAAGAGAACACAAGAAGCATCCTGGGACAAGTCCAAAAAACTGAAGAAAAAGAAGACTCATTATTCCTTAGTCTACTAGCTCCATTGGACCAAATTTTGTAGTCCTGGTTCAGCAAGGATGCCATTAATGAAAAAAACCCACAATACTGGTCCTTCCTTGGCAAAGTGCAGGATGACCAAATTGTTAGTGGAAGAAATAAGAGCAAAAAACATGACTCTGGGGCCCAACAAAGGTCTTTGGCAGGGGAAATGGGAAATATTAATGGTTTCCATGGAGTTTAGCCACCTTGAGATGTAGGGTGAGATGGATAAGCTCTTTTTGAAGTAGAGCGGTAATCAGCCTTTTTGCAAATGGCTAAGAGGAGGGCTGGCTATTGGGTATTTTTTTTGCAGATAAAGTCTCCGAGGAAAGGTGAGCTGAATGGTTGCTATGGTAACTGACGGTTAGAATTGGTCCACTTAACTGTCCCCATAGTAACTAAGCTCCTGGAGAGCTATAAAGGAATTAGTTATCTTAACATACTACTATTATCCCCATGGTAACCAGTGTCTGAATGGGAGTGGTCAACCTCAAGGAGAATGGTGGGAAAAATCTTTCTCCCTGGAGAAATGGGTAGGAGGCAGAGATGTGAATTTCTTTACCAATCCAGCCTCTGAAGAGCTGGAGTTCTTGAGATGTGTGTAGGGAAAAGAGAGAGGGATTGGGTGGTTTGGGTGGTGTGTGTGTGTGTGTGTGTGTGTGTGTGTGTGTGTGTGTGTGTGTGTGTGTTTGGGGCTGGCTAATGTGTTTTTAGGCCTGGGACAGTTGGGTATATGAGGTCACTTCTTGCCCCCTGCTAATTGGTGCCCAACTCACTCATGGGTTGCAGTGGCCGGTGCAGCTGGGAGGGGCTCCTTCTGGCTACACATTACCATTCTGGTGCAGAGTGCGCCGGCGCTGACTTGATTGCATGCTCAGGACCAGGTACTGCCTCATAAACTCACTGAACCGCTTCTGGTTGGCCAACTTCCGGGCCGACTTCCGGGCCCCAGTGAAGCCCCCAAACCTCTTCTGCAACTGCTTCTGTTCCACCTCGTCGGCATCAGCAGTGCCAGGCTCCGTATCTGCCGCTTGCGCCAAGCTCCTGACCCGGGGCATTCGCTTCAGATGCTGCATCTCCGAAGCTTTTGGCTGGTAAAGAGCAGCTGTCACGAGCTCTGGGTCAGCAGGGTTGAGCTGCCCAGGGTCACTGGCCATGACTTTGGCACATGCAGTCCAGAGAGGACGGAGTAAGACCTTTCCTTCACACTGGAGGATGCATGCCTGCAAAAACACAGGCAGGAGGGAGAGAAAAGGGGATAGAGCCAGGGATGAGCTAGGATCATCTATAGCTGTTCCGAGTCGCGTGCTTCTGAGTTGCGTGCTTCTGAAGTGCTGGTTCTCAAGTGTTGCGCAGCAGTGTATGTATGTGTGGGGGTGCACATGTATGTATGCACGCGTGTGTGGAGGCCAGAGATCAATATTGGTTATCTTCCTCTAGTGCTCTCCATTTGATTTTCAATATCATTTTCCTTTAAAATAATGATTATTATATAATAATAAATTATTCATTAATAACAACAACAACAACAATAATATTATGATTGTGTGTGAGTGTGAAGGTCAGGGGACACTATGTGGAGTCTCCTTCTACCTTTACGTGGCTTCCAGGAATCAAATTCAGGTCACTGGGTTTGAATAGAAGCATATTTACCCCCTGAACCATCTTGCTGGCCCCTCCACTTTATTTTTTAGCCTGGGACTGTTATTGACCTGGGTGACCTGAGCCAGCTGATCTATAATGGAAGGTCAGCAAGTCCCAGCAATCCCCCTGTCTCTGCTTCTCTAGTGTTGGGATCATAGGTGTGTGCTTCCATGCTCGGCTTTTCCATGTGTTCTGGGAATCAAACACAGATCCTCAGGCCTGTCTAGCAAGTACTTTACTGATGTATTAGTTAGGGTTATTATTGCTGTGATGAAGCGCCATCACCAAAGCAACTTGAGGAAGGGATTTCTTTGGCTTACACTTCCATGATACAGTCCATTAGAGAAGAAAGTCAGGACAGGAACTCTAGCAGGCCAGGAACCTGGAGGCAGGAACTGGTGCAGAGGCCATGGAGGGGTGCTGCTTACTGGCTTACTCCTCATGGCTTGCTCAGCCTGCTTTCTTACAGAACCCAGGACCACCAGTCCAGGGATGGCACCACAATAATCACCAGTTAAGAAATGCCCTACAGGCTTGCCTACAGCTTTATTTTATGAAGGCATTTTCTTTTCTTTCTTTTTTTTTTAAAAAGATTTTATTTATTATTATGTATACAGTATTCTGCCTGCATGTGGGTGCTGGGAATTGAACTCAGGTCCTCTGGAAGAATAGCCAGTGCCCTTAACCTCTGAATCAGCTCTCCTGTCCTATACTTTTATTTCTATTGTTGTGGTAAAATTTCCTGACAAAAAGCAACTTAGGGGTTTATGTCTTATTCCAGGTTGCAGTCCATCACTGCAGGGAAGTCACAACATGAGGAACTTGAGACAATAGGTCATATCACATCCACAGTCAAAAGCAAGAGACATGAGTGCTTGCAGGCTTATTTGCTTGCTTGTTCACTTGTGCTTAACCCTGCCTAGGGAATGGTGCCGCCTACAGTAGGCTAGGTCTTCTCACATCTATTAAGGCAATCCCCCACAGACATGTTCACAGGCCAACCTGATACAGCCTATCCCTTATTGAGATCCTTGTGCTATGTGATTCCAGCTTGTGTTAAATTGATAAAATTAATTATCACACCAGCTTAGTCTGCCCCTTTTGCTCGTCTTCTCTGGCTTTCTCTGGGCGTGGTTTGTTATTCTAAAGTTGAATTTTAAAAAAATTATTTTTTGTGTGTATGCACATATGTGTGTGTGTGCCTCTGGAGGCCAGCAGAGGACCCCCTGAAGCTGGAGTCACAGCCGTTTGTACACTGCTAGACGTGAGTGCTGGGACCCGAACTCAGGTCCTCTGGAAGAGTAGGAAGCGCTCTTAACCAGTGAGCCATCTCTCCAGCTCTGAGATTTTAAACTCTGGGTACATTTTTGCCTCTCTTCTCCCTACTATCCTCCTATCTATGCAGTATGTGCACCCGCCTCTTTTCCCATTCCTTCTACCACCGTGTAAGTGCTTCTAGAAGGCAGAAGCCTCCCACCGATCTCCCCATCTCTCTTTTTGCCACTCAAAATCATGCCACGACCCTGATAGGTCTAGGAGAATTATTCTAGTCACATCATACCCTGCCCACAACTGCCTGGTACCTTGTCTTGTCTTCACAACATCTCCAGAATCCTGACCAGGACACAGAAGTGCTTGTACCATATGGCCCAGCCTACCTGTATGTCACACTTCCAAGACCTTCTCCTTCACAGTTCCCTGGGCACAGAGCTTCTCCCATACCTCATATATCTCCCTGCCTCTGTCACCATGTGCTCTCAGTTGGAATGACGCGTTTGCACTGTCCTCATGGACCTGGACATGTTCTAATTCTGTCTCTTTATCTTATTATCTTTTTTTTTGTTTTTTTGGGAAGAATTGCTCTGTCTTGCCTCTGTGTTCCCCCCCCAACTTTGCATTCCATCCAGGGAGATGTTTTAATGATAGATAGATATATCCATAATACTTTATGAAGCATAATCTAAAAAGTTAGGGGCACATCTAATTCATATTTGAGTCCTGGGTATCTTCTCTTTATAGTGACTAGTAGGCAGTCAATTAAATTCTTTTAAGTTCTGGACACTCTAGTGCTTGGACACATTTGGCTGTCATAACGTGTGTCTTTTTTAACATGCATGTGTGTGTGTATGAATGTGCGTGGGAAGGCTAGCGAACAGTCTGGGTGTCATTCTCAGGAATGCTGTTCAGTTCCTTCAAGGCAGGGTCTCTCACTGGCTTGGAGCTCACAATTAGGCTAGACTGGATGGTCACTGAATCCCAGGGTGGGGCTAGAAGCAGCTCAACCTTTGGGTACCCTTGGTTCCTGTGCAGAGAAGGAACCCTCAATGCTCGCAGAATCGTCTGGGCCTTTGGTTTGCAGGCAGAAGAGACACATCTAGAGACCACTGGAGCTGAGCACTCCCGGCCTTCTACTTCCAGATGGTAATTGGAATTTTTGTCAGTGAGAAAATGAAAATTTGTGATCGAACCAGATGCCATGGTCTTTACCAAGCTTCAACACAGCGCCAGATAAATTAGATACTGACCACATCATCACAACGGTCGCTCTAGAAGGTCTGAGGCCAATCCAGGCTGTCTAAATGTACAACCACGTTTTTAGTGCCAGATGGGCATAGGAGCCTAACGCTGAAGACTCTGGTCCAGGGTCCTCATCAGCTGCTTCCCTGGGATGGGCTAGTGGCTTATTAAATGAGCTGGATGCATTTTCTCAGCTATGATGATGACAGGGCTATATTAAGCCAGAGTTTGCAGGAGCATCTGGAGTCCTAGACTGGTGCCAAATTGATTTGTAAAGCTGGGCTCCTGAAGAGACTGAGCGAAGGGCCATTTGGATGTCTGGATCAAAGGTGAGGGTACAGGCTGAGGGTGTAACCCAGCCACAGAGGTCAGGCCTACATCCTAGCTTCCCACTGCTTATCAAGCTAGGCAGATACGCTAGTCCTTTGAGAGGAATGACGACAGCTACTTCGTGATTTGGTTTCTGTTTCAGGCTAAGCCATACTTAGGAGCTGTTTGTTCTAGGAGGTTTTGCCAAAACATTCAAAGGCATGGCTCGGGATGTAACTCAGCCATGACCACCTGCCTGGTCATTTGGAGTCGCAGTTTCAATCATAACCACTGCAAAATTTAGAAAAATTAATTCAGAGGCTGGGAAGATGTTTCAGTGGTTAAGAGTACATACTGCTCTCATAGAGGACCCAACTTCAGGTCCTAGCACTTATGGGTGGTTCACAGCCACCTGTAACTCCAGCTGCAGGGGATCTGATACCACTCTGGCTTCTATGGGCAACTGTGTATATATACCCCCTCTCTATATAATATATATAATGTATATTTTAACATATATACATTATATATATATTTGAATATATGTGTGGTCAAAGGCAGACACTATGACACTATCCAGGGCAGCAGGTGAACACTATGGGAAAAATCCATTAGAAGAGCTTCTGTTGCAAATCACCCGCAAAGAATTTTCACTAGCTGCAGGTAGAGACGCCAGAAGGCAGCTTCTATTGCAACAGCTGTAGGAATTTTAGATGCATTTCCCTAAAACGTTTTCTGAGAGTGTATTGTTTTCGTCTTGGACTCTAAAATAACTCTGTGAATTTAGTTTCTTCTCTTGAACTGATGGAATAAGTACCACAGGCAATTAGTTGAAGAACCAGAGGACGCTGCAATGGGTGAGTCATTTGCTGACCGAAATTATAGTCTAACAAAAAGTCAACCTTATTTGAGCCACCTACCGGGAGTAGAAATAGAAAAATTTCTGATGGAGCCAAGTGTCCTGAGGATCCTGGAGCAAGTCAGGATTATGTAATGTGGTAGAGGGACTGGTAGGTGACCCTGGCTGAAACGTGTGTCCCCTCCATCATTCCCCTCATCAAAGCAGACGTGGGCAAGATTGGCAGGCTCAGAAAACGAGACACAGTTGCTTATGCCTTTGGAATTTTGTTCTATTTAAAATGGATTAAAAGGGAATAGGAACTAGAAAGAGAAAAACAAGCAAGCAACAGAATCCTTGGGGGGGCCAGCAGGCACTGCAAAGCGTTTATCTCCAACTGTGAGGCTTTTACCAATCCATTTTCTGACTTGTTTCTAGGAAGTAAAGTGAGTATTGTCTGGACCCCAAAGACCTGAGATGCTAATGGAGAGAAGATAGAAGCACACTTCCAATTCTCCACCACCCGAGAAAGACCCAAATGTGAGATCTTACAGTGGCTGCCGGGATGTGCCCAGCAAGGAGCCTGCCGGTCTGAGAATCATACAGTTTCCACAAGTCAGCTGTCTGAGCCCTGTTGTGGGCCACATACAGGGCCCCATGCTAGGATACCTAGTTAGGTTAGCAAAGGAACTCATACCTTAGCCAAAGAGGGGGGGGAAGGGGGGGAATAGCACCAAGAGGCAGAATAAGTTCAACCCATGAGCATCAGCCCCAGGAAGAAGAATTTTATTTCATTTCCTCATGAAGTTCATGGTCAGATTGGTTAAAGAAACTGACGGTGTGGGAGTAGGTGGTTAAGTCTGCATGTATATTGAAAATAAAGGTCACTGTGGAGAGAACAAACCTGGTGGTTTTAATTTTTAGCCTTCGTACAGTGGCCACCCCTATCTGTGTGTGATCTACAGCCATGGCCTGGATACAGGCAGTTTGGGCGTTCGTGGGGCTGCACATGCAATCTACCCTGTAGGGCTCATTCTCGTGCCCAAACCAGACCCCAGAGTGCCAGGAACTCTGCTGCTGCTGTTTCTCCAAAGCACCACTGTGTCTAGAGGAGTGGTAAGCTGGCCACTCTATCTCTGCAGCTCTTCCTGGCTGGTCCTGACCTTTGCCTCACCCTCCAGAACTTCCTGTCTTCTAGAAGCCTCTCTTTCTTTCTTCCCATGTGCTGCTTAGCTTTATCTCTGATTCTCTTGTGTATTTTCAGACCCAAACTCCACTCGGTTCTCATCGTTTCCTTTGTGAGTGAACAGCATGTTTGTTATGAGGTGAATCTTGGCTTTGGCCTTGAAGTGCAAGTGAGGTTTAGTGGGTAGGGGAAGGGAGAGGCAGGTGCAAGGTGGCAAGACAGCAAAGAAATTCAGGGTTCCCTGGGAGCTGTAAAGAGTTGAGCCTGTGAGAGAGGGTCAGGGGCCCCTTTGACAGTTACCTGCAGCCTGAGAGAGAAAAAACAACGGAAGTAGTGACATCTCAGAAGGAGAGGGACAGAGGGGCAAGAAACATGCATCTTGCCATCCCTGTTGAGGGATTCGGCAGAGGAACAGAGGCCAATACAAAAGGCTGGGAAAGAGTAGGTAGAAGGAAGAGACCCATAGGCCAGGTAAGAGAAGCAGGAGATGTCTCTTGAAGAATGAGATGCCCTCTGGGTAGACAGATGCCTAGAGGAAAATAGGATGGATGAGCATCAGAAACACATGCCAGAGTTCATCTGGTCTGCCCTTCCTGATTGCTTGACTGTGCCTTCCTGCCCAGATGACAGGTGCGGCCAGGCATGCAAGAGTGTAGTGCTTGTCCGTTGGGACTGTGGCCACGTTTCTTCCTGGAGCCGGGAGATAGCAAGGTGTGTTGGGTACCAGTGACACTGGATTTCGTGTCTGCCTCTTTGCTTTAAGGAACAGCAATTACTTGCTCATTTCGAAAGCTGAGGGCTGGAAGCACGGCGCCTTGAAAGCAACTTTATTGACTTCAAGGGAAAAAAAATTGAATTATTCTGCATTTCATAGGAGAGAATCTCTATCTAAGCTGAAATTTAAAGAGTAAGAAAGCACCTCGTTTAATGAATAATAATTTAATGTTTTGTACTTCAAGCTGGAAATTTAAAACACAAGAGAGCATTTTGGATGCTCATTGTAAAATTATTTGCAATATAAAAAAATGGATGATACTATACGTGTTCTTCAGACAGGAAATGGAGAGTAAGTTATATATTCATAGAAAGAAAGCCCTTGAAATAATTGTAATAACATGAGAATATTAATTCTGCGACACTACAGAAAGTAAGAAAAGTAAGATTCTCTCTGGTTTTTGGAGTATAATGTATATAAATATAATATAACAGTAGATCTTTATTGTCAACTTGAGGGGTTGAGGATTGTATAAGAGACACAGTTGATGAGGCTGTTTCAAGAGAGATTCTACTGAGGCTGAGAACTCCACCATGGAGTCTGGGTAGCGCCACCCCAAGAGCTGGAGTCTGAGCCTGGATGAAGAAGACATGAGCTGAGCCCCAGCCTTCATCTCTATGCTCCCCAACTCAAGTTCCTGCCTCCATGCTGTCTCCTGCCTGATGGACTGTGCTCTCAGACTGTCAGCCAACATAAACCCTTCCTTAAGTCTCAACGATTTTTGTCATGGCTAAGAGTAAAGGGGTTAATTCATGGGGTTGAAGAAGACTTTAATTTTCCTTCTATAGATGTATTATGCATAACATTGGGACAGGGGCATCATGAACAGATATTTATTGGAAGATAAAGATGGAGAACCACGGGAGTCTGGTGGTAGAGAGGGAGGAACACCGGGGTCTGGTGGTAAAAGGGAAGATCATAGGGATCTAGTGATAGAGGGGGGAATCACAAGGATCTGGTATTAGAGAGGGAGGATCACAGGGGTCTGGTGGTAGGGAGGAGCACAGGGACCTGGTGGTAGGGAGGAGCACAGGGACCTGGTGGTAGGGAGGAGCACAGGGATCTGATGGTAAAGAGGGAGGACCACAGGGGTCATAGTTGGAAGATGCAGCTCAGCTCCACCTGTTTCCTCTTGGTCACACTACACTGCATAAGTCCTGTGACCTCTGGGGGAGACTTGAATGTCTCGTTTAGCATTTGCTTTGGAGTCAAAGGGAGGAGAGATTAAGGAAGAGGGTAATTCTAGACGTACCTTCAAGTCGAAGCTGCCAGGGTCTGGGCGGAGCTTCTCCTGGCAGGTGAGACAGTCTCTGGGACAGCTGCTGAACACGCTGGAGAGCAGGCTCAGCAGCAGAACGTCACTAAGCAGGATTTTCATGGTGCAGCCGTGGGAAGCAAGAGGCTGAAACACACAGAGGACACATGCCAGTTAGTATCATCTGGGGAGAGGGTTAGTCTGCTCTGGCGAACCCATGACCCAGGGAGGCAAGCAGCATTCCTCAGCGAGGAGATTCCTCAGGCAGCTCTGAGATTCTCCTGGCAAGGAATAGATTGTAGAGAGTGCTGGTGGCCTGGTCCTGCCATCCAGGACCGCTTTTATTCGTATACTGTGTGTAGTCTGGATCCCTGGCGAGCACTTGTCACTCCTGCCACTTGACTGGCCTCTGTCGTTCCAGGGAGAGTTGTGGGGGTAGGAAACAGCTTTCCTGGAGGCCAGAGGTGTTGCTTCCTAGCTGATTAATGTATGCACTTAAATCAACCTCTTCAAACCTCAGCTTGCATAACTATAAAAGAGAAAGCATGGCCTATGTCTTACCATAGGCCTGCTAGGAAGATGAGAGGTGACCAGTAAGGGCCAAGGTATTCAAGGAGCAGAGGAGCAGCTGAGTGTGGTGGCATACATCTCTCACCCCATTTCTTGGGAGGCAGAGGCAGGCAGATGAACGACTAAAATGCTTCCTCTCATCCTCTCTCTGGCCTGGTCACAAATGCTGTCCCTCAGTTCTCTTTCAGGGAGCTCTCCCATGCTCCCTGCCTGTCACCCGTCAGAGCTGAGTTCCTGCTACTGTCTGAGTGTTTGTGTCTTCTCAGAGACCGTATGTTGAAATCTACAATGGCAAATCTAGGCAGCCAGCTTGAGCAGACTAAAAACAAGGAGAAGGAGGTGGCGGAAACAGCTCAGCGGGTAAAGTGCTTACTATGTTCGGATCCCACTCAGCAAACATGGAGTGGGGTTGGTGGACCACCTGCAACAACAAGGCAGTGGGAGCTGGAGACGGTGGCGAGTCACCAGAACAGGGTGGGCAAATAAATGGTTGAATCCGTGGCCTCCAGGTCTAAGCGAGAGAACCTGCTTCTCCATATATAGTCTAGTTAATAATTAAGGACTATATCTGAAGTCAACCTTGGGGCTCCATACACACAATCAGCACCCCTCCACACTGTGCGAACACACACACATACACACACACACACACACACACACACACACACACACACACACACACACCACATCACGTAGAATGTTAGTAAATGACTCCTCTGGTTCCTGTGGGATTGGCATCTCTAGAAAGACTGAGATCTTGAGGATGCAGACATAATGAATAGGCTAACTCCTTGGTAAATGCATATGATGATATTATTGGGAGCTGGTGAAGGGTAGCAGGTGGGGTCTACTAGGAAGAAGTAGGTCCCATGCCCCCTGGTTTATACTGAAGACCAACTCATGGGCTGAGTTACTGCTAAATTCTTAGACTTTTCTTTGGTAGATAGCCATTATTGAATTAGCTGGACCACAACCTGTAAACCACTTTAATCAATCCCATATATATATATGAATATATATGTATATATTTGTCCTAACCACAACCTGTAAACCACTTTAAT
>NC_022019.1:12939080-12943450 GCF_000317375.1 Microtus ochrogaster | reverse complement strand
AGCTCTTGTAGACCAGGCTGGTCTCGAACTCACAGAGATCCGCCTGCCTCTGCCTCCCGAGTGCTGGAATTAAAGGTGTGTGCCACTGCTGCCCGGAAATATTGACATTCTTTATTGGGGCCACAGGTGTGTGTGTAAACACAGAAATGAAGGTTGATTGGAAACTTTCCAGAAATATTGACATTCTTTATTGGTCTCTGTGTGTATATATCATATATACATACACACATATAATATATGCATATATAAAATATACATATGTACACATGCACATACAGAAGTTAATGTTGAGTAGAAACTTTCTAGAAATACTGACATTTCAGGATTTCTCTGTGTAGCCCTGACTGTCCTGGAACTCGCTTTGTAGACCAGGCTAGCCTCAGACTCACAGAGATCTGCTTAGGGTCTGTACATTTTACTATATGTGGCTTTTCTGCATAGAGGATTAAAAACAACTGTTCTCATTGCTTTATCATCAGGTGATTCTGAGAAATCTATGCATTTACCTTTCTAAGGCTGTCTGTTGGGCTCTTCTGAGAAATAGACAGTCTTGGGCCCTACCCACAACCATCACCTCCGGATCTATGTTATTAGTAATATTCCTAGGTGACTTGTCTGCATGGCAAAGTTTGAGAGATGTGGGTGAGAAGGAGCAGGTTCATAGGAGTAAGGAGGGGACATGAAACAGAAACTACCAGGGAGCCACATTGGAAGAGCACTGGGCTCTCGCAGATCAAGAAGTGTTTCAGACCTAGGGAATGATGATCAAAGGCTGTTCAATAGATTTTTGTTTTTGAAAGAGTCTCATGTAGCCCAGGCTATCCCTAGACTCCCTATATAGCTGTAAATAACTTCCAATCCTTCTATTTCTACCACCCAAGGTCTGGGCTCTGGTGTACACCACTAAGCCTAGCTTGTACAGTGTTGAGTATCACTCCTAGGGCTTCATTCATAGGTAAGCATTCTATCAACCGAGCTATATTCCCAGCCCTTAGCAGATGTCTAAGTGAGTGAGTTTCCATTTGTAGTGCATGTCAAACATGAGTGTTTGGTAACGGCGACCCTAGGAGACCTGGGATCATAGCCTGCGAGTGTGGTGAGCAGACAGGTAGCCTGGGGAACCTGCCCACATTCTTCAAGGTTAGCACCTGCTGTAAGGGGACCTGGTCCAGATGGAGCAGGTCTTGTCCTTTATCTTCAGATGAGGGATGCCTTGGGCTAATAAATAAAGCACCCAGACATCTGTATCCATGAGTGTCTCTCAAACGCAATTTTTTTTCCTACTTTATCCCAACAACAAGCATCTAGTTGAGATTTATTGCCTTATTATTGTAATCGTCTCCTAATTAGTCCACCTAATGATCTGGCCTCCCTCCAAGCCATTGAATGATACCACTTCATTCTTAAAATAATTCTATAATGTCTATGGCTGTCAGATGTTCCAAGGACTTAGCAGGCCACTGGCTCTTGCCTTGTCCCTGGTCACTCATCCTGGCTTCAGGTCCAGAGCACAACTCTCATCTCTATCAGGTTGCTAATGTTTTTGTTTTTTGGTTTTTCGAGACAGGGTTTCTCTGTGGTTTTGGAGCCTGTCCTGGAACTAGCTCTTGTAGACCAGGCTGGTCTCGAACTCACAGAGATCCGCCTGCCTCTGCCTCCCGAGTGCTGGGATTAAAGGCGTGCGCCACGACCGCCCGGCTTGCTAATGTTTTTTATGCTTCGCCAGCAACTGTCTCCTTCGTCAGAATATCGTATCCCCATGTCAGGAATATCTCCTTCCAGAAAGTCATCACTAGACCGGCTTGAGCTGGACCAGTCTTTGCTACTGTTCTGGCATCCCAAGGCAATGTGTTATCAAGAGAAACAAGTGGGGTTCAGGGCCCCGTTGGTCACATCGGCTAATCAGATGGTCCTGTCGAGTTGCATAATACGAGTTTTCTCTTCTGATCATCTTGGGAGAGGAGTTCTGCTTTCAGATCATTGGTTCTGTAACTTGCTGGCTGTACGCAATCTCTGAGTTCCTCATTGTAAAAGCAGGGGCATCTTAGGAATTATATCAACTATATCATACTAGCATCAGGGGGTTCACGTCTGTAAACATTTAAAACAGTACCCAAGGTATGGCAAACACTTCATAAAAGAAAGCTGGAGCACAGTTCTCACCCTGAAGGTCCTATATCCTTACTCCCTCGGCTCTACACTCAGTAATCCATACATTAGAACCTCACACTTCTCTGTTTCTCCCACGGGCCTAGGACTTCCTGGGGGACTGAGATCCGGTCCCATCATTCTCTCTGTCTGTGAGGTACCCAGGCTAGGACACAAACTTTAGGATCTGCACAGGGAAAAATCGACAATAAACAGCAGAAGACCTCTGGAACCACCTTCCTTTTTTTCCTGCAAATGAGGGGCTGAGGAATACCCTGGAGTCACTGCCTCATTGGGGGTCCAGCGTGCCCATG
The DNA here is from genome assembly GCF_000317375.1 of Microtus ochrogaster. NCBI lineage: Eukaryota > Metazoa > Chordata > Mammalia > Rodentia > Cricetidae > Microtus > Microtus ochrogaster. The sequence continues at coordinate 12,940,988 of NC_022019.1, read as the reverse complement.
GCACAGGGGTTGCCTCGGGACCCACAAAGTCTTTACTAGCGAATCGTCCTGTTTGAGCAGGGAGAAGAGAGGGCTAGTTTTATGCCATCCTAGTAAGGTGAGAAGTTATCCTAAGCAGACAGTCTGATGCATGTCTACTAGATGACCGGCCACATGGGCTGTGTCCCACGCTAGGTTTGCAAGGGTTGAATAGGAATGGGCAGACCAGCAATGGGAATGCTTCTTTGAGCTGATAGTGCAGCTCATTAGCTATTAGGCAAAATAAATATTCTAGAACACAAGGCAGTCTTAAACATGCCTCTGTGATCCTCATTATTATCTCTCAATTATTATCTGATAATTGCTTCTCTGTGTGTGTTCATAGGAAACTCTGCTTTTGTGTTTCTGTTAGGAACCTTTTTTTTTTTTTTTGTAGGATTTATTCAGAACAGCACAGTCATTCCCTTTATTGCCACATGATGGCAGTGGCCATATGTCGCAGAAGAAAGGGTCTGGGCCATTTCCTTTAGCTCCTGTCTGGAATGTTAATACAAGTCTTTGCCCAGTTGATAAGTGGTGACAGATGTTAATGAGAAGCCCCAGCTGAGGGTACTCATGGACTTCACCAGCAACTTGATGGGCAGGCCATGTCAGTGTTTTGGCTGATATTTGGCATCCACGATTTGTGGTAAATGGAATTTAGGGGTGTGGTCCGGGGGTGATTAGCCTCTGCAGCTGGCTCCCTTTGGGGGTGGAGTTTGGTGAGAACTCAGATCTCCCTGGCTTTGGTCAGACCCTTGTCCTGTCTGTTCCTGATGGCCTTGCTTCTGCCCTCAATTTTCTCTTCCTCCTTCTCTCCTCCTTCCCCCTCCTTCTGTATTTCTTCCTCTTTCTTCTTCCTTCACCTCCTTTCTCTTTCTTCTCTCTCACTCTCTCCTTATTTATTTATTTTTGAGTTTTTGAGTCAGGGTCTTACTATGTACTATGTAGCTTTGGCTGACTTGGAAGTCACCTTGTAGACCAGACTAGCCTCAAATTCACAGAGATGCTCCTGCCTCTGCACCCTGAGATAGGGGTTAAGGGGGTGTGCAGCGCCTCCTCTTTGAAACAGTCTCACTATGTAGCCCTGCTGGCTTCCAGCTCACTTTCCTCCTGCCTCAGTTTCATCATTTGGAATCACAGATGGGTGCCCCCTCACCCCTGCACAATCCCCTTTAACCAGCAGCTCCAGCTACTAAATAAGACCCTTCCTTCCATAACTGGCTGGTACTCATTCCTTTCTGCAAGTTCAAGAAAGCCATGAGCTAGGAATGACCACAGGATCCCATCTCACAGGTGGCTTGCCAGCTCTTAGGTATTGTCAGTGTAAACAAATGTACAAAAACCTGTGGAAATACATCACAAAGTGGAGATCTTGCTCTTTTGTCTCCTCATAATATCCAGTTGTGTGCTGTATAAAATTATATTAAAAAATAGAAAGCCTAGTAGAAGTTTTAAAAATTTTAAAGTCATGATTTATTTTATTTTTGAGACAGTATGTCATGGACATCAGCTTGCCCTTGAACTTTATTATGAGCATGACTTTGACCTTTTGACCCTTTGACCCCCACCTCCCAAGTGCTGGGATTACAGGCACATGCCACTACGCCCAGTTTATGTGGTAGTTGGGGTCTAATGCAAGACTTTGTGTATGCTAGACAAGCACTCCACCAGCTGAGCTACAGCCCCAACTCCAAAAGCTTTTTGATTTTTAAGAAGCCTGGACAACATGTCTGGCATGGTGGCACATGCCTACAATCCTAGCACTTTGGGAGGATGAAGCAGGAGGATTGCTGCGAGCCTGAAGCCAGTCTGGGCTACAGAGTAAGATTCTATCCCCAAAGTCCCTTCTCTCTCTCTCTCTCTCTCTCTCTCTCTCTCTCTCTCTCT
>NC_022019.1:12927755-12938980 GCF_000317375.1 Microtus ochrogaster | reverse complement strand
TCTCTCTCCAACCCCAATAACAAATAAAACAAGCCCAAACTCCATGCTGTGCACAGATGCTGGTGTCCAGGAGAAGGGAACCAAAGAGTTTAGCTAATTCTGGAGTCATATTTATGCTTAAGCCATACACTTTGTAAAGGTGTGATTTAGGGTGACTGAATTTACTCCCCAGAGCCTTTGTCTTCTCAGCTGCAAGGTGAAGATGAATTTTCTCCCATCTGAAGATGAAGCATTCCCCCCCCCCACCGCATTTGTTTATCATCCAGAAACGGTGACTGGCCATCAGGAAGCACAATGGACCTGAGGATGTTTGAGTTTTTAATGGCTTCCTTTTCATAACTGAGCCCAGAGCTATTAGCCATTCACTGTGGCAATCCTATAATCAGGCTCTTTTGTAAAGAGTAAAGAAAGGTTTAATTACCTTTTATTTAAGTAATGGCACCTTATAAATTTGATTGCACCTTGCTGTTTATAAAGATAAGATACCACTGTGATTTAGTCTTAATCTACTTGCATGTACTCTTGCCTCCAAGGGCAACACAATTAGCTGCTTTTCTGTTGGAGAAGAACACGTGCACAGAGAGCTGAAGAGAGACTCCTGTTTTGTTTCCTGACCTAGGAGAAAGCCTGTGACCCGGGCACTACTGGTGAAGAGGGGAAAGGGACTCATCTCCATCGGTGACACACAGGGAATACTGTTCCTTACAGGCTGTAGATGATATTTACTTTTATTTACAACCCTATCACGTGGGGGTAATTTTACGCACCTTTCTTGGATAAAAATCAACTCACAACGATGAAGTGGTTTGCCTAAGGTGGTCCAGATGATAAACAGCAGAGTTAGGACTTAAACTTGGGTATTTGAACCTGTGTTCTGGCTGCCCAGAAACGCTATACAAGGTTTGTGCTGTGCAAAGAGTAGCAAACTGGGATGGAATCTTGCTGGGAAGGAATCCCCATGCCTGAAAGCTTCTGAGAGCTAATGACTTTGTGAGGTTCCACCCTATGGCTAAGCGCTGCCCACTTCACTTCACAGTTGAGGAAACTGAGGCACTGTGAAGCACCAGACCTGGGATTGGACCCCCAAGCTTATGTTTTGAGGGTACCTCTGATGTTCTGTCTTCATGCAAATGCATTTGCAGGACTGGCTCAGTCCCTCTTCCTGGTTTGACAAGAGGCACTTACACCCTCCCGGCTATGCATCAGCAGGGCGTGCAGGGTGTTCCTCATCCTCTGGTTCTCTGATCTGCCACAGGCAGGACTCTGCTATTTATTAATCAGGCAAACTGCTTAACTGCTATGAACTCACATTTATCCCAGAAAGGTAGATTACGTTACCACCAGATTACAGGGTTAGAGATGTAGAGAAAGGTCATCCATAACCTGTAAAGAACGATATTCCACATATGGCACTGATGGAAAGGAAGTGACCATACAGGCTCCTAGGAGGAAGGAGTCCCACCCTCATTTTCTAATAAAAACATCGAAGAGTCACAGGGTTTCTCATAGCCCAGGGAACAAAACTCTGGGGTAGCAACAGCTAAAACTTCCATATAGAGTATGGCTTGCTTTTACCCAGGGAGACTGCTGTTTTTCTTTCCTGTGATGGATGCATTTACTCTTAAAAGGTCTCTCTCCTGCTCTCAATTTCCAGTCAGAGAGAAGGGGAAGGACAAGGGAGTTAGGGCACAAAGCATCTGTCTACCCTATGTGGACCAAGGCCCCTGTCTACCCTATGTGGACCAAGGCCCCTGTCTACCCTATGTGGACCAAGGCCCCTGTCTACCCTATGTGGACCAAGGCCCCCATCTACACTATGTGGACCAAGGCCCCCATCTACCCTATGTGGACCAAGGCCCCCGTCTACACTATGTGGACCAAGGCCCCTGTCTACACTATGTGGACCAAGGCCCCTGTCTACACTATGTGGACCAATGGTGCTCAGGCAGAGCTGTAAATGAGGAAGAGCCCTGTGCTTGGAGACAAGGTCCTGGGTTCTAGATCTGGTGCTGTTGCTACTTGTGAGATCTTAGGCATGACACTGTCTTTTCCTGGGCCTCAATTTCTCTTTCTCTAAAACAGGCAGTTGCATGAGATGGCTAATAAATACCCTTTGATTTTATGAATGGCCAGGATTTCCCTCTACCCATAAGAGAAGAAAAAAAGAAGAGGGGAGAAGATCACAGAGTAGTGGCTCCAGACAATCTCAAATGAAGGTCATGAAAGTGCATCTGGGTCTCACAAAGGGCCAGGAGGGCAGTCAGATGCATGTCCTTTTGGCTGTCACACTCGCAAGGGAGTGCTCTTAATGTTCACCTTCCTGATCCTGGCGAATGCTACCACGTACTCTGTCAGCATAGCTTAGATGGACTTTTAAAGCTTTTGTTTACTTTTATAAATTCACTCTAGGTTCTTTTAAAAATGATCAGAAAACCCAGATATGAAGAGAATGACGCATCTAGACTCATATAATCTTCCAGCTTCTTTAATTTTCTATTTCTAGCAACCAGTTTTAAAGAAAGTTTTAATTGACACAATTATATCTATTTATGGAAGTACAGTGTGTTATTTCCACACGTGTGCAATGTGTAACAATCAGATTGGGGTGGTTGGTACATCCACTGCCTTGAAAATTTACGATTCCTTTGTGTAGTAAACATTCTAAATCCTCTAGTTATTCTGAAATAAAGAATTAATTGTCATGAACCACGGTGACACAAGGAACCAGTTTTAGATATACATTCCCAACCTCTCCATGAATGTTACATATATTATATAAAATCCACTAATGTGCAAATTAAGTAAGGTAAGATTTTGGGGGGTGGGGTGATGACTCAGTATATAACACACAAGCGTAAAGACATGTGCTCAGAACCCCGATAAAAATCCAGAAGTGGCATTGTGTGCCTCTAACCCCAGTGCTAAGGCTGGGGGCAGAGACAAGTGGATGCTGCTGGCTTGCTTCCTGTCAGTCTAGCTAAACTTGGATCTCTAGGTTTAGCGAGAGATTCTGTTCAAATAAGGTGGGGAACAATAGCCTGATGTTGACCTCTGGCTTCCACATGTGAAGACTGCGGGAGAAAGTGTTCTTATGTGCCTGTGTGTGTCCAAATAAAAAAAATAATTTAATACCTCAATTTCTAGTAACCTAGCAGGTATCTGGGTGGGTAAGCCCCTCTGGAGACCACTGGTCTGGGCTCCTTCACATTTTGAGACTTTAGCTGTGAGGTGGGAGGAAGCTGATGACGGACAGTTCTGCACTACGGGCACACACACTGCTCGGCTCCTATCAGGGACACTACGCACGTTCCCAGTTGGATGAATGAAAGGATGAATGGGGTGACAGGGTGGGGGAAGATCACAGGACTGGCATGAGGAGAAGAGAGGCTGACTATGACGCTGCAGGCTGCAGAGCCTTGGCTGCCTGTCAGGGAGGCAAGTCCAGCTTTTCCCACCTGGCTGGTCTATGCTGCTGCAAAGCCTAAGCAGCTGCCAGGATTTTGACAGACCCAGGACCATGCAAAGTCCATGATTAAAGTGATTGTAGCCTATGGAGGGTGACAATGCTCAGAAGGCCAACTTGTGTCCCCTTTCCCCCACCCTCCCAAAAATTGGTGTGCCCCAGACCTCACAGCTAGAGTTTGTGGTTAGAATTGCATGGTCTATGTGAGATGGTGGGAGCAGCTGTAAGCATCGAAAGAGAAGTGTTTCAAAGATCCCATTTGCCTAATGAGTTCCCAAGAACCCAAACCCCCAAAAGCTGAGGTGTTGAAGCCTCTCATTTTCTGAGATGAGTTCATCCTTTCCTAAAATACCTAATGACCCAGAGTACAGGAGACTTAGACATTTCCTTACGGTCTGTGTGAGCTGAGGAGTCGGGGGAGGGTCTTGGAACCACATCATTGCAAGTACATAATACAGGATCGAGCCTCTCATTATTGCCGTGTGTGTGTGTGTGTGTGTGTGTGTGTGTGTGTGAAATAAGTAGATAAACCAAGTTTATCTTACTGACTGCCATTCATGACTTCAAGAAATGCTAATTCTTTTGCCTTTCTTTTGTGCCTTTGTCCTACCTGCCTTCAGACCTCTGGTCCATCCTGACTCCATCCGTCTTTCCACTGGCCTCAGTCCCTAGAGGAAGATACCCTTCCTCAAGGTCCTCCAACATTGACTCTCTGGACCACAAGTGCAGGACTGATCCCACCCAGTCCTGAATTATCCCATTATCTTGAATTGCTTCCTGTCCGTCTGTGCTGTATGCCTGCAACTCATTTACCAGCCCCACAGACCTTAAGGGGAGCGAGCACCAGACCTAGGACGGCTGCCCTGGGCTGGGCTTGCTTGCTGCACCGGGGGTCTTGTTCCTGCAACTCCAAGATAATGATTTTTTTGCCTTCCAGGGTTGCTGCTGGAGATAATGGGTGCGAAGTGCGTAAATCATTGCACCAAGTAAAGTGCTGTTATTAGCACCTCTGCTGAATCTATAGAGCCCAGTGCCTCTCCTTGCTTGGTGGGGTGTAGCTGATAAATACCTGATTGATTGAAGATGGAATTGGTTGGTGACAGCTCCATTCTCAGGCTCCACTAACGTCTAATTCCTGCAATTACTCCCTTCACTGGCGATGCAAAACCTGCTGAGTTTACTGCAGCCCTAAGTGCCCTCCGACTCCAGCCGATAAGGAAGGGATGCTGTACCTGAAGAAGACGACCCTCAGCGGCACCAGAGAGCACCTTCCGCAGACAGCGCTGGCTGTCACCTGGAAAAGTGCGGCTGCTCCTTTGACTACGCAGGTGATGTCTGGGGGGCAGTTGTCCCTGCAGAAGACTCAGCAAGCCCAAGGAATACAAATCCTTTCTGTTAAGGTATCATGGCACTGATGGAAGCTTGTAGAATATTTCCCTGCTAGGCTCCATAAATGAGAAAAGGAGGGTGTGTGCAGCACCCACCCACAGGCAGCGAGAAATCACAGCATTCTCTCTGCGAGGTTTTGATACGAAGCCGGGCAGTTACTTTTCTTCCTCTGCGATGAAAACTCTCGTTTGGGCTTGCTAGCAAATGCCGTGTGGAGCACAGCTTTTGTTAGTCTGCTGAACAATGTTATTGGTTATAATTGGGGCAATTATGAGCTGCTGGAGGAAGCTAAACACAGATGTTTAAGCCCAGGCTTGGGGTATTCAAGTCCAAAGCAGCATGCTTTAAATAGCCCCCTTTCCAAATCATCCTGCCTGACTTGAAATTCCCCTCCAAACTTGCCAAAGGGAGATGGGGGAGAGGAGACGATGGGTAGAGAAGGGAGGGGGGGACGAGACTCACAAAGAGAGGAGGAGGAGAAAGAGAAGGCAGAGAGAGAGGGCAGAGAGAGTTCAGATGCTCTGACGTGTGCGAGAGTTCCATGCGACCTGGGTAGAGAGACCTTTGGATGGGACAGACGGGCAGTGGAGAGAAAGATGTCAAGAGAGAAAGGATACCTCAAAACAAGCCGGGATCCAGAGAACCAAGGTCATGCCTTCGGAAATGCCCAGGAAATCCACCCAGCCAGCGACTGACTGCGTTCATCCATGCACACAGGTGAAGCTCAGCCCTCGGGTCTGTCTTTTCTCCATATTGTTAACAATTTCCATTAAGGTATAAGAGAACTCCAACCAGAATGACATCAGATCCAACGACACCAGAGCGGCAGCTTACACAAAGGGCAGGAAGCCACAGAATGAAAAATCCCCATAAGGTGTGCCGGGGGCTTCCCAGGGCTGCTCTGAATGGCAAGCCCCTTCTCTGCGTCTGCCCTCTCTCCTGTAGCCACCTCTTCCATGTGTATCTGTCACCCAATAGGGGCCACAACTGGGAAAGCAAAACTTTTCCTCATTTCCAAGTTTAGCTTTCTCTCGCATTTCTCTTTGAGCTTAGCCAGCCCTCCGCCCTCCCCCTTCTCTACCATCGGAACACAGAGAATAAGATGAATGAAGCCATAATCTCACAAGAGACCAGCAAGCAGCCACAGTGGACAAAAGACAGAGGTGGAGGGGCCGGCCAGGCTTCCCTGCTTTCCCCCCGAGAAGCTCCAGTCAGATAGTACCAGCCGGCTGGTGTTGGTGCCACATGCATCGCCTACCTGACGCTGTCTGTCACAGGGCTCTCTCAGATGTGAGGCTTGTTCCTCTGTGTCAGCCACACCAGCATATATATCCTCCCCCCCCCACGCACAGCCCTCCCCTTCCCTGCCTACCTCGACGATGACACATGCCTACGCTGACCCCCTTCATCAACCGAACAACCCAACTACAATCCTGCCTGCCTGGCCCCCTCCCCTGCTCCGCGTTCAGACTTGTGACACGCCAACCTCCCCATCAATCCAGCCTCTAGCCTGCTTTACCTGGACTCCGGTTCAGCCAGGATCCTTCAGCTGCCTCTCCGGTTGCTTTCAGAGCCACTGTGAGGCTGGCCAGGCAGGGAGAGCTGGCAAGTCACTCAGAAAAAACAGACTCCTGATGACAAGGGATGAGGCAGACCCCAAATCCTGTAGTCTTCTTCAGTACCCTCTCTGCCTGAGGAGTGAGGCTCAGGCAGCACACGGGAGAAGGGGGGAGCCCGTGCCCACCTCCCACTGGTGCAGAGAAGGGGTGAGCTGAGCTCCCCTCCTGATCTCCTGATCCCACTGGGGTGGCAAGCTCCAGGTCACACCAGGGTGGCTCTGGAGGCATTTCCACAGGTGCCCACAGCACGGTACAGTACACACGGCAGAGCAGGGGCTCGGCAGGGGCCCTGAGATTTCAGCTTTCTCCCTCGGAGCAGGTGCGTCTCCTGCGAGTCTCGGATTCCTTTCTGTAGAATGGGTGCACCGACTCCGAAGCTGGGAGCAGAGTGATGAGATTCTGTTTGTATCTGGAACACGCAGGCCTTTAGTAAATGCTAGTGCCGTGTTCTCTCCCATCTCACCGTCTTGTCCCTCGAGTTGGTGCCACCTGAGGTCTTCCATCAGCATCCAGGGGGTTTCCAAGCTGCCGCCGCACCTTAGGGTATCGGAGGCTGCTGAAGCCACCCCGGCCCTGCTGCAGAGCCCCAATTTCCTTCTTAGCTCAGTCAGGGAGCATGCTGCAGACAGGTGGCTCACAGGCAGCTCAGAGTCCAGCCTAACCCCATGGATCCCCTTTCCTTGCTCCAGGAGAACTGCACCAGGACCCTGTGCTTCATTCTCCTAAGATTTAAAATATTCCGGGATGCAAGGCTTTCAGCATCCAATGAGAGCAAACATTCACACATCTAGCTCTTGGTGGACTGGGGGCTTGGCAGAGGAGGGTGGAGGGAAGCGCTTGCCCTGATCGCTCATGGGCACAGGGTTTAAATGTGTCGGAAACATGCTTTTGAGTGGCGACAGTTGTCCTGTTGAAATTATAGCACAACAGAAAGCAAACAGCAAGCACTTGTCCAGGTGAAGAACAAGTCCCGAGAATAAAATTTCCACTTGTGTATGTTCCTGGTGAAAAGGTCCAGGCAACCAGCTTGCCCACGCGGCACAGAGATCTCTGAAGTCCAAAGCAGCCAGGACAACCTCTTTGGGAAGTCAGCATGACCTCTGTATGGCATGGGATGTGGAGGGGGGGGGTCAGTTTTGCATCTTGCTGTACTTTGGGGTCCTGGGTATGGAGCCTTATTTCGTATGTGCTGTGGCAGATGTTGCTGGCTGGCTGCCCAATATGTTCCCATCCCCTTGTTACTCCTTATTGAGCAGGGGTTTGATTTTATTCAAAGTGACAGCCTGCTCAGCTAAAACTCCGCATTTCCCTGGCCTTTGGTGCAGCTGAGGCAGCCGGTGAAAGTCAAACCACTGGTCTTTAGGTGGGGTTTTGAGGAAGCTCTTTTTAAGGTGTCCACTCAGGCAGTGGAGGCTTTCTCTCTCCCCCGTTCCTCCTTTCCTGGAACACATGTATGATTGCTGGGGCAATAGCTGCTCTCCTGGATCTTGAGGCAACTTCGCGGTTGAAAGCCGTATGGTTACCGGCTACTTTTCTTGATGCTGGGAAACAAATGCTCAACAAACCAAGGGGGAAGGGTGTGTTTTGGCTCACAGTTTGAGGGTACTTACAGTCTGCCATGGTGGGAAGAATTGGATGGAGTCTGATGCCGCTGGTCATATTGTAGTCACACTCAGCAAGCAGAGAGCAATGCATGCTGGTACTCAGTTCTGTTTTTTCTTTTTGTTCAGTCTGGTATCCCAGCCAAAGGTATGTTGTTACCTACACTTAGGGTGGGTCTTTCTGCCTCAGTTTTCCTAGTTGAGAAGCTCCCTCACAGACACACCCAGAGGCTTGGTTCTATGGTTCTAAATCTCATCGAGTTGACACTATTATCCATCACAGAATTCAAAGGTGATTCAACATCAAAAAGACAGTTCTGGGTCTCCCATGGCCATGAACCTGCCATATTGATTCTAGACTTCCAACGATCAGACTGCTGTTTTTTGAAGGGGGAAAAAACCCTTAAAGCTTTATTTCCAATGTCATCAGGATTCAGTTATATGTTGCTGTGTTTACGTTTAATGCCAAAGGTGGAGGCTTAACACAACAGAACCATGCCTGTCTCATGATTCTACAGACTGGGGATTCAGGCTGGGCTCAGCAGGGAAGTTCTTCTGGTCTCAGCAGGAATCTTTCACTCATCAGCACCCAGCTGCAAGTCGGTTTTCAGAGGCTGGCTCAGTTCTCCTGCTGAAGTCTTTCTTTGCTGTAGTCCCCAGCACACACCATCTCACAGCGACTGTGATGGAATGTCTTTGCTGTCCAGGACCAGGCAGGCTAGACACTACAGTCACAAGACAAAAAGAGGACAGTGGTGAGAGCCAGCCCACACTTTTGTTTAAGCCGTTGATTTGGATTTTATATTTTACCCAGAGGAATACCTTGAATAACACTCCTGCCATTCATTCTTAGAATGTTGAGCGATGCCGGCGGTGGCGGCTCAAGCCTTCAATCCCAGCACATAGGAGGCAGAGGTAGGTGCATCTTTGGGTTAGAGGCCAGCCTGGTCTCCAGAGTGAGATCCAGGACAGCCAGGACTACACAGAGAAACCCTGTTACAAATATAAAAAACAAACCAAAAAAAGAATGTTGAGAGAGCTAAATACTTTCCTATGCCACAGCCAAGGAAAGGAAAAAAAAGTGAGCGTGAGGAGTCACCTCCTCTGACGTTTTCATTCTCGTTTATCAAATGAGAGAGGTGAAGCCAGTGGCCTGGAGGTTCTCTGAGAGTCGAATGGAGATGTGTGTTGCATCCGGCTATTTCTGAGCTAGAGGGGAGGGGTGGGATGAGCCCAAGGAGGGAACACACCCTTCAGAAAGCAGAGTACACGTTTGTCACTCTGTGATGGCTTTCTCCTGTGCACCTTGCTATAGACTCATGCTGCGGCGTCCTTGTCTTTCCTGTTGCACAGCGTGGTGACTGGTTAGAGAGTCACAAGCTCTCCTTTGTTTTCCTGACTGAACAGACACCCTGGGAAAACAGCTCAGTAAAGGGCTTACCTTGTAAGCATGGTGACTTGAATTTGACACTCCAGAACCTATATTAAGAAAAAAAAAAAGCCAGTTATGGTGGTGTGCACTTTTAACCCCAGCCTTGGGGAAGGATGTCAGGTAGACGCTAGGCCTAGTCAGCCAGTCAGCATGGCCTCCTTGGCAAACACCAGTATCAGGCCAATGAGAGACTGTGTCTCAAAATCAAGGTGGTTGGTGACTGATGATTGATGCTGTGGTTGTTCTTTGTTCTACACACACACACACACACACACACACACACACACACACACACACACACACACACACACACAATCATATTCTGGTTTTGAGTCCTAAGCTTCCCCCATAGGCTGTTTTGAATATTCAGTCTCCTGCCGTTTGGAAGGCTGAGGAGCTTTTAGGAGGTGGGGCTGGTTGCTGACCACCTTGTGAGGGATGCTCACCACATGCTACTGGTGCCGTGATGGACTACTGCCCTCTGGAGAGCCAACCCATCTTCCCTTGTGTGGTTCTGCCAGCTTTCGGTAGCAGAGACGAGAAAGTCGCCAATGCTCTTGATGAGGGAGGCCACCTCACCTCATCTCTCCTGCTTTTGCTGGTTTTCCTCTCTCAGGAGAAGAACCCAAGCTGAGGACTGTAGCAGGCGGTAACTAAGGAGCAGATTCCCATGGTCCCCACAGGTGAGTCTTGTCTCTTGTACCCTCCATTCCTCTCCCCTAGGTTTATCAGGGACTCCGGTTCATATCCCGCTGGCCGGGATAGGAGCAGACTTTTAGAACAGGTGTCGGACCCACTCTAAAGAGGAACTGCGGGGGGAGAAAGTGCTCAGAACCTTGCCACTTCTTCTGAACAACTCCACCGGCCTCCACATACCCAGTTATCTCCCCCTCCCAAGGCCGAGAGCACCTTCCTTCCAGGTGTGGCCACCCAGGATTTACTGATGAATTAAGGCGCCTCCAGCCAATTGGTCTCCTTAGTAACCGCAGCAGCAGGGTCCCGGCTGGAAAAGCTGCTTCTGCTTTTCCAAAGAGGGCAACCCGGCTTCACGTTTTTAAGACTCTTTTAAGTCACAATATAGTAGGACATTAAAAATAGACACATCTCTCCACAACTCTGTGTCCGAGAAAGGATGGACTTCTGAAGTATCGAGGGCAAGGTGAAACGTCTGAGAAAAAGGGTCCCTCCATTGGATGCGTTTATTTATTTATTGATGCCGGCACTAAGGATGGGACCCAAGGCCTTGCATATGCCAGGAAGGTGTTGTATTACTGAACCACATCTCTAGCCCTGAATGGGCTTTTTGTTTTTAATTGGTGCATAAGAATAGTCCATATTTAAGGTATGAGTGATAGAGATTCATATATACCACATGGAATAACCAAGTCATGGTAGTTAGCAATGCCATCACAGTATCATGGGGTCATTATTCATGTCTATGACATGGAATGCAGCTATCATCTTTGCTACTTCAAACATTTGTCTTTTCTCTGTATGGACACCCAATCCTTGGCTCTATCTATTTTAAAACACACAATAAATCATTGCCAATGGTGTTACAGAACACTAGAACTTAATCCTCTTATCTAACTGTGTTTTTGTACCTCTTAGCCAACTTCCACGCTTCTCCTCTTCCTTCCTAACCCTCAGGTAATCACTGTTCTTTTGACTTTTGCGACTTCAGTTATGTTGCTGTTGAGATGGGGGTCTTGCTATGTTGC
>NC_022019.1:12917809-12925115 GCF_000317375.1 Microtus ochrogaster | reverse complement strand
GGCGCCATCTTGACGAAAACGGACTACTGATTTTTTAAAGTTAATCTTGTATCCTGCTACCATTACTGAAAGTGTTTATGAGTTGTAGAAGTTCCTTGGTAGAATTTTTGGGGTCACTTATGTAAACTATCATATCATCAGCAAATAGTGAAAGTTTAACTTCTTTTCCATTTGTATCCCCTTGATCTCTTCCTTCTGTTGTCTTCTTGCTCTAGCTAGAACCTCAAGTACTATATTGATTAGACATGGAGAGAGTGGATAACCTTGTCTTGTTCCTGATTTCAGTAGAATCACTGGGAGTTTCTCTCCATTTAGTTTGATGTTGACTGTTGGCTTGCTGTATATTGCCTTAATTATGTTCGGGTATGTTCCTTGTATCCCTGCTCTCTCCAAGACCTTTAACATGAAGGGATGTTGTATTTTGCCGAAAGCTTTTTTGGCATCTAATGAAATGATCATGTGGTTTTATTTTTCAGTTTATTTATATGGTGGATTACGTTGACAGATTTTTTATATGTTGAACCATCCCTGCATCTCTGGGATGAAGCCACCTTGATCATGGTGGATGATGGTTCTGATGTGTTCTCGAATTTAAGTTGCCAGTATTTTATTTAGTATTTTTGCATCAATGTTCATGAGTGAGTGTACCCGTCCGGCAGGTCCAGTTATTCCAGGGTCTGAAGAGGCACTACCTGAAAGAACATGGGCGAGAGAGGAACGAGACCAAGCAAGATCTATTGTCAAAGTCTCAGTTTATTAGCGTAAAGTGAGATTGATCTATAATTCTCTTTCTTAGTAATGTTTTGGTTATCAGGGTAATTGTAGTCTCATAAAAAGATTGGCAGTGTTCCTTCTGTTTTTATTGTGTGGAACAATTTGAGGAGTATTGGTATTACTTCTTTGGAAATCTTATAGAATTCTGAGCTGAAATCATCTGGTCCTGGTCTTTTTTTGGATGGGAGATTTTTTATGACTGTTTCTATTTCTTCAGCAGTTATAGGCCTGTTTAATTTGCTTATCTGGTCTTGATTTAATTTTGGTAAGTCATATTTATCCAGAAAGTTGTCCATTTCCTTTAAGCTATCCAATTTTGTGGTGTACAGGTTTTCAAAATATGACCTGATGATCCTCTGGATTTCCTCCGTGTCTGTTGTTATGTCCCCCTTTTCATTTCTGATTTTGTTAATTTGGATATTATCCCTCTTCCTTTTGGTTAGTTTGGATAAACGTTTGTCTACTTTGTTGATATTCTCGAAGAAGAACCAACTCTTTGTCTCATTGATTCTTTGCATTGTTTTCTTTGTTTCTATTTTGTTTATTTCAGCTCTCAATTTGATTATTTCCTGCCTTCTAGTTCTCTTGAGTTTGCTTCTGTTTGGTCTAAAGTTTTCAAATGTTTTGTTAATTCACTAGAGTGGGATTTTTTCCCCAGCTTCTTTTTTGTAGGCATTTAGTACTATGAACTTTTCTCTTAACACTGCTTTCATTGTGTCCCATAAATTTGGGTATGTTGTGTGGTCATTTTCATTGAATTTTAGGAAGTCTTTAATTTCTCCCTTAACCCAGTGATGATTCAGGTGAGCACTGTTTAATTTCCATGTGTTTGTGGGCTTTCTGGAATTAGTATTGCTGTTCACTTCTAGTTTTAAACCATGGTGATCTGATAAGATACATGGGGTTATTCCTTTTTTTTTTTTGTATTTGTTGAGGTTTGTTTTGTTACCGAGGTCAATTTTTGAGATGGTTCCATGAGGTGCTGAGAAGAAGGTATATACTTTTATGTTTAGATGGAATCACATAACAGTTTTTCTTTAAAAAGTGTTTATTTATTACTTATTAGTCATATGTGTATACATGTGGAGGTCATAGGACTACTTTTGGGAGCTGGTTCTCTCCTTCCACCATGGAATCGAGAAACACGCTTAGGTGGTTAGGTTTGCATTGCCAATGCTTTTATCCACTGAGCCTCTGACAGTCTTTAGGTTCAATACTTAAAGCTCCTTTATATGAAGGAGAACACTGGAGCTGTTTTTCAGTACTTAGCTTCTTTTGCTTAACATAATACCTCACAGTCCTACACACATTGCTGCATGCAACAGGATTCCATTGCTTTTTTATAGAGATATACCACTTTAAAAACATGTTCAAGGGTCCACTAACACATAGACTCCTTATCTTAGCTATTGTGACTAGTGAATGCTGAACGTGGAAATCCTCTTATTTCTTTGACATACTGATTCTAGTGTCATTGGATGTATGTCTGATAATGAATAGCTGGATCATACGTTCATTCTGTTTTCTTTCTTTCTTCCTCTTTTTTTTTTTTTTTGTTTTGAGGAAACTCAATGTTGTTTTCTGTAAGGTCTTTACTGATTTCTACCAATAGTAACAGGTGAGTTCTCCTTTGTCTGCCCCCATCACCACCTCTTTTGGTGACATTTTAACTGAGAGGACATAAACACTAGATTTTAAGTGAGTAGAATTTTCTTGCAAAGAGCCGGTGACGGCCTCTGAAAGTGTGGACTTGACCACTGCGGTGAGTGCGGTGCCCGGTGCTGTCAGAAGGAAGGGATCCTAACCCAGAGAGGTGAAGATGCTCACCTGAGCTACAAGAATTATGCTAATGAGTGCTGATCCACACAGCCTGTGCCACAGTGGCTCAGATGATGAGAGCTACACAGAGGACTGTAAGGCAGCTCAAGTGTCTGCAAAGATGCTTGGGCTCTGAGAGGACTTGGATTCCTTCCTGTAGGGATCGCAGAAAGGCTCAGTGGATGGGGCAGAGGTGAGTACGGTCTGAAAGAGCAAGTGAGATCTGTCTGAGCCGACAGAAAGAGGGAGCAGGCAGGTGCGGGCTCAGATCCACCGAGAAAGCATATTGACCCAGGCAGCAGACGCCTGGAGGGGTGGCCTCGGGACCCAGGCTTCTCCTGGGCCACAGAAAACACAGCAAGTATTTGCTATATGTATTAGAGCATCCGGCTTGGTACACAATACTTACTGACTGGAGAGAGCAGGGGAGAGTGTGGAGGTGTGACTGCGGTTGTGACTGGCGCTGCGGGGCTGCCTGCCGTCTCAGGATTTTGCTAGAAAACACCAAGAGGCAAGGGCCTGCGTGGAAAGCTCCCTAGGCCTCTTGAAAGCAGTTTTACATGAAAAACAAATCTCTGAATATCTTGATATTTCTGTTTTCTACATCAGGAAATCTCTGCTCGCCAATCTGCCCTTCACCCCCGTCAGAGGAGTGATTGGCTACAGCACCCACCCGTGCTTCAGTGGGTAAGAGTCTTCGCCCTCCCTTCCCCTGCGTCACATCAGACAGCAGTTGCCTTAAAGCTGGGATGGTGCCATTTCACAAAATTGGGTTCTTCATGCCAGATGACTATCGTCCCCAAGCTATTTCCTGCTTCTGAAGAGGAAAATACAAAATACAATTTTGGGGGAAAGGAGAGACAAAGTAGTTTCAATCCTTTGTAATACAAAACAGGTTTCACAGTCCATTTTTTTTTCCTGTTTCAATGAAAAGTCAATGGTTTAAGCATCCTATCGCAACCTTCTTGGTCCTCCATAGTCTCTTCCCACTGCGGGCCACTGCAGGCTTTAGAAAGATTTGCACACACGGGCACAGGGCCACATCATCCCAGGGCATTTACTACTCATGCATGCACTCTGACATCTTGAGAATTTACTCATGGAAACACATAAGCACAACACCAAAGACCCACAAGGAGCCAAATGGTCAGATAAGACAACGGGGTTGCTTCTCAAAGGGAAGGAAGGTGTGTTGAATACAGCCTAGCCTCACCTAGCACCTGCTTTAGGACAAGAACTTCCCAGAGACACTTGTTTCCATCTCTTCATATCTGCTGCCCACTAAAGAGGTCAGGGTTCCCCAGGTCTGGTTCTGGGAGGCTAGACTCCTACCACAACACGCAGAGTACTGACTGAGAACGGGCTCCCCACTGAGGAAATACATCTGTATTCTAGACTGTCACACGGCCTCCAAGGGGCTGCATCTGGGACCTGAATGTTTTATGGAACCATTAATAGTGAATTTTCTGCTTGAATTCCCTGCTGCCTGGAGACAGAAGGCACTAGAGGGCTCTGTGTGGGGCTCAGGGGTGGTGTGAGAGCATTCTGATTTGTAGTCCATAGCTTTTTGCATGTGTATGCTTTCAACCTGGCATAGGCGAGCCTCCTTTACCAGCATAATTCTGTGTGTTCTTATGTGTTCATCGACACATATGCAACAACGCTTCTGGGTGCCAGGCACCGTGCCCGGGGCTGTGCACGCAATTTGAGTCACGAGCTATTCGATGACATTCTGGACCCCTCTGAGCTTGTCCAGTGCAGTTTGTAGGAACATTAAGCAAGGCACATCCCAATGTGAGCAGCATCCAGATGGTTTTAAATTAATGAGGCATAGATTCAGAAGGATTTACAGATGTGGACAGGCGGGAGATAAGCATGCAAGCTTGTGCATGGTGGTCTTTTTCTTTCTTTCTTCCTTTTTTCTTTCTTTCTTTCTTTCTTTCTTTCTTTCTTTCTTTCTTTCTTTCTTTCTTTCTTTCTTTCTTTCTTTCTTTCTTCCTTTCTTTCTTCTTCTTTTTTTTTTTTTGCAAAATTTTGTTTCACGTGATTAGAGTGATACTTATGCAGTGAAACTGGAACACACCAAGGGGAACTAAGGACTTTAAGAGACAGAGTTGGTGTTTACAAGCTATACGATGTTCCCTTGTGCTGAGTGAACAAGATTCCACCACAGAACAACGGCCCCAGGACCACCCTCAGCCGGAAAGACCACTTATGGAACAGGAAATGGTATTTTCTTCTCAAATGAGAATCCCCCCCCTCCAACTATACAACCAACACATACTTATTGTGAGAAGAAGTTCAAACTATATGCAAATTAAAAAATGAAAAGAAATCCTTTGGACTTCCTCAGAGGCTATTGATATTGCTGTTGGTCGGATCAATTTTAAACTCAGAGAATTGCATACATCTTTAACATCCGTGGTCACCACATAATTGCTATTATTAATATTTTAGAATTATTCTTTGAAGTAGAATTATTCTTTGACAATGCAGTCGCATATGCAATGTACCTTGATCATGGCTGCTCCCAACTCCCCACCCCCACTCGTTGCTAGTGCAACTGTTTGAAAGTTGAATCATGCGTTTCCATGTTTCTTGTGGGCCCTCCTTGTCAGGTACCAACCAAGATTAACACACTCTCCTTACCCTTTCACCCTCACCAATCACAATTCAGCATCATCTAAGATCTGACATATAGTCAAAGCTTCCCATGAGTCTTCAAGATTTCTTTCAGGATTTAAAAAAAAATCCAGGATCCAATTGTCATCTATTGTATTTTGGGGCCACTTTTTAAATCATCAAAACCTAGACCAGTTCTCATGTTTGACTCTGTGCTTTGACAGTGACCTTTTGAAGTTTTCTGCTCAGTTGTCTTACTGAACGCTCATCACTACGGATTTTCCTGGAGCTTCTTCATTTTGATTTGATTCATATTAAATTTTCCTTTGCGAAAATAATTATGAAAGTTACACTCTGTATTTCTCGCGTCATTATACAGTAAGCAACTGCTGTTAGGTCTCCTTCATGGAGGGAGCTGCTGACAGACCAGTGTGATGGAGCACGATGTCTTTCTAGTCATTTAGAAACCCATGAGGCGATAACTCGGGGACTGTGAGCATCTTTTGTTTCTGCATAGCTTTCAAAGTGCTTTTTTTTTTTTCTGGCAGAAGGAATTGGGTCCCTTGGAACTGGAGTTACAGACAGTTGTGAGCCACCTGACGTGGGTGCTGGGCCCTGAGCAGGTCCTTTGCAAGATCAGTATGTGGTCTTAACTGGGGAACCAGCATTTTCAAAAAAAGTGGGGCTGGGGTCCTCACCTGACTCAGAGGTTTTTCTTGGGATTTGCAGAGTGATAATTTTTCCTGGTTGCTTCCTTGTTTCTTAATGGCTTCTCTTCTGTTTTTTATTTCTTCTTTCGTCTTCTCTCTTTGTAAGTACATTGTTTGTTTGTTTTGATTTATTTGATACAATGCTATGCATCTAGTCCAAGATTCGTGTGTACTAGGCAAGCTATGATCTCCAGACTTTTATGGGGCTCTGTAGATGTATATAGATCTTACAACAGCAGTCTAAGGATGCAGTTCAATGGAAGAGCGCATGAGGCCCTGGGCTTGATTTCTAGCAATGAATCCCACCCCTAGATCCTCAATGAGTCAGACACACTTAGTAAAATATTATTTTTTGTTGTTCAAATTGCCCCAAATTTGACAGTTACTCCTGTGCCTCCGACTGATTCTATTAGTCTTAGATAGAACCTTGTGTTTTTCTGGCACAAGAATTACCATGACCTTTAGTGCCACAGCTCAGAGGGCAACCACAAGTGAGAACCCAGCTCAGAGAGCCAAATATTTCCTGAGATCTTGCAGAGAGAAGAAGGGTGACTGAGTGCAGAGATAAGTCTGTCACACTGAGGCTGAAGTGTTCTGTTTTTTGAAAGAGGTTCAATGGTGGAGATGATGTTTAATTTTCCCACTATTGTGACTCCATGGGTGGTCACGGCCCTAGCTGTGGTACTTAACCATTTGTTGAATTAACATCTTTGCCTGGAGAGCCTTATGTTTGGGCTTAGATAAGAAATCAAGATGTTAAAGGCTGGGAAGATGGCTAGGTGGGTAAGAGCATTCGCTACACAAGCATAAGGACTTGAGTTCAAGTCTCCAGAACTCACCACATGGGTTCCACATGGGCCTTTGACCTCAGTGCTAGAGTGGGCTAGAGACAGGCCAGGAGCTGCCAGTCTGAGATGCTGTCTTGTTGAAGGAGCTTCAGGCCTCGTTCCTGCCACCCAGCTACCGGCCGCCTGGCTAGCTTGTGCCCCAAAATAACGACACACAAATTGTATTCTTTTAAACACTGCTTGGTCCATTTCTATTAATGTGTGTAGCACCACGAGGTGGTGACTTACCAGGAAGATTCTAGCCTACGTCCATTCTGGGTCAGAGCTTCATTGCGTCTGCCCCAGAGAGGAGAGCCATCCAGTCTGAGCTCACTTCCTCTTCCTCCCAGCATTCTGTTATGTTTACTCTGCCTACCTAATTTTCTGTCCTATCAGGGCCAAGGCAGTTTCTTTATTTAACCAATGACCTTCCTCCATCACTGTCTCAGGGGACTAAGGTAGAAAAAAATAGAGCAGGAAACCCAATATCCTCCTGTGGCTTCTGCATGTGCAACACACACACACACACACACACACACACACACACACACACAC
>NC_022019.1:12914579-12917709 GCF_000317375.1 Microtus ochrogaster | reverse complement strand
AGAGAATATAGCTCACCTTAAAGCTTTGTTTGGGCTGAGGTTCTTGAAACAGTAAAAGTTCTAGGTGGACCGGAGCAGCCACAGAAACTTCCAGAAGGTAGATAGTGTGACATCTGGACTTCAACCCCCAGCACCGCTATGCATTTTATCATCAGAGACCACTGGAGAATTTACTCATTTTTTTCATTTCAAGTCATTCTATGACGACTGCACAGAACAGAGAAGAGACGGCACTGTACACAACTCCATTAGAAACTTTGGTAGGAATTCAAGTGTCCAGGCTTCTTTGCATCAAGTGAACTTCCATGTGCAAAAAGCATCCAAAGTGAAACGGTCACATGGTTTCTGCAAGATGCGATGGTCCAGGTTATTGTCCCAAATTATAGCAAGACAAAGTACTTCCTGTTGTGCAGCAGGTAAAATGTCCTGTATTCGCTCCTTCTCCACAAATATGTATTATTCATGCACTAATTCTTTTGCTTGAGAAATTTACTCTGGGTGGAGTCACCTGGGGAGTCATAGGCTGAGGCTTACTTATAAAGCACCTTTTACCCCATTATTAGAACCGAGAGTGCTCTTCCTCTTATCATCTGGCTCATCTAATAATCTGAAAAGTCTTTCTCTGTCCATTTTCATTTTTTCGGCCTTTCAAGGTAGAAAATGAAAAATTCTGAATTGCTAATTGTGTTCCATGAAGGCTAAAAGCAGACCACGAAGATAGCATCTCCCATCTTCTTTCGCACCTCCATGAAAGATGACGTCATCCTTTTGGTACCATGAAGGCAGGAGGGCAAGCTGGGGACTTAACTCGGTTGCTAAAGCTTTCACAGGGTCAGCATGAGGACCTGAATTTGATCTCAGACCCGAGAGGTGGAGACGGGCAGATCCCTGGACCTCACCAGCCATCGTACTAGGACTATTTGGTGAATTCCAGGCCAGCGAGGCTCTGTCTCAAAAGAAAACAAGGTAGATGGCACCTGAGGGACAACACCTGAGGTTGTCCTCTGGCCTTTACATACGCACACACCTGTGTACCTGCACATAGATGAACACACACACGCTCAGAAAAATGCAAGGTATGTTCTCCCTCCTCGTCTTGTCTCTTTCCAGGAGCTGCCATCATTCTTCCATTACAAGGTCACCTTCACTGCATCTGGCACAGCTGGACCAGTGAAGGATGATAATCTCCAGGGTAAGAAAGTAGTAAGATATTTTAAGAGATAGGAGAAGAGGGATCAGCATAGTCCCATTATTTCTGAGATATATTGTCTTTGTGTGAAACAGGTTTCAGGGCAATGTTAGGGTCATTGCAAGATGGATTAAGTTTGATTCAATAAAAATGTGTGAAAATACTGTTTTCTTTCTTTCTTTCTTTCTTTCTTTCTTTCTTTCTTTCTTTCTTTCTTTCTTTCTTTCTTTCTTTCTTTCTGAGACAGGATCTCTCTGTGTAGCTTTTGGAGCCTGTCCTGGAATTTGCTCTGTAGACCAGGCTGGCCTCGAACTCACAGAGATCCGCTTGCCTCTGGAGAGCTGGGATTAAAGGTCGTGTACCACTGCCACCCGGCACAAATACTTTTTTTCTTTGGAAGATCTCCCACAAAAAATGTCATAAACACCACTCCTTAGAGCTAGAATCTCAAGTATGAGACACACGAGGAGGCTGGCAACAGTGAGTGGACAGAGGAGCACAGCTGCGGGGGAAGGCTGGCCAATGCGGGGAGATGTGACAAGGCAGGCCTGGATGGATGTCAGCAGGTGACTCGGAGTTTACCTAGCTGGGGCTCTGCAGAGTGGTGGGGACATCAGGTCAGGGGTCTGATTAAGGTCACATGTCGGTCCAAGTGTCATAACCTCCACTCTGCAGGTCCCCTGCAGCACCCCTGAAGGGCTTTAAGCAGGGGTTTTGTGGTGCACTGGTGTACACAAACATTTTTCTGCACCGTTCTATGACACTTATTACCACAGGTGAAACGTTAGACTGTAACAGAAATCAGGTGTGATAACTTCAACATCCAGTCAGAGCGTTAGGCAATTTTTAAAAGTACTTCCGTGGGCCCTGCATTCAGCAGCGCAAATTAAAACCCACGTTCTGTCTTCAAAGCTGAGTAAAAGCTGCTCCCTACTCAGACATAAGCCAATCGGCTTAACTATAACACTGGACATCAGCAGTGACTGAGCAGGGCTTGCTGGTTTAGGGCGACATGCTGGTTTGCCATTAGGGGAAGATGCCTTGGGCTGCAGAGCTGAAGGAGAAGCAGGGACATGATCATAGTGTTGAACTGGTAAGCTCAGGGGATCAAAAGGACACAACATTTGTTTTTCAAATTCTGAAAGGACTTTCGTAGGAAGGAAGCTTATAGAACCATTATCCCAAGAGGTGGCAGAACCTGCAAAACGAATTTCCCGGATTAAGACGCAGGTGGAGATGACAGTTATAATTGGCAATAAAAAGAAGCTGCGTGCTGTTGGTAGCCTGCCCGCAGAGGCTGTGGTCAGGGCCGTTCATTCCCAGGGGCTTGGGTAGACAGGTTTACCTTCCTATGCTCTTGGGAGGCAGTGTGAACCAAGGGGAGCCAGTGAAAGCTTTCCCATTTCTTGAATTGGTATTCTCAGCAACCACACTTGAAGAACTGGGTATGTTTTATCAGTTCCATCGTTCAGGCAAAGCAACAAAAGTTCAGGAACTTCATTCACAGGTCCCAAGCTGGTGGCCGGCCCAGAGGTCAGTCAAACTCCAGGCTGGCCTGGGCCAGTGTGCCTTCCACTCATCACCAAGAGCCACCATCTCACTCTCAATGTATGTAAGGATGATAGACAGACAAACAGCCATGGCAAAAGGCAACACTGTTAATCTTGACCTGGGGGTGTGTGACAGGAACCAGTCAAGACTGTTTTAGGAACTCTCGATCTATGAGCATCCTCCATGGGTATAGCCAGGCTTGCCTGGCACTCAAATATTTTGTAACTTTTCAGCACACTAGGTTCTTAATTTTTAAACTTATCCCCTTTCTAGTATGTATGTATGTATTTTTTAAAAATATTTATTTATTTATTATGTATACAATATTCTGTCTGTGTGTATGCCTGCAGGCCAGAAGAGGGCACCAGACCTCGTTACAGATGGTTGTGA
>NC_022019.1:12907114-12914229 GCF_000317375.1 Microtus ochrogaster | reverse complement strand
ACGATTCTCTGCTTGAACGGTGGATGGAGGTCGAATCCAAACAATCTGAATGAGCAATCAGCGAGAAGAAGCACGGGGAAGGAGAAAAGGGGTGGATGCAAGTTCATTTTCTGGGGACTGTGTCCAGCTGTGGGAATGGGTACAGGACCGTGAGAAGATGTCCTACTGTCCTAGGCATTCCATCCTCCTTCTGCGATGGCTTGCATCATGGGCTAAGAAGATAGGAAGCTGCTTCCTAGAGATGGGGTGGAGGGAGCTTGGTAACTCTTGGTGGGGAGAAACGAGTCACCTTGTACCTGTGCTTCACTGCCTGTGGCGGCTGTAGGGCGTGTGGGACAGGTGTGGCCTCAGTGGCACAGACTTCTCTTGTTCAGGTGGAACACAAAACAGCTGATAACTGGCAGCCAGAGCCAGTCATGCTGCCCGCAGATGAAATCTAAACCCTTCCTCAAGGCAGGTAGTGGAGAAGCCACATGCTCGGTCTACACAGGCTGTTCTAGATGAATATGGAAGAAAGGAAGAGAATATCACCTACATTGTGTGTGGTCTGAGGCTTAAGGGACCCAGACTGGCATAGAGAGTGGGTGGAAGAACTTGGGAGACTCTGTGCTCATCTCAAAGTGGGAGGGGGCTGAGTTAGAGCTGGAGTCAGCCTGGCTCTCTACCCAACCCACTCCACCCCACTATTGTGTAGTGAGTTACTCAGGCTGGGCAGACTCTCCCGTCTGCCATTTCAGCTCTTGGCTGAGAATATTTGTTATAGTGCGCTCAAAGTAAACTAGAATACCCCCTAGGGGGATAATGTTTTAAAGGGAGCCGCAGAAAAATTTATCGTGACTGTTAAGTGGCTAGAGAACAGAGGCAGTCTGGGGAGGGATGGGCCGTCAGCTGAGCCTCACCACTAATGGGAGCGAGTAGGCACAGGACTGTGGCTAATAACTGCCTCGGGCCAGCCTTAGCGTTTGCCAAGAATCCATTGTGTCTTTCCTATTCTTTAAAGGTTGCTTTCTTCCTGACAACCCTCTGCTGGCCTGCTTTGTGTCTCCCCGGCTTGGAGTGGCAGATTTGATGTGCAAAGTCTTCTTAGAAAATAATTAAACTAAGGGGTTATCTTTAGCTTGGTTTCTCTTATCTCCTGATCCCAAGGTCATTAACAGCAGCTGAAACCGAGAAGTTTCAAGCCTTCACTTATCAGCAGGATTTATCTTGCTCTGCTTTGCCGGGGAAATCTTGGCCATGCTCGTGTCTGTCATCCTGTGGATGTCAAGGATAGCGGGTTACTCTGAGCCCGCTGGGCAGTGAGGCTGCCCCTCAGACACCATTCTGCCAGCTTCTTGGAGGATGGATAGGAAGATGGAGCCGGAGACTCGAGGAGGTGGAGATGTCTGCAGGAGGCAGAGCTCCATCTTTCACCATCTGCAGGGCCAATCATTTACAGAGCCATGATCACACCAGTTAGAAGAGAGCCTCTTGGGAAGCCGGAGAAACTCTGGGTTGTTAGTTTTCAGCAGTGAGAAAGGGGACTAGGGAGTCCAAACTGAGACTTACACCTAGGTCATGAATATCATCTGTGAGCTAGCATTGTGGGAACCCTCAACAAGCTGCTCCCAGAAGTGAGTTTCAAGGTGGGTCTGTTAGTTACTTTTGCATTGCCGTGTCAAAACACCCGACCCAGATAATATAGTGAAGGAAAGATTTCTTTTGGCTCACGGTTTCAGGAAATTGCAGTCTATCACAGTAAAGAAGGAGTGGCAAAGCTGCTTAGTACATGGTAGACGAAGCTGTTAGCTAGAAGGGTGGTAGACCACAAGGCAGTCTACAACCTTTAAGATCCATTTTATTCACGGTTATGTATATGTGTATGTGTGTATCTGTGTAGGGGTATGTGTACATTAGTGCAAGTGCCCACAGAGTAGTCAGATTCTTTAGAACTGAAGTTATAGCCAGATGTGAGCTGCCTGATGTGGGTGCTGGGAACGGAATTGAACTTGGGTCTTATGTAACAGCAGATGCTCTTGACTGCTGAGCCAGCTCTCTATTCCCCAGGCCATAACCTTTAAAAAGCCTATTCTTGGGGACATACTTCTGCCAGATAGGCCCTACTCCAAGGTGCTATGGCCTCCTCAAAGAATGCCACCATTCAGAGAACAAAAGTCAAACATGAGTCTCCTTAAATCATAGTGCAGCATCTTGAGGAACGTGGCATCTTTGAGCCAAAGAAAGACTGCAGAGGAACAGGACAAATAAGACAAGGGAACACCAGGGCCAGCATCCAGTCAGGGAGGGGTTCTCTGTGTTGGAGACCAGGACATGGCTGGCAAGCCAGCCCACATGGGAAAGGGGGTTGATGAAGTAGGATGATGGTTTCTAATCAGATCACCTTCCTGGAGCCTGGAGAATTGAGCCAGGAACTACAGGAAGAAAGGGAGGCTGTGAAATGGCCGATGGTGGAAAGAGACTGGGTGGTAATGACACTCCAGGACACTGTTGTAGCCTGCGTATGAGGAGATGGAGGAATGTGGTATTCATTCTTAATGTCACCATCATGACGTTTAGGACTGGAACTCAGACCCTGGTGATATTCTGACGGTTCCATAGTGGGACATTTCCAGTTTCCCGGTCCCATGTTCACTGACTCCCCAACACTGTGAACTCAAACAGTTGTAAAGAGTTTCCTTTCTGTGTCTCTATAGGTGGAGACTGCTCATTTATTTCCCGGCCTCCCTGACCCAAATAATCACACAAAAACTATATTAACTACAACACTGACCTATTAGCTCAGGCTTCTTATTGACTAACTCTTACATCTTAAACTAACCCATTTCTATTAATCTGTGTATTGTCACAAGGCTGTGGCTTACTAGAAAGGTTCCAGCAGCAGGGTCTTTCTCCTTTGGCAGCTACATGGCGTCTCCTTGACTCCACCTACTCTCTCTTTATATCTCTTCCAGCCTGGCTGTATTCTTCCCTGCCATAGACTGAAGCAGCTTCTTTATTAACCAATATTAACATATTCACAGCACACAGAGGGGAATCACACATCAAAAAACCTCCTCAGTGTTCCTGAAGCCTTCTGCTCAGGATGAAGAACCACCCCACCCCATCCCTTCTGTGCCTCCAGGCCAGGCAGAAATTCTTTAGTAAGCATCATGCCCTTCAGCCTTCCTTCTCATTCTGATCTCCTGCATCTAATCCTACAGAAAGTCAGTTTCAATTCTGCTGCTTCTGTGTCTTTATTTATAACTCTCCATTCTGATTCAGATCTCCTTTCCCATCCTTCCCCTGTGGCCTCATTGATAAAACACTTGCTGTCTTGAAGGTCTGGTCTAATAAACTTACCCACGTTTCTATGAGCAGAATGCATTTCTTTGTAATGCTATATAATAACATGTAATCCTGGCGTTTTGTTTATTGATTTTTCTTGTCTTCTCCGTCAACATCTTGTACATGGGACTTGACCATTCTGGGACAAACTGCCAAACCTCTTATTACTCACTTGGCTGAAATGCAGACATCAGTTACTTTTCCCTACTGTGTATGTTCCTCTTGGTGACCAGCATCTGTTTCTCTGACACCTCTCTTCCTCCACCTGTTCAAACAGTCAATGATGCCATCCCTTTTTCTGCTGCAGAAGTTGTCAAAACAAGGCTGTTTTCCACTCTGCTGTAGCTGAGCATGGTGGACCCACCAGCATCCCTAGAGGAGACCACTGTGTGAACTCCACAGAACCATTCTGCAGATGCTAAAAAGGGGAACCGAGAATTGCTTCTCAAGGGGATACCAAGGATAAAAATAAGACCACCGGTGACAGAAGACTTCATAAGGGAGAGCTTAAAGCTCAGGATACAGCGTCCAGTTAGCAAAACCACAGCAGCAGGTTCACCCCTAAGGCCCGTGAGCTTCCCAGTCATGACTTCTTAGCCAAATTTACAGTACCAGAAATGAGTTTCCTCCTGTGCTGTGGGACTTCAGCCCAATTAGAAATTCCTCAGTTATTCTAATGGTATCCATGCCACTATCGCGTCCACTGACATGTCTTCCCAGGGCAATCATTACTGTAGCTCAAAGCGTTCATAGCTGGATAAGACTACCCATGATTTTTCTCCCCTAGTAGCCTGCATAGTACCTTTTGATATTATAAAGACTAGCCAGTAGGTAGGAAGCTTCCAGATTGGTAGTAGCTTGATTTCAGCCCTGTAATCAACATACTTCAGCAGTGGGGTCTTACCATCAATTTCTAGTGGGAAACCAAGACAATAGGCAATAGTCTGCACTGCTTTGGGGATCCCTCAGACCCCCCTACCCTGGCACTGGAGCACTGGGCTTTCTATTTGGTGGCCTATGGCTTCTGGGGGGAGCATTATATCCCTTGTGGGGTAGATCGTGTAGGAAGTTTATACAGTAATAGATTCCCATACAGTCTTTTTAAACATCTCTAGTGTTAGCCATTCCTCCTCTTCCTTACCTTCACATTCTCCTCCCCACTTAAACCTCAAGCCCTCATTATTTCTCTTCCCTGTTTTGGAAGCATTTAAACAATCCTTGATTCATTATTGAGTTTAAGGTATTGTTGGAGTATGGGTTCAGTTTCATTTATAATAAACAGCATTAACTAAGAGTCCTCAAAAATATTTGTGAATTTCCCTGGATAACACAAAGTATAGACATAAGTGATTGCTCAAAGGTCAGGCCATGTAGCTAGTGGGACCATACTGGGGCACTGGTATAGGATACAGCACTGACCTAGATCCAGGGGAGAGGATGTTCTTGTAACTAGGATGCTCAGGCAAGGTGGTTTCCTTCTGGTATCTTCTAAACACATTGAAGTGAGTTATAAGGGCTGTGGCTGTTGACTAAATGGGTCACCTGGCTTAGTCACCCACCACTCTCCCTGGATAAACATCAGTAAGTGCTCCAGGCTCTCCCTCTGCGATGTAATGCTGCAACCGGCTGACAGGTCTTCTGTTATAGACAAGAACAGTGGGAAGGCATTGGAACATTCCTGCAGGATCAACTTGAAGGATTAAAGAGGTCATAGCTACAAACGGCACCCTGCCTCCAGTCCCAGACTAGAGAAAGCATTTCACTGAGTGGCCATCACTCAGAATGTCAGTGAAGTACCTTGATTGTCTCCGAATTTGCAGCTGGAAAAGCCCAGAGAGCCTGTACTTAAATCCCTTCGAGGAGGACTTTCTGTCAGATGGTCTGGACTAGGGGTTTGCCATCAATATAGACCTTTGATCTGCAGGGACTACATTGTGTACGCACCTGGAATCCTGCTCATGTGCCCCCCCCAGACATCTTCAGGGCTTGCGGAGTTCTTCTTGTCCCTAGGTGAGGTCTTCCGTCCCTTGCTGCACACCCAGACCTGGGATTCGGTCTTTTGGCGCAGCACAGAGTGAGCTCTCCTGCTTGCTCAAGGGCAATGTTCAACCTTTTGGAGATAACTATCGTTCCTCCCCTGAGTCATCTCCGTGCTAAAGGAGCCTGACTCCTCCAGCCGCACATCGTGACCCGCAGTTTCCTGACTCTTCACGATCTCGCTTCCTTCCTTTGGACAATTTTCAGGTCTATGATTAATGCAGAGTCTCCCTCCTAAAAGGATTAGCGTTGGTTTATGACAGCCGCAGAAATGTAGCAAGGTGAGGTTTTGTTTCTGATGCAAAAGAGAAACAGCGATCTTGAAAAACAAGCAAGAAAACACCATAGCACTGAGGGATAACAGAAGTGATGTCCTCTGGCAGGCGATTTGCCTCTGAGCATCCTCTTTGCTTTTAATAATCATTTAAAAATTATCGTTATAGTGTGAATGGTGTGGGGGGGATTGGGGGGTGCTGTGCCTGCTATAGCGTGTGTTGCTGAGGGTAGAGGACAACCTTGGGGAGCTGGTTCTCACCTTCCCTTTATGTGGGTGCTAGGGATCAAACTCAGGTTGCCAGGCTTATACGTGTGGAGCCATCTTGCTGCTCCTGATTCTGAGCAGCAAAAGTACAACGAAAAAAAGACAGTCAGCTGTGGGTACTTGTTAAAAAGGAGAACGCATAGGAGACTCTTAGGGGAGGCATCTTCTTTTGGGCTTCAAGCTTCTTATGCGTTTTATCATGGAAAGAGGCGTTTTATCTTGTAGCAATTTCAGATTAACAGAAACATGGCAATAGGAACAGAGAAGTTTATGTTTCTTTCCCAATTCCCTGATGCTACACGCATCTTACATAACCTTTCCCCATCCTAAGAAACTAATACTGGTAATTGTTGACGAAACCCCAGACTTTATTTGGGTATCACCAGTTTCTCACTAATATCTTCCTGTGTCCCAAGATCCCTGTTGAATCTGGACCCCTGACGGCACAAGTTTCATTCGACTTGTGAGTCTCTCAGATGTTGCTTCATGGAGGAGTTTTGTTATCATCATCATCATCGTTATCATCATCGTTATCATCATCGTTATCATCATCATCATCATCATCATCATCATCATCATCATCATCATCATCATCATAAATGTTGCATAATTTTTTTGTGTTATGCCGGGGATTGAACCCAGGGTCTTGTACATGCCAGGCAGGCGCTCTGTCTCTGAGTTATATAATTAAATAGTTATTTCTAGTGAAGAATTCCCTTAAATAATGAGATTTGAAAAAAAAAAAAAAGGAGGGTCACCTTTCACTGACATCTTGGAAATATTTCCCAGCTCAGTAACAATGGATGCCATAAATTCCGGCGAGTTCTGTGAACAAGGCTCCCTTATGTAGAGAAGGAGAACGAGAGTCAAGAACATAGCCTCTGGTGTTTAAGGAGGGAAGTCAGAAGTAGGGGACGTTAGCCCTCTTATCTGAACATCACTTCTATTGGCTGGGCTTTCTACGAGAACCTGGGGTGGGGAGATCAGAGCTATCTTCTCTGACAATGGTCTGAAGTGGAGGCATCTCTATGGACAGACAGACACCCACGAAGGTTCAGCTCTCATCACCTAGGAAACAGTGATTTTGGAGGGTTTTTTTTTTGTCACATTAATGAAATAACACTTTCTGCTAATGGTAAAAATTGAATCCGAGAAAGTCTCCCCTCCGTTTCCTCCTTTCCTTGACACACCAAAGTTGGGTTTTCTTCTTCTT
>NC_022019.1:12881515-12907014 GCF_000317375.1 Microtus ochrogaster | reverse complement strand
TTCTTCTTCTTCTTCTTCTTCTTCTTCTTCTTCTTCTTCTTCTTCTTCTTCTTCTTCTTCTTCTTCTTCTTCTTCTTCTTCTTCTTCTTTCCCCTTTTCAAGTTGTTTTTACCCCAGTGTCTGTGAACTGTGACAACTGGGGCTAAGCGTGTGGTGGCAATGACCCGCTGGCGAGGCGGCAGCTGTTAATCAGGCCAGGTGAGAAGGGATTTGGGGAGGAATGCATAGCAATGGGCTGGAAAGCCGGCGTTACTCAGAGACCGAGTGACACCAGTCTGGCTGAATGGATCCCACTGGCCAAGCAACCAGGTCCTCTGCTGGGACAAGCGTCCGTCTCTGCTGACAGCAGTGCTCTGACCTACTTCCCAGTTTGCTGTGTGACTTTACAACCCTGAGGAGCAGCTCAAAGAACTTGATGTGAACAAGTTCTTCTGGCCTAGATGAGCAAGGGTTTCTGATTGCTTGGCAAAGGCATTTTCTCTGTAGAAACCCGAGGCCAGGTGATAATATAATCTTTAATGGTGTGTGTGTCCTGGTCTTAATACGTAGCCCAGACTAGCCTTAAACTCATACACCTGCCTCCGCCTCCCAAGTGCTGAGATGAAAGATTTTTTTCAGACGGCTCTGAAAAGCAAATACTGCATGTCAAGCAATGAAAAATTCTTCATGTAAGCAACACGTTTTAATTGAACTCATTAAGCGTTCTTAGAACACTGTCAGGGTGGAATTTCAATGGAGTTAGAAACTGTGACACAGGTTTGATTTCATTCTTCGGGTCACATTTTGCGACTATGCCCCATGCCTGGCATCATGCTGGGCACCAAGGGCTTCATAAAAAGTCAAAGCCTACAGCTGTGAGCCCTGACATCCTGGTAGGGGACAGCACATCAGAAGGTCAACCTGCTAGATGTGACAGGTACTCACAAAGGACTCTGGGACCTCTGAAGAGGGGGTCTAACCTAACCTCTGGGTTTAGGGACAGCTTACTATAGAGCTGTCAACTGAGCTAAGTCAGAAGACATTGGGTAAGAGACATAGCCGCATGGGTAAAGGTATCCCCATGTGTAGCACTGATGCGGGGCCCCAGTCTGTCTCTGTAGGTGTAGTGTGTCTGGAGAATTGAAGAGCCAGGCAACCCTGTTACATGGCTTGGGCTTTCTCTTCTGCTAGGGAGAGGCCCATAGTTCTCAAGGGATGCTACGTTCTTCTGTTTTAGACAAACTTAAAGGGTGATTTCTGTGGGAGCCAGTCAGGATGCTGGGGACTCTGAGAAGATGTTGGCTGAACTGTACCGTTGTGACTTCCGGTTCCCTTCTCTCTGCTGGGTTAACGGGAGGATGTGGCAGATTGGCTCCCTGCAGGAGTCTGGGTCCTTGAGAGTGTAAGACCAAGCACAGGTGTGAGCTGGCAGGAACCCTGTTCTCTGGAATGCTGGGGGAAAGTAAGTCTACGCACCTGGGAGGAGCCAGGCTTCCTGTCAATCAGTGCGCACTGTTCCTTACGGCACATAGGTTTCCGCCTCCACTGACCCCTGTCCCCTTAAGGGACTTCTCTGTTTGGTTGTCCCACTTTCCGTGTGGCTGGAGAAGGAAAGACCTTCAGGTGCTTTCTTCAAGAAGCCCAGGTATCGTCTGACTGCAGTCAGTCTCCCTGGCTCACAGGAGCCACAGTCCCCAGGGTCCATAAGACTCCTCCAAACTGGCCTACATAAAGTCATGCAAATCGCTGGACTTGGCAGATTGAAGAGAAACCTAACAAAAATCAGAATCGGGAGCTCCGATTTAGATTTAGGAAAAACTGGATTATGTAAATTTACAACTCTTACGTAGGCCACTGGAATATTATTCTGAAGGATGGTAATAGCACGAAACAAAACAAATCCAGGAGCAAAACCAAATCATTGTTTTATGTGTATCTGCATGCGTGCATGTGTGTGTGTGTGTGTGCGCATGTGCTCATGCATTGCATGTACATGCATGAGGGGAGACCAGATGAGGTGTAGGGTGTCCTCTCTCATTCTCTCACTGAGCTTGAAGCTAGGCTGATGGCCAAACCTATGATCTTCCTGTCTCTGTGCTCTCACAGTGCTGGGGTTACGGCATGTGCTGATCTGACCTCAGGTTCCGTGCTAGCATAGCAAGAACTCTTACCTACTAAGCTATTTTTCCGGTCCCTAAAAGCATGCTCATTACAAAACTGAAACCGGCCGCACCACAGGTGAAACAAATAATGGCTGAGTGGTCGGGAGGAGCGAAAGAGTGAGGAGATCTCTGATTTCCCAAGGTCCCTCACTCAGCTACCAGTGAGTCATGGGCGTTATGAAAACAAGCAAGCCCCATGGAATGACGGTATTCATGTACAGTCCACACATTTGCAAGTCCAACTGTGGCTTATTTTTTCCGTTGCTTACCTATTTAATGTGTGCCCCGGTGTGTGTGGAGGTCAGAGGACAGCTTTTGGGAATGAAGTCTCTCCTTCCACGTGGGCTTCTCAAGACTGAACTCAAGTCTTCAGGCTTGGCCACCAACGCCTTTACCCACTGAGCCATCTCGCTGGTCCCTGATTGTGAATCAAGCTTCATTGTTCTTCTCAAAGGCCGAGTCTGTACTGAAAGAGAGGCTGCGAGCGAATGCGTCTTCATAATGCCACCGCCGGCAACATTTGGGTGATCTGAATTCAGTTCTTCAGGTGAGCGCGTTTATGTATTATTTACATGCCATTTGCGTGGGCTGAAATCTGCGCCCATTCTCAGCAGCGTTGTATTATAACATCAAGAGAAACAGTGACATGGAGACGAAAATACTTCCAATCAAAACCCATTTGGAAACTTGAAAGCAACATTTAGGGTAATGTTCATGGCTGAAAATGTATTGTCCTATTTTCCCAGTTTACAAAGAGGGCTAGATGGCTCAGAAGCAGTAGGTACAAACAAAGGGATAAACGCTGCAACTGGGATGCAGAATGGGCACCTGTAGAACGCGGCTGCGGGACAAGAAGAAGTGCTCAGTTTATTCAAGGAGGAATGCAAGTGAGTCCAATTAATGAATCAGAAATTGGATTTTATGGCAGGCGATCATTTCTCTCTGGTTGCCGATATGCTGTAATCTGAGTCCCATATGGATTTTCCCCAGTTCTGCATCTAGCTCGGCCGCCTACCTCGGAAACTCCCAGCCTGCTAATTTTGATGCTGTAGAGGTAGAAGAGGCCCCAGAATGACAGAGACACTGTCCAAGGTTTCAGTGATGTAGGAAAAAGAAGCAATAGTTACACTGCAGAGCGGAAAGCTTAGCAAATCAGCCAACACTAAAGATAAACATACTGAGGAAAGCTAAAGGGAGAAAAAAGGTGTTAAAGAGACACTGAAAAATGATATTAAAACATGGTGGACATCAAAGGCAATGCAAAGGTGCAATTAGCATTGGGCATCCTGCTCAAAGTATGAAATTACCCAGTAGGGGTACATGTGATATCTAGAAGAGTGTTAGGGACATTGTCCTTTCTGTCTCTATGTATATGGAGAGATGTTGGGTCCCATCAGTTACTCTTCTCAATACTGGTGCAAAATATCTGACTGAAGCAACTTAAGGGAAGAAGGGTTTATGTTGGCTCATGGTTTAAAAGGTCACAGTCTATCATGGCAGAGAAAGGACAGAAGTTGGGATCGGATTGGTTGGAATTGGCCTTGTGGCTTCCAAAGATGTTCATGGAGCAGGAAGTAGAGAGGGGGGTGTTGGCTTCCTCCTTTCTCCCTTTTCTTTTTTTTTTTTTTTTTTTTTTAAGATTTATTTATTAAGGGCTGGAGAGATGGCTCAGTGGTTAAGAGCATTGCCTGCTCTTCCAAAGGTCCTGAGTTCAATTCCCAGCAACCACATGGTGGCTCACAACCATCTGTAAAGAGGTCTGGCGCCCTCTTCTGGCCTTCAGGCATACAGATGTATTTATTAAGCATACAATGTACTGCTGGCAAGGAAGGCACCAGGTCTCATTACAGATGGTTGTGAGCCACCATGTGGTTGCTGGGAATTGAACTCGGGACCTCTGGAAGAGCAGCCAGTGCTCTTACCCTCTGAGCCATCTCTCCAGCCCCCTTTCTCCCTTTTCTTAATGAACTAGTCTTAGCCTCCAGTCTACGAGATGGTGCCATGTACCACCAGGGTAAGTCTCCCTCTTCCATTAACCCTCTTTGGTAATACTCTCATTGACACACCCAAAGGTGTGCCTCATGAGTACCCTAGGGCTTTCCTGACCAATCAAGGTGATAAAATGAACCATTGCAGGGGTCGCTTTCACAGAGAGCAAGCTGCTCTCTGTGTGCTGAGAACAGCTAGGCATCTGGATTTTGATTTGAGTTCAGTGTGGGAACAGTGAAAACTGAAGCCATACAAATGGTACCCACAGACAGTGTATCATTTTGATAGGCTAAATCAAGAAATGGGCGCCTCCTTCCAAGACTTCTCCACACAGAGGCAATCCAGCTGTGAAAGAGCAGACAGCATACACAAGCTTTTAAATCAGGGACGCAATAATAGCATTTCTCACGATGCTGGTCATTTCATAACTCCACTCTTGAGACTATGTGCATTTTCCTAGACTCATGTATCCTAAGCCATGTGTGCCTTGTCTTTTTTTGTTCCTTGTCGTTAGAACCTTCTGCCTGGGGGGCTGCATGATCGTGAATTTTAATACTGAAGAGGAGTCAACAGTATCTCTCTGGTGCAAAGCAGCCCAGTTAGAGAAAGATGGTCTTTCCTCCAACATTGATTATTTCTCTTCTTGGGGAGAAGGAAATCAATGACGATGGGCCGTATCTTAGAATTACCCCAAAGAGCAGCCAACGAGCAGGGAAAGCTGCTTTCTAAAGAGTAACTTAGAAATCCACTCAGCACTGATTCTCGGGCTGAGAGTCCTTCCTGCTCCCGTGTGTGGTACACTTACTGACTTAGCATCCGATAGAAGGCAGAGTGGTTTTGGTGAGTCATGCACTCTCTACGACTCCCCTGTCCCCATTCCTCCCGTGTCTCTATCACTAACCACCAGAGCCTGGCTCTTGCTGCTTTGCTCAATAATTTCAAATTTTATACTTGATGGAAATAGTTGAAGCCAATCAAATTCGGTTACATTCTGATGGCATGGACTGTGCTATCAGTCCAAAGAATAAAAAGAGCTCAGATCTATCTTCTGCCTGCATTTTAAATCATTCCTAACTGGCTGCAGTGGCTCAGTGGGTAAAGAGCCACTGAGGACCTGAGTTCGGATGCTCAGCACCCATGGAAAGCCAGACACGACAGTTCGTGTCTGCAGTCCCAGCTCTCCCGTGGCAAGACAGGCAGCAGAGGCAGAAGAATCGCCAGACACTCTTGGATCAGCTGGCCTGGCACACACAACTGGAAAGAACCTGGCTTGGAAAAGGTGGTAGGAGAGATGGCTTAGTGGTTAAGAGCACTGGCACATAAATGCAGACAAACACCAATGCACATAAAATAAAAAAGTGGAACATCAACACCTGATGTTGTCTTTGAAGGCCACACACATGTTGTAGCATGTGTATGCCCCCACCACACACACATCCCCACCACACACACATACCACTCAGACCACACACACAACATCAAACACCACACACACACACACACACACACACCACATATCACACCATACCACACACACACATACCACCCAGACTGCACACACACCGCACACATACACTGCACACATACACCACCACGTATACATACTACACCATATCACACATACCACTCAGACCACACACACAGCATCAAACACCACATAGACACACACACACCACATATCACACCACACACATACCACCCAGATCACACACACAACACACACACAACATCAAGCACTGCACACACACACACCACATATATACATCAGACACATACACACCATATCACACACACCACATCACATCACATACCACATACACCACACCACACACACAGAACACACCACACACACACACACACACACACACACACACACACACACACACACAAGATTTCCCCCAAAGCATAGTGGGTTAAGGATGTGTTGGTCAACTGATGGCCTTTTTCAAAGTGATTGGATAATGTGGGTTCTAACTTGATCAGTGGGTTAATCCACCAAGAAATTCATAGCTGAGTAAATGGCTAGGAGATGGGCCTTGTGGGAGGAAGCCACTGGGTATGTGCCTTTGAAAGGAATGCCTTGTCCTGGGTTTTGCACCACAAGCCTGGAAACATAGTCAAGTGACCAAGGACGAAGACTTGAGTGAAGCAGTGAGTCAGAGCAAACCCATTTTATTTTTATTGTTAAAACCATGATGAACCTCTTTAGAAATGACCTACAATTTGTGCTCTAAATGCTCATTAAGTGGTTTGTGGGCACGGACTGGTACAGGTGACTGTTTTCCAGGTACCTTTAAAGCGATGCTTCATCCACAGTGTTCCCCACACTTTGTTCTTTCAAGCAGGTCTTAAAGCAGTCCATGCCGGGGGTGGAGTAGGGGTGCCAGAGGGCAGGCAGACTGCAGAGGGCGGGCAGAGAGGCTCACCTATATAAATTATGGAATCTGTCTGTAAGGAAGCCCGTTTCTTCTCTTCTGTTTCTCTCTTTACTGGATCATTTACTTGGGTTGTACTTGAATTCCGTGATCTTCAGCTTGTTGTTCACGTTGTCCCGGCTCTGGACATTTGCTATTTGAGCAGCACCTACATTCCTCAGAAAGACCCATCCCTTTCTTTTCCTGAGCATGTCCTTTCTGTCTGCAGCTTCTTGATCCTCAGACTTATCTGGATTGACCTCAGCCCTGGAGTCAGCTGGTTCTCCAAGGAGCATTGGCTCCAGGTTCAGGAAAATGGTACTTAGCTGGTGGAGGTGTCTATGTGTTGCTTTTATTAGTTAATGAATAAAGAAACTGCTTTGGCCTATAACAAGCAGAACTTAGCTAGGCGGGGAAAACAAAACTGAATGCTGGGAGAAGGAAGGCAGAGTAGGGAGGAGCCATGTAGCCCCGCCAGAAACAGATGCCAGAACTTTACCTGATAAGCCACAGCCTTGTGGCGATACAGAGACTAATGGAGATGGGTTAATTTAAGATATGAGTTAGCCAGATATATGCTTAAGCAATTGGACAAACAGTATTGCAAGTAATATTGTTTCTGTGTGATTATTTCTGGAGTCTGGGTGGCCAGGAAACAAAAAAGCAGCCTCACACAACACTTAACATGTCAGATCTAGATTTGGCCAGGCGGTGGTGTCACATGCCTTTAATCCCAGCACTCAGAGGCAGAGGCAGAGGCAGGCAGATCTTTGTGAGTTCAAGGTCAGCCTGGTCTACAGAGTGAGTTCCAGGAGAGCCAAGGCAATTATACAAATATCACCATAGAACCTTCATCCAGCAACTGATGGAAACAGAAGCAGAGACCTACATTGGAGTGCTGGACTGAGCTCCGGAAGTCTAGTTGAAGAGTGGGAGGAGTAAGAATATGAGCAAAGAGGTCAAGACCATGATGGGTTCATCCACTGAAACAGTTTACCTGAGCTAACGGGAGCTCACCAACTCCAGTTGGACTGGGAAGGAACAAGCATACGACCAAACTAGTCCCTCTGAATGTGGGTGACAGTTGCATGGCTGGGGCAGATGGAGAGGCCACTGGCAGTGGCACCAGGATTTATCCCTACTGCATGTTCTGGCTTTTGGGAACCTATTCTCTTTGGATGGATACCTTGCTCAGCCTAGATATAGTAGGGAGGGCCTTGGACCTTCCCCAAAGCAATGTGTCTTACCCTCTCTGTGGAGTCGTTGGGAGGTGCAGTGGGGGAATAAGAGTCAGGAATGGGAGGAGGAGAGGGAGTGGGAACTTGGATTAGTGTGTATAATGAAAAAAGATAATTTGTTCTCTTTTTCTAAAAAAATAAAAGAAAGAAAGAAAGAAAGAATTACAAGAGATAAAAAACCAAAACCAACCAAAAAAAAAAAAAAACCCAAAACAGAAGACAGTCTCAGGCTCACTTCCCTGGACCTTGAACTCTGCAGATAGACTCTTTTCTGCTCTCTGGTGTTTCCTGGAAGGGCCTGAT
Source organism: Microtus ochrogaster (assembly GCF_000317375.1). Taxonomy (NCBI): domain Eukaryota; kingdom Metazoa; phylum Chordata; class Mammalia; order Rodentia; family Cricetidae; genus Microtus; species Microtus ochrogaster. Next base: position 12,898,929 of record NC_022019.1, on the reverse strand, counting down.
TTTCTGTCTTGGACACTCTAGTGAATGTAGAGCCCACATTGACCTACCAGACAGTAAATTATGAATCTACACAAAAGCTGAACACCAAGTCTGTGAGTATGGAATAGGGAGGTACATGGCTGGAATCCAGGGGCAGGGGCAGGAGGATCTCCTTGCAAGGCTGAGGTCAACCTGGTCTCCAGAGAGTTCTAACCAGAGCTATTATAGTAAGAGCCTGTCTCAAAAACCTAAAACAAAACCAACAAAACATAAAAATCAAAAATCTGAATGTGGTTTCTTGACCAGCACATTTAAGAATCATTTTATTTTTCTCTTTCTCAGGCCATCCTTGATTGTACTGATACTTACATTGTCTGGTCTTCTATTGGGCCTGTATATAATAAAATCTATACTTATGTGTTCAGAAAAAAAAAAAGAGTTGCCATGGTCATTGGTGTTTCTTCACAGCAATAGAAACCCTAACTAAGACACCTCCCAATATTTTATTAAGTAGTGTACATTAATTTTACAAAACCACGGGTCTTGTCATAGCGTTTTCATACACGCATAAAATACACTTGGCTAATTTCCACTCCCAGGTTTTTATTTTAATGCCCTTCCTGAGATACAATTCATCCACTTACTGTGCACAATTACATGGATTTTCGTGTGGGCTGCTGAGCTAATTTTTTTTTTACTGCAGTAAAAGTAAAATGTGCATAAAATTGATGTATAGGTCATTGGCATTAAGCATATTCATACCGATGCACAGCGATCACAACTATTGATCTCCAGGGCCTTTTCATTCCTCCCACTGAAACTTGAGACCCACAGAACTCTAATGGCTGCCCCTCTCACTCCTAGCCCCTGTGACCTCTGCTGTATCATCTTCCTTGATTTTGACCGCTCTAGCCACCTCATCTGAGTGAAATCCTGTAGTATGCGCTCTTCTTCTGAATCGCCTATTTCACTTAACGTCTTACCCTTAGAGCACAGTCATGGAAAGACCCTAATGCAGAATCTTTTCAAGGTTCAATTAGACGCTATCGTGTGTAATACACGGTGCTTTGTTTACCCATTCTCCTGTTTTAGGACGGTGGGTGGTTTCCTCCCTTTGGCTTCTGTGAACGATGCTATCTTCATAATGTTAAGTAGCTGATATGAGTATATTTATTTGACTTTAATCAAAATTTGGAACCCCGTGAAAAGCCTCCCTCCTACGGATTCCCAGAGCCCCCCATTCCTGTCCGCACTTATAATTCTGTTACATTTCTTCTATATCCGTCCAGATATAGCATGGCTTCATCTTCTTTTAGACATGGATAGCATATCATTGACACTGGTATTCATCTGCTTTCAATCTTTTTAATTCAACCATGCTCCTTGGACATCTAAATTAAGAGACTCTTCAGAAACATATTTATTTATCTAAATTATGTGTATGTGTGTGTGCCTATGTGGATTTATATGCACCGTGTATGCGTGGGTGCCTGCAGAAGTCAGAAATTGGTATAGGGTCCCTTGGAATTGGAGTTCCCGTTGTCGGTGAGTGTCCTGATGTGGATGCTTGGAATCAAACCCAGGTCCTCACCAAGAGCAGGAAGTGCTGTCCATGGCTGAGTCATTGCTCTACCTCCATAAACATCCTTCTTTCCCTAGGTTTGTCACATAGCATTGTATGGATGTACCACACTTTATTTAACCATTCCTCATTGACTGACGGACATTTAGGGTTTCCAATTCTGAGCTTTGGAAGCACAGCTGCAATAATGAATGAATAATCTTGTAAAACGTCATTTTTATATCTGAAAACATTTGTATGATCCATTCCTAGAAGTGAAGTTAGACAAAGATAACGCATGAGTAATGAGTATGAATATGGCCAAATGGGTATAGATAGATATCTAAATATATATCGCAAAATTACTCATATAGCCATGAGTAATATATTTAGCCAAATTGGTCTCCGCTGAAGTAATTCAAGTTTATGCTCCCATCAGCAAGACATGAGCAAGACTACCCGTGCAACCTTGTCAACAAATTCAATATCAACTTTGTATTTTTTTTTCTAATCTGATGGTGAGTTAGAGTCTGACATTCACTTGTCTGAGACACTGTAACCTTAATCATTGATGGGCCAATAAAAAGCAGCTGGTGAAGGTGGTATGGTGCCCAGCAGGTATTCTGTTTAATTTCTACCTCAGAGAGACTATTTGGACATGGTGGGCAGTGAAGTTCCTCCCAGGAGCTAGGATGAGGGGTCACTTAGATCAGACGGGAGAGGGTCATCCCAAGAGCAGAACCAGGGGCTGCCAGGTTGGCCACCTGAGGTTCTCCTGTCTGCTCCGCTTGTATCCATGGGACCTGGTGTGTATTGTAGGCTTGTGATTCCTCTCATTTCAGAGTCTTGATTCAATTACTTTGCTCCTACTTTCTTATTGTTTGTGGGGTGATTTCATCACGTGTTGTTTTATCTGAATAGGGCAGCAGACCATTTGAACCCACCAGTGAGGACTCTGAGCTGGGTGCAGTAACTGGACCTGTAAAAAGGGGACTGTTAATGTCGTGGGTAGACGGTGGCAGACTTTGCTGGGTCCTTGATAGAAATTTCTATTTCTGATGGTTACAGACACTCGGTGAGGCCAGATAGTAGTGGTAGATCCCTTTAATCCCAGCACTTGGGAGGCAGAAGTGGGTAGATCTCTGTGAGTTCCAGACCCGCCTGATCAACAACCAGGACTACACAAAGAAACCCTGTCTTGAAAAACCAAAACAATAATAACAACCTCAACAAACAGACAGAAATTTGGTATGGTATTTGAAAGAAAAATTCCCTAGGAGGTGGAGAAATGGTTCAGTGGTTAAGAGTACTGGATGCTTTCTCAAAGAACCAAGTTTCAATCCTAATATCCACATGACAGCTGTTTGAAACCCCAGTCCCAGAAGAGCTGACATCCCATTTTGGCCTTCATAGGTACCAGACACATGGTGCACAGACATACATGCAGGTAAAATGCTCATACATATAAAATAAAATAAAAATAAAACAACAACAACAACAAAAGAAATGTCCCACTAGGCTTACACATTCAAACACTTGGTCCCCAGTTGCCGGTGCTCTTTGGAAAGCTTCTGAAACTTGTGTGAGGCAGAGCCTTGCTAGAGACAGAACATCACTTGGGGAGGCTTTGAGGACTACAGCTTCACCCCACTTCCTATTTCCTCTGCTTCCTGTGTGTGGGTGAAATGGATCTCCCTACTTCCTGCTTCTTCCCTAGTACCCTCTGGAATGGAAAACCAAAATAAACCCTTTCTTCCCTAACTGGCTTTTTGTCAGTGTATATTATCCCAGCAACAGAAAAGTAACAAAAAATACACCTGGTTTTATTGAGGTAAAAATTTCCTAGCAGCAAAGAAAAAACCACAATGGAGTTAGCTGGATCCAGAGGCCTTTCTGAAATTGTCTTGATTTCTTCATACAAAGCATGGAGGCGGCTGGTGCTGGCAGAACGGCTTCAGTGAACGCCGTAGGACAGTATTGAATCACTTGGAAAAGCCCATTGGTAGGACTCAACAACCCCACTGCTCAGAAAATCTTGCACAAAGGCATGCATAGCAACATTACTTATATTAGCTTAACATTAGAAATAACCCACGCATATGTCCATGGGGGGAGTGCAAATTGTGTTGCCTCTGCTTAGTAGTATTCTATAGTGCCACAGTAGTAAAAATAACAAAAACAAAAAAACTGAGTGAACAAATAGTCACATGCATCATCCCAAAGAAATCTCATAATCACAGCGCTGAGTGAGGAAAGCCAGAAGGATATGTGCGCTCTGCCACCATTTATAGGAAGATGATTACCATCGCTTAGGGGTTCTTGCATATGAAGCGAAGCATTTAAAGCTCCACCGCCAAGTGCTGCCGCTCTGGGGACTTAATGGGTTTGTCACTCATCTGCTCTGAAGCTTTGCTGTGAATCCTTGATGCCTTAGCGTTTGCTCTATAAATTCAAGCTTTAGAAAGTGGTGCTGCCTGCCAGAGATGTGCTGGCCTTTTTTCGGAGTTCTATCACATCAGGACCAAGACGCAGAACACCAGTGCATCCGAGTCCAGAGTGGGCCTTGGGGTGGCGGCACTGTTGCCATCCCACCTCTTAACAACGGGCCCTCCCTCTGAGATGTGCTGGGATGCCTGGCTCTGTCCCAAGCACTGACCCTTTCCCTTGCTCTGTGTGCCTAAACTTGCAGGGAACATCACATTTGTTCCCGTTTCAAAGGCAAGGATGAGTGTGCTGGGCCAGCAGAGCTCCCACCGCTGGGTCATGGCATACCTGCAGGGGAGATAAGTGGGAGGTGGACTCTCCCGACTAGAATTCAGAAGGCTGCAAGCAACTCGGATGTTGGGCAAAGGTTCCGACTTGGTGTGATCCTGAACCATAAAAACATCCGGAACAAATCTTTGCTACCCATGGCCAGAGGTAACAAAATAGGTGTCTAAGTGACTTGAAATCATTGCAGAGAGTTTTCTGAGAGCATGGTGGGAAGGAGGACAGTGAAGAACAAAAGTAAGTAGGTCAAACTTTTCCTGGGTATATAGAATATTGAAATCACTTGTGTTCATAATTACTTCCTGACTACTTAATAATTTTTTATCAAACCAAAGGACCTCTTTTATTGGATCACTCCTACCTCTAAATGGAGGACCATCCCTTTCTTGGAAAGATGCCTTGTTCTCTAGGAAAGCCCACCAGGAGCAGAGCCTTACTCCTGGGCCTGTTACAGCCGCTCACCTAAGTGTTGCCGACGTTTCTGTTTGTTTGTGGTCTACTGAGGGTTGATCTTTTCAGGCGTGTGCTTCGCTGCTATTCTGCTGCACCCCCAACCTGAACACGCCAATTGCACGAATCCTGCCAGGTGCTTACAGCCACATCTCGGTAAGTTTGAAATTAGAGCCGGGGCGTTCGGTAGACAATCCCTTCCCTTCTCTGCTCCTTGCACACCAGTTCTGGCCTCAGAAGGCTCTTGCCGTCTTTGTGCTTGGCTTCACCATGCTGCTCACAGATGTCAAATCGGTCCAGCCTGCTCCCTGGCAGTTCCGTCGGCTTGGTGCCATCCTTCTTGTTCACAGAGAGCCTCTAGGAGATTTTTACATGCCAGCTGGACTTCACAGCCCCTAGTTTCCCCCTCATGAAACAGTTCGCTGAACAAATGGGATATCAGATGTGAACTCAGCATCAGGGGTGACTGACATGGATCCCACTGTCATGGAGCTGGCTGGTGCTGGCTGTAGGAACAGACTTGTAACTCATCCAGGAACCCAACAGCTGCAGTGCCGATAAGCATCTCTCCTGCTGTCTGTCCCAAGAGCAGAACATCTGCCACTGTCGAGTTCCTAAGGTTTTCTTAACAAATGAATGTTCAGGTAATGGTTGCTTAATTATTTGAATAGAGTATTTTTGAGAGAATGAACATCCCCTCCCCATAGTTCCCAACATGCCCCAAACATGACTTTCCGTGGATTTTGTATTTACCTCATCTCAGTGGTCTTTCAAGTTAGATTAGTCAGGTCTCGTTTTGTTTTTATTTGTTTGGTTTTTTTTTCAAATTTCCTGTTTCAGGTTGTTTCCAGAGCTCCATCCCTACTTTTCTTTCCCTCTCCCTTTCTTCCCACTGAGAAGGATCATGACTAACACAGCTTCCGCTGAGAACCAATTATGAAGATGGCAATGAAATGACTGTATCGGTATTCTCATTAATCCAGCCACTCAGTGCAAACCCTGATGGAGCTGAGTCAAGGCTGTAATGTTGCAGGGATGGGTCCACCGGAGCACCAGAGGAACCGGAGGGACCGCTGGGTCCATCTGCCTTCAAAGGCTGATGCTCAGTTTTGAGGGGAAATAGGGGGAAGGAAGGCACAGGCTTTTAGCAGTCGGAAGAAGGGCAGACTACAGAAAAGACTAGCATCCAAATATGGGCAGAGCTAAATGGCGGAGGAGAGAAGGGGAGGAATGACAAAACTCAGCATCACAATTAACGAACAAAAAGCTAATTGAAAAATGAGATTTTTGAAATCTGCAAAATAACTCCATATGGTATTTACATATAGTGCCCTCAAGTACCCAAATTGTTAAATTTGAACGTGCATGGAGAATTCTGAATTCAGGGTAGGGAAAAAGGTAGTTTAGGCTTGGACTCAATTATTGCAACGTTGAACTGTAGTGAAGGAGAGAACATATATGGGCAGAAGTTTTGATGCTCAACAGATACAGCCAAGATGTTAGAGTAGAATGAAATGGAACCTGGTAGGGGGACTTCTGGGTGCTACCTACACTGTAGTGAATTCTAAGGACCTTGGGTGAGTCTCGCCAACCTCCCCTGGGCTTTCCTCCATAGACTAGAGAAGATCTTGGTCATCTCTACTGCTCCTGGGGGCCTCCTGGACAAACTCTTTATTTTCCGTGTATGAGTGGATACTTTATCATGCTGTGAATTGTCCAGATGAGGGATTCTTTTGAGTAGACAATGCCTAAGCTTTAGTAATATGATTGCGCTATAGATGGTCAGAGTTGGAGTTTTGGGTAGCCATGGTTGAATTTGGTAGGTGTGGTTGAGGCAGAGAGAGTTACGAGCAAATATCCTCTCTGGAGCCCTCTGAAGAGGCAGTGTGTGCGTGCGTGCGTGCGTGCGTGTGTGTGTCCATGCGCGCGCACACACGCACACGCAAGCACGTGCACGCTTTCTCGGCCATCTTCTTCAGTCCCATCTTGCCACGTTTCATCTGTCAACAATTCTTTCTTTATCAACGCGCTGCTGCTGCTGCTGCTGTCGGCACAGTCTCCCCCTCCTTGTATTATCTTCTTCCTTCCTTTGGTGACTGTGCTTCTTGGGCACGTGCTGTTTCTCTCCTTGCTTCGTGTTTCTCTGAATGACGCCTATGGGCTGGGGACCGACAGGAAGTCTCTCCTGAAAGAGCAGCTTGTGTTATTATCAAGGCGCCTTCCTTGTCGCTCTGAAGGAACAAATGTTGTCCCAAGTAGAGTGTAGCAAGAGAGACGTTTCACTTTTCTTGGGGAACTCGGCGACTCTGCCTGCAACAAGACCCCACAGCGAGAGGCCATGGCTGATTATGCCGGGGCACAGCTAAGAGAGTGCCTTTCAGGGAAGCAAATCCGAAGGAGGCACTGGGTGAGCAATATGACCTTGGAGCTTAGATATGATTCTATTTTAGACACCTGGCAAGCAGCAGTTCAGTAGAGAGAAAAATCCTCATTTTAGACAGTCATAACTTTTCACTGTAACATACCCCTGCCGATGGTATCTGACAGAAAACTAGACAGCATGGGAGAAAATGGTTGCCTTTTCCCCCAAAGGTCTGTGCCGTCCCTTTCCCAGCCTGAGCTCCCGCTGCTGGATTGGGGGATGAGCACTGGGTTTACTTAAGCTGGCGGAACAATCAGCGCTCCCACATGGACAGAGGTGTGGGCCAAGATGCTGGAGAGTGAAATAGAGGTGTTTCAGGGCAGCTGCCCGTGAGGCTGGCCTTTCCAGGCAACGAGAGGCGCTGATGCTTCTTGTCTGGTCGTCTGGGGACTCAGGGCTCAGAAGCTCCAGGCACTGGCTTTCTAGGTGTGAGGTCTGAGTCTCTGGGTAGGCGTTGAGTGTGTGTGTGTGTGTGTGTGTGTAGGGCATGGGGTGGGTGAATCTATGCATGCCCGTGCGTTCACATGTGTGTGGAGGCTGAAGGGCAGCCTTAGGTGGTGTTCTTTGGAAGCTGTCCACCTTGGTTATTTTTTTGAGACAGGGTCTCTCATAGACTTGTCAAATAGACTATTCTGGCAAGCACCCAGCCCCAGGGATCCACCTATCTTTCACCAATTCTAGAATTACAAGTGTGTGCTGCTATTTTTTTTTTTATGAGTTCTGGGGAGTCAAACTAGGTCATTGGATAGCAAGTCAAACAACTTACCAACTGAGCGACCTCCCTAGCCCTGCTTTGGTTAGATATTAGCCCCAGAGTTGTGTCTAAGGCCTGTTAACCTTTATTTTGATTCAACTGTGTAAGAAGCCTCTCTCTTTCTTTCTCTTTCTCATATACACACAGAGAGATGTATTCTGTACAGAGTGCAGGCCGATTCCCTCCCTGTGAAAGTGGGCTACCCTTCACCCCGTGTGACTTGCTTTGACACTTGCTGTTCCTTGCTCATCGTCCTCACACTGCCAGGCCGTACTCTGGGCATCCTGTCCCACTGTTCTGCTGCGACAGTGCAGTCCCTCTGTCCTGCTTGAGTTTAAAGCCAGCTTGGGTCACTTCACGAGGTCCTGTCTTAAAATAAAAATGCTTTTCTTTTTGGTCTGAATATGGTATTTTCTTAAATATTCAAACAACGTCAAAAGTAAAGAACAGTGAAGATAAAGACTGAAGGCACATTTACAATGAATCTTCGATGTGATCATCCGTGAGTTCGTGTGAAGACTGTAGAGAGATGAGGTCGTGGCGAAGAATGTTCTGGAAAGAATAAGCATAGGATCCTTATGAAAATGGGTGAGACCATAGTGTTGGCTTCTGTGTTTGAGGTGAGATCAGTGTTCAGAAAGAAGCAAAGAAAGCAGTAAAGAACTTTTTCAGGTCACATCTTGGCATTGAGGCTCAAAAGGGTTGCAAGACCAACAGTGTCAACATCACATCGGAGATGTTCACTGTAGGTGTGGAGGTGGCTCAGGCAATGAAGGGGTTAAGTCTATAATGACTGGAGTTTGGTGACCAGAACCTGAATGGTGGCAGGAGAGAATCATCTCTCAGAAGTTATCCTCTGACCTACACACACACACATACACACACGCACACATACACACTCACACACATGCACACGGGAGAGGGGTGAGACAAGTTGTCAGGTTCCACACAACACTACTACATCAGAAACTGAGGACAGATACAACTTTTCTTTTTCCCTCTAGTAACCCTCCAGGTATCACACATGTATTTAAAAATTTGGGAGAAAAAAAAAGAAAGAGAAAGTAGAGATCATCAGAAGCCCCGCCCCATGAAGAACCACTTCATGTATCAATTGTGTGTACAGAAGGGATGATGTCGTGGGTGCTGAAACAGAAAGCCTTGCAGAGATAGTTAATGTGGTTGCTAATTCTCGGCTGTCAACTTGGTTTGACTACGAACACCCTAGGAGACTTGTCAAGCATGCCTCTGAGTGGCTCTGCAGTGGCGTCTTCAGAGATGGTTAGACTCGGGGCTCTGATTGAAGACTGGATGGATCCTTTGATGGGGTCATGGATCCAGCGGCCTTGCTGGGAAGCAGCGGAAGGTAGAAGGTGGGACCTACATGGAGGAACTACATCCTGGGTGCTATTTTTTGCCCTGAGCCCTTCCTATATTCCTTTTGTCTGTATCCTGTCCACCTTGGGTTGCACACCCTGCCCCTCCCAACCCTCTCCAATATGATAAACTAACCCTCGGCAATCCCTGCTCCTTTGAGTTGTCTGGGGGAGGTACTTGGTCACAGTGAAGAGAAAGGCAAGTGGCGTAGCCTGGTGCTAAGGCCAGAGGTGGGGTAGGGCCACAGATAGCTTTCCTGGTGTGTTTTGCGGGAGGGGGGGTATTGTCCTGAAGCATTATAGATCCCTCCTCCCCAGCCACCCCAGTGTCAAGTCAAACCTTGCTCTCCTGATCCCTTCCCTGCTGTTTCTATTGTTCCCGGCTTAGGAAAAGCAAACTTGCTTTTTTCCCTACTTGGCCAAAGAGAAACTTTATTGATTCAAAGCATGCAGCTATGAAAAGGAGAAAATGCAATAAAAACCACCCACAGACACATTACCCGCCTTCATCATCTCGCTAAGCCCCTCTTGGCTTCGAGTTCTTTAAAAGAAACGACACATTACAGACACCCAATCTAGGCCTCCCAGGTGCCCTTCATGGGTCTTGTCTTCTCCCCAAACCCCACAGTCCCCAGAAGGGAGTATGTTCATGCATTCAGATTTTATCAGTTCCACCCACATTTTAATAGATCTTTTGTTTTTTGCTATATATACCATGTATCCATAAAAACCTCTAAAGCGTTGTTTTGCCTGTCTTAAATGCTTGTATAAGAGGTTTTTCGCTGTGACATCCCACTCTTTTCTCTCATCATTGTTGTGGGGATTTATTTGAAGCTGGTAGATGCAGCTTTAACGCTTCCAGCTTTAAACGCCGTGGGTATTCCAGTGTTGGACTGTGGGACCGTGTACTCATCCACCCTTCCCGCGGCTGGGCATTGGGCTGGGGTGTGAAGAGGGAGCTTGTGTTTTGTTTTTATGACATCACGAGCACCATTCTGATTCATGCCTTTTTGTGTAGAAGTGTGGGGTGTTTTTGTGTCTGTGTGTGTGCTTGCATGTTCACGCACCGGTGTGTAGGTGAATGTGGAGGTCGTGGGACACTGAGTACTGTTCCTCAAGAGCCATCTTTTGTTGTTGTTGTTGTTGTTGAGATAACGTCTTTCCCTTGGAGCTTGCTGATTCAGGCCGCGAGCCCCAGGCTCCCACCTGTTTCCAGCTCTCTAATGCTGGAATTTCAAGCAGATACTACCAGACCCAGCTTTTTTTTTTTTTTTTTTAAATGTGGGTTCTGGAGATCAAACTCAGGTCCTTGTACTACTGACCGAGCTGTCTCTCCAGCCCTATTTCCTCTTGGCGTTAGAAAGTCTGAGCTAGCATGTCAGAAAGGGCACATTTTCAGCTGAGCTGGAGGCTGCCCCAACGCCCTCCAGCATAGCCTCTTATACCCATGTTCTAGTTCCTTCTCTGTTGCTATGAAAAAAGTAACCTGGGGGAGAAAGGGTTTATTCTAGCTCACACTCTTACGTTGCAATCCATGACAGCAGAGACGTCACAGCAGCAGAAACTTCAGACAGCTCGTCACGTCACATCCACGGTCAAGGCAGCGAGAACTGAGTACATGGGGTGCACTTTCTCGCGTGTGCTCAGCTCCATTTCTCTGCCTTAATGTAATTCAGGATCCCATGAGTAGGTGGGCTCAGCCTTATTTCCTGGACCCTTTAGATGCAGCTTCCTCTCGATAGTCACCGAAGAGGGACGGTGTATTAATTGCTCATCTCGTTGCTATGGCAGAACACCTGACATTACATGTCTTGGTTTATGATTTCAGAGGATTTGCTCCATTGTGGTCTCGAGGGCATGGTGGGATCGAGCAGTTTAGGCTCCAGCAGACTGGGGCCAACATAGGGATGAGAATGCTTCCTCCTTCCCCCACTTTTATTCTGTTCTGGTTCCCAGTCCTCAGGGTTGTGCCATACCCATTCAAGGTGGGTCTCTCTGGGAACACTGTCACAGACAAACCCAGAGGCAAGTCTCAGCCTCCTAGGTGATTCCTCATCCGGTTACCCATCACGGACATGCTCTGGCTGCCCTGGATAAAAAGGAAGCTACGTGTTGGGAAAATGTCCCCAGGGCCAGGTGACCCTCATGGCAGGAATCTCTTAGAGATGACAGTCACCCTTGGCTATACAAAAATGGATTCCCCAGTTGTCAGTGTACATGGAAAGGACCCCAGAGTCTTAGAAGATGGCTCCAGCGCAGCCTGACAGACACCTCCCCCCCCCCCCCGAGAGTATCAGCTGTGTTGTGTCGCCCGTAGAAATGGAGAAATAATGGCTGTGGTTACTCACAGCTAAGCTTGTGGTAACTTGTTCTAAAGCCATTGATGGAGGTATTTCTGTTTTGTTTTTAACAGCTTTAGCCTCATCTAGGTCTTCATTAAGAACCCCCAAATCATCTCTGCATCTGGACATCATCCATCCCTAGCATCCCCAGACCACCAGCCCCCTTCTATGCAAAGTCCTTTCCAGGGCTGCGCACCGGCATGCCCACAGTTCTCACGGTGGGTGTGCTGCTTCTCTGTAGCGTGTGACAAACTCATTTTCAGCCACAGGTGTGTCCTGTGCGGTCTCTACCTAGAAGACACTGACGCCCAGCCTAAGGTTGGGACCAAGTGTTGAGCTGGCAGTCTGAGCTTCGAAATGGGCTTGTGCGTCCTCTGGCCAAGCTGAGCCAGCTACTTCCTGGGATCCTGGTGTTTTCTTGGATGAGATGACGGGACTGTACGGTAGGGTGGAGAGAGCTCTGGAGTCAAGCAGCCATTGGTTTCATCTTCACTCTTACCTAACCAGCTGTGGCTTGGGTTAATAGCATCTACTTTTCCAAAGTTTAGTTCATCTACTTCTAAACTGGAACCGGCTACCTAAGGAGGTTTGGTGCGAAGATTCAGCAAAGTGTGAAATTTCTTGGTCCACGCAGACACTCTCAATACTATTTATGCACACCTTAAATGCTCATGTTTTACAGCAGTAGGAAGTATTTTGACTGCGCAGGGTACAGATGTTAGGAAATGCTTGTCTTCATCACCGGAAGCAGCTAATTAGATGCCACTGTGGTCCAGCAGATACCCATCATTAGCACCTGGAATTCAATGTGCATCTTTCTGTCAGGACCCTCTAATGCTATTTCAAACAATGTTTCCTGCCTCCCTTTATTTCTTCCACAGGATCCTGGCTAATGTCTGTGATGCAGACTTATTACGGCCTTTGCCAGCATGTGTGAAAATGAAGGTTAGATATATGTCACATGTACTTGTGGACTCTCTCCTGGTTTGAGTCCCCAGGAGAACAAAAAGGAATGTAATTAGTTAACAGTCCTAGGTGAGCTCTCCCTGCAGAGGCCCCTTCCCTTCGGGCTTCCCAGGAATCCCCACAGAAAATGAGGGGTTCCACATTCACGGAGAAGTGCCCCCTGTGTAGAACCGTGGCTTGGAGCACTGTAACTTAAGGCTGGTTCTACCCATGTAGCTCCGAGCCCTGCCAGAGATGGCTGCCCCCTTTCCCATCTCACATGAAGGCAAAGCTGCTCTCCTGCCTCAGTCTTGTTCAGAGTGCATAAGAAGATGAACAGAAGGGTCTCAGGGCAGCTGCTGACCATCCCACACCGAGCAGCCACTGTCAGTAATCACAGACCCTCCTAGGAGATGCAATTGACACTAGGATGCCTGGGCCCAGGAGGCTCGGGGGACAAGCTACAGCTCCTTTCTACCCCTCAAGCTTGCATACGCTCTGGGTTCAGCTCAGCTCCCTACACTGTGTTAGTAAAGCAACTCTGGAGAAGCAGAACCAGTGTGGTACTGATTGGAATTAGCCCCTGTGGTTACAGAAGCAAAGAGTGCGGCAAGCTTGAGACCCAGAAGAATGCACAGCAATAGTTTTATCCGACTTTAAATCTGCAGAGCTGAGGACCAGGAGAGCCCATAGTGTAGGTCTTGACAGAGGGCAGGGGGAGGGCAATAGGCAGAGAGAGGGGGAGGAGAGCATACATCCTCCTCCACTCTGACCTGTGTTCTGCTCAGGCCCTCAGGATTGCACGACATCCAGCCACACTGGGAGGACACCAGCTGAAATGTTTCTCTCATCCAGAACCAGTCATGTCTAAGCCCATCTGTGCTGCTGTAACAAAACCCGAGACTGGAGGAAGAGAAATTTTATCTAATCACACTTTCAGAGGTTGGGAAGGTCCCAATGAAGGTACCAGCAGGTTCAGCATCTGGTGAGGGATGCTCACTGTATCTGTGGTGGGGCTCCCTCTGCTCCATCCTCCACGGTGGATGGCTGAGAGGCCAAAACAAACCAACCAACCAAACCAGAGTGCTCCTCCTAAGAGGCCCTACCTTTCATCTTGGCGATCTGAATTTTAAAGGCACACATGAGTTTAAACCATAGCTGTCCCCACAGACAAATGATATATCAGTTAACCAAAAACCTAGGCACCTTGCGGCCCAGTCAAACTAACAGATAAATTCATCCACCGCAAACCTCTCTTCCTTCCGGTCTTGTAGCCTGAAGATCATCTTCTGTCAAGTCTACTCTGATTCTCTATATGTATGTTTGAATCTCAGTCTCTGAGAAGCATTGTTTTCATCCCTGGGCACTCCTACACTGCAGACTTCAAGCAAGGTGCTTGGGACAGAGCAAGAGCAGGAGAGACGGGATTGCTGCCGTCGGGAGGCCTCCATAGTGATGAGGCTAAGGCTAAGGTACCTAAGTGTAGAATGTGCTCAGCACCAAGGCGATAACTGGGAAAAGAGGGGTGCAGGGAATGAGACAGTTTCTGGAGAGTGGAAGCAAGGTGAGAACTTCTGGGGGAGGGGCAGAATAAGTAGTTATGGAACAACTATGGGGTACCACCCTGGTAGGTAGGGAAGGCCCTGGACCATATGAGGTGCACATGAGTCTAACATGCTGCCACAGATCTCATGACTTGAGTGGCTAATATTACTTTCTCACATCAAACATCATAGATGCAAATACAGGCAGGATGATCTTGGCTGAGAGCCCCTGGCTTCTGGGAGCTCAGTCATCATCTGTCACTGTATCATATACATATTATGCTCTAAGCTCTTCTGATGATGATATGGCCGTTTGGGATTAGGAATCACCCTAGCAGCCTTATTCTACCACACTGAGCCGGCATTTAAAGCCCCGTCTCTAAATATTGTCTATAGTTAAGATGCTGGGGTTTAAGACTTTAACATACGAGCGTGCCGGGGACGGCACATTGTAACAATCCTACAGGCCTTGCTCACGGAGCTGTTTGGATTTCATTCTGTGTACAGCTGATCTGAGAAAACGGAGTTGTGCAGACTATGTGGAGTGAGGACTGGGATGATGAAACAAAGACCCATTGACGTTTATGGTTTCACGAACATAAACATTTATTCCTCTCATATGTTTTAGTTTGGGGTTGGGAGGTGGCTTCCACAGAGTGGCCTCGCTGAGGAGGCCTAACTTGTCAAGGGCTGCTCTCAGCAAGTCCCCTGAGAGCTGCATGGTGTAGTCCTCTGTTCCCCTGGAAGAATCCATCCGTGGCTACCCAACCAAATACCTAGACAAGAAGGTTTGGGAGAAGGCGTTGACCTGGCAGAACCCCTACATTTTATTTTTTCACGGGGCTAAGAGAAACGAAACAAACCTTCACTTTTCTACGACTCCTCTGCTAATGTACTTCAATTTTCATTTGCTTCAGGAGTCACCCGTATCCTATCCTTGGAGCTAAGGTTTAGGCTGGGGTTTGGGGGAGACTTATTGATGAGAGGGGGCTTGCCAGGAGATCCGAGCTCAGAATCCTGGCTCGGCTACTGAGGGCTTTAAGTTAATTGAACGGAAACAATGAGTTAGTCAATTGTCATTCGAGTCAGACCTTATGTCTGACACACTGTATCATCAGCGCCAAGGCATTCTGGGAAAGAATGATTATCCTCATTCATTATGCTCAGATTCTCCAGACAGTTGAAAAATGCTAGATTACCGAGTTGCTGGGGCAGAACCCGGGAAAGATAAAGTTATAATTGAAAGCTACGTACGTGATAGATTTTCAATGAGTTTGACTTTCTACTTCTTCCGGGCATGTTAAGAAATCTCAAGTAATTGTTTTTGGCCCAAGCTAAATTTAGCACCTCGGAGATGGATGGTTCTGTCGCCCTCTTGTTGAAATCATGCTAATGATTTCCTGTTGCTTTGCAGGTGCCACCACTGAGTGCCTACTGTGTGCACTGACGGAACCTGGTCTTTCATTTTCTTTCATCCTTGTAACACTCCTGGATATGGTTGTAAGGGTTAGGGAAAAGCCATAACATGCCCAGTTACATTTGAATGTCATATAAATAGTAAAAATGAAAAAAAAATGTTACAAATATTGCATTGTACATACTTGTATGTAAAAAGATGACTTGTCTGGATGCAAATGCAAACCAAGCAGCCCAAATTCTTTCTGGTTATCCACCTGGGAAGTAGGTGACACCATCCCCAATCTTCAGAGGAAGAGAGGGAGACAGAGAGTTGGGTCCTGCAGCCAGGAAGAAGGTCTGTAGGCAGAAGCATTTCAAAACTCTTGGTCTCATTTCTTCAGAGGCTCCTGTCAAACAGTGGCCAGTCAGCAATGCTAGCTGCAATGCTAGCTGCATCTTGGGCCTTTAGTGCCACAGACCGTGTGTGGAAGACACTACACGTAGGAGAGAAAAGGATGTTTAATGCTGTCTTTCACAGCACCCGCCGCTATGACTGACCCACTCCGGTGACAGAGGCAGAAATCTGTTCACAATGGTAGAACTCTCTGACCTCAGACACTTCCCATTAGACCCCCTCTTAATGTGGTGACAATAACATTGCATTTTAACATGAGTTCAGGAGCAGACAGATACGCTACCTGTGGTGATGCCAAGTGATAAATGTTGGAACTGCTCAAGGAACTAATTTATTCTGGCTCAGAGGTTGGGGAAGACCAGAGAGGGCAGGTTACATCTGAGACAAACCTAGAAAAATAAGCAGATATCACAAAGAGGAAAGAAGAGTGTTCCGGGAATAGGATGTAAAACAATGAACCATAGAGAATGACCTGGGAGCTCTAGAGCCCCAGGGTCCAGATGACACCTGGAGATTGGTACTCAATTCCGGATCAGCCCGTGGTCCTAGGAGCCTAGGCTCTCACCATTACCCTTATGGTTTCAGCATGGGCACTCTACCAGCTGACCCCGAGAAACTACCTCAGGGGCCCCGGGAGATGAGGTTTACATGCACACCCAAACAGGGGAGAGAATTTTATGTTCCATTGACTTAAGCTAATAGCTTATTTTAACTTAAAGACAACTTTAAACTCTCTAAGGAAAGATCAAGATTAAATCTTCCAAGATTAAATAGAGGGATTTGGGGGAAGTATAATTTTGAAATGAGTTTTGAATGAGATTAGAACCATGTTGACAATTCTTGTGTCAAGATAAGATGTGTAAATCTAGGACCAAGATATGAGATATGAAGACAAATTGTCAACAGAGAAGCTGACCAGCTAGGCATGTGGGTTGTGTGTGTGTGTGTGTGTGTGTGTGTGTGTGTGTGTGTGTGTGTGTGTGCTTCAGGGATCAGAACCCAGGACTTCAAGCATGCCAGTGCACTGCCTCTGAGCTACTCATCCAATCCTGACTGGCATTTCAATGTTTGACTTCTGTGTGTCAGAGAATTAGAAAATACATTATTCTTTTCTTTTGCATGTAATACTCAGCTGATAGTGTCAGGAAACTCCTGAATGATTCTTTCAGGCCAGAGAAACCAGTATGTGAGCCTTAGTAGCTCAATGAACAGAATGCCACAGAGAGTGTATGATTTCTGCTTTCTGACTTAATCACCTAAAAGTTAATTTCATTGTAAGTAAGCACATATTTATTTATAAAAATTAGGAAAATATAGAGAGGTAGGAGAGAAAAGTCATGCCTATTCTTTTTTTCATTTTTTTAAATCGCATTTCATTTTCTTTTTTTTAAATTTATTTATTTATTAAAGATTTCTGCCTCCTCCCAGCCACCGCCTCCCATTTCCCTCCCCCTCCCCC
>NC_022019.1:12871335-12880750 GCF_000317375.1 Microtus ochrogaster | reverse complement strand
TCTTTTTGGGTCTGGCTAGTCATGCCTATTCTTATTATCAAATAAAATCCATTACTTTTTGGCTGTCTATAGCAGTTAGGGTTTTACTGGTATTCATTGCTTATGGGTTTTTATGACCATGGCAACTCTTCTAAAGAAAACGTTTAATTTGGGTGGCTTGCTTACAGTTTCAGGGATTCAGTCCACTATCGGGGTTCAGTCCCACTATAAAGGGGAGCATGGTGGCATGCAGGCAGACATAGTGCTGTGTAAGCAGAGACTGCTTTTTAATTTCCCGGCTGCCCAGACCCAAATAATTACACAGAAACTATATTAATTACAGCACTGCTTGGCCAATGGCTTAGGCATATTCCTAACTAGCTCTTACATCTTAAATTAGCCCATTTCTATTAATCTATGTATCACCAGATTATGAAATGAGGCTGTGGCCTACCGGTAAGGTTCCGGCATCTTTCTCCTTTGGCAACTACATGGCATCTGCCTGACTCTGCCTTCTTTCCTCCTCTACTCTGCTTGGATTTCCCACCTTGCTATATTCTGCCCTGCCATAGGTCAAAGCAGCTTCTTTATTAACTAATGATAATAAAACATATTCACGGCATACAGAGGGGAATCCCACATCATTGCGGGAGCTGAGAGTGCTACATCTTGCAGGCAACAGGAAGTTGACTGAGACACTGAGTGGTATCCTGAGCATAGCAGTCTTCAAAGTCCAACCCTCACAGTGACACACTTCTTCCAGAAGGCCATACTCACTCCAGCAAAGCCACACCTCCTAATAGTGCCACTCCCTCTGAGATCATGGGGGCCAATTACACTCACACTACCACATTGGCTTTAATATGAAAGTGTTAATTCTCTGATGTTACTTCCAGTTTGGACTGAATAAAATGCAAATATCCCCCAGCTTGTCTGAGTGACTGTGACATTTACCCCCAGCAACAGACTTGAATAATGAGCTAGCTTAAATTACATTCAGTTTGATAAATATCTGCTGAGAGTCCACCATGTGCCGAGTGGTGGTGGCACATGTCTTTAATCCTAGCACTCAGAAGGCAGAGGCAGGTGGATCTCTGGGAGTTCGAGGCCAGCCTGGTCTACAAGAGCTAGTTCCAGGACAGGCTCGAAAGCTACAGAGAAACCATGTCTTGAAATTCAAAACAAAAAAAAAAAGGAAGAAAGAAAGAAAGTCCACCATGTGCATGGTAGATATGAGTTAGACCATGTGGCAGTCACAAAAATAAGACACAGCACCTGACTCAAGAAGGTTATAAACCAGCAATGGAGTCAGACCTGGGTAGCTCGAGACGGAAGGATGATGGAAGTGTCAACTAAGACACTTATGCTGGTGGCCGTTGAAGTAGGATGGCTCATGGGAAGAGGGTTCTAAGAAGGTGGCATTTGAGCTGGGGCTAAAAGTCTGACCACATCAAAGTCAACAAAGTGACAACATCGAGGTCAAGAACTGTTTAGTTGGGACATCTCCCTCTGCATAGGTCAGAGCTGTCACCATGGACTTTTGTATCTGCCATTTCCTGGCTTCTTAAAAACACTCTGCTCAATGACTGTACACCCTACACACCACTTGCTGTTTCTGGTTGGAGCTGCCTGTTTTGAGCTTCCCGTGGGCCTGCTCTTCATTATACTGACCAGCATGTTCACATGACTTCGGCTTTGCTCTGGGGACAGTACTTTTTGTCTTCAGACCACCACAACAAGATGGGCTGAAACTCAGGGCTGTCTGCCTTTCCCTCCCAAAACATACAATCAGGAAAGAGAGCGGCCCAGGGACAAATGTCCCTAACAGGAATTTCTCTGGGTGACAGGACCATCAGAAAGAAGCTGAGCAGACTGTGCCCGAAGAGACACACAATGGAACAGTGAAACTAAATGGGGTGGCAGCCAAGGCTATGCGTGTGGGAAGCATGCTGCATGCAGAAGGAACCCTCGGCACTGATGCTCAGAGGCAGAAATGATCAGGTCAGCACGTGAGCTGACAAGTCAGAGAGAGAGAAATCTACTGGAGAACGTGGGAGGCGTAGGAGAGAGACCTTGAGCTGCTTCTCCTCCTCCTCCTCCACCTCCTTCTCCTCCTCACTGCAGGTGTACCTTGGAGGGCTTCAGGTGGGGCAGCTCCTGATTATTTGCATTTTTCCAGCTCCTGTGGTTGCTGTCTGGAGTGATTGCCGGGGCTCCTTTAATCAACAACAAATCCTCGTTTTTTTCTGACTGGACCCTTAATCTATCAGCTCAATCTAACTTTGGCTTCTGTAGCCACAGAATTAAAATTGACTTTCTAATTGGATCATCGACATCTGCCGCTGTTCCGGCTTTTCCTTATCTCTCTTCTGCTCTCTTGTCAGGTGCTCACAGGAGCTTATCCCAGTGGGTCCACCGAGGCTCCAGACCCCAGGGCAGGGCTGCATACTCTGTTAAAATGAGGGGGAGGAGCAGGCCAGACTCCAGGGTGTGTGCAGCCTTTGAGACCACGGAGGTGTTTGAAAGTGTTTATCTAGATCCTGTCTCCAAAGTGGACAAACCCGTGACTTCTTTTTTTGAAAGCAAGCAGAGGGCTATGGCAAGCTTGCATCTCTAACGTTTGCTCAGAAGGCTTGGTTTGGATTAGGTTCACAGGATTTGGGGCAGGGGTATGAGGTTGAACCCTTCGTCACAGAGTCCAGCTGTCAGTTGGAGACCTTTGTGTGTTGGGTGCGGTCTCACGCTGAGCTTGCTGTATTTGAATACATGCAGATTTTCACATGCTATGCTGTAGCAAGGCCAAACTGTGTGTTTTGTTATATTTTAGACATTTTTTGAACATTCCTTGAAACTCTCCTTTCATAAAGTAAAATTGCTTGCTTGCTGTCCTCTTTGTTCATCCCTTGGTCTCCGCCCCGGGGCACCTAGCATGGCCCTGGAGAAAAGTAGTCACTTTCTGACCTGAGCTTTGCAAGCAATGGCTCCTGTGAGTGGGAAGGGGCAGGTAGAGTCATGTAACCTCGGCTGGATGGACCTCCACCTTCCGTTTTACAGTTTGTGGGCTCTAGGCCAAGCCTCAACCTCAGGAGTCTTGGTTTATGTATAAATGAAAACAGATAGATGATAGATAGATAGATAGATAGATAGATAGATAGATAGATAGATAGATAGATAGATAGATGTAGTTTAACAATGCATTGGGGGTTGCTGGGAGAATCAAAAGAGTTAGTTTGCATAAGGTGGATTGTTGCTATTTTCTTGCGGCCTGCTAAGTCCCTGATCCCCTTCAAGTAAGGTCTGTGGGGCTCCTTATTTAGAGGGCATTGTGGTGACACTCCTGTCCCCTCCTCTGCCATTCTTCACCTGCCAGAATCATATTTGTTCCTGAGGGCCCTTACTGAAGGCCACTACCTCTCAGTCAACTTTATCCCACGGGGGCCTGATTTTCACATCTTACCTCTTCACAATTTGGGGGACCTCTCCATGGTCCCATATTGTCATAGCTAAGGGAGATGATTTTCTCCATGTGACATGACTTTGGTGATGTCCCAAAAAAAAGACTAACTTATGGTGAGTGGCTGGCTCAGCTTTCCACGCATTCGATTTATGCAGCATGAACCAGTTTGTCTTGCACTTAAAGTCACCCTGTCCACCTAGGGATGGTGGTACCATTATTCTACAGTGGAAAACAAAGGCTTTTTTTGTCCTTTCTCATAACCAAGAGAGGTGCTACTTGACCCTGCTCAGGAGAGCACCCACCTTCCCTACAGCGTTGGCAGTGAGGCCTTGGTCAGCAGTGTAAACAGAGTGATGTCCAGGGCCATGATGCAAGCCCTGAAGATTCTTTGTTTGTTATAGCGAGGCAGGTGGGGAGATGGCACCCTCCATCACAGCTTTAACTTGCTGCAGCTTCTTCTCAGCTGTCCAGGCCCCTCCGTGTGTAGCTCACGTCCTCCTCGGGCTATTGGTACCTGAGGTGAGGATGGGTTAAGGTTCCCAGTGGGACACTCAGTAGGACAGATAGATCTGTCTCTGACTCACTCAGTCAAATTCATCCACCTGTCTGTCTCTGGCCATTATCCCTGAGGGCCTTGGCGCTGCTGGTGGCTAGTGCCCAGTCATCTCTGGTATAAAGAGAGAGTGGTACAGAAATATTTCATTAAGTGTTTATCCCGAGGATGAGGTCAAACCTGCACAAATGGGATGCTTGGCTCCTAAGACGTGGTTTGTGTTTGCTTTGTGTTCTGAAAGAGCCTCAAGCTAACACACTACACATTTTTAAATGAAAATGAGTCTTGGAACAAATCCTCTAAGTCGGCTTTCAACATAAAAAAGCCCCATGGGTCCTTATTTCTAATGTGTTTTGAAAGAAGCTTTCCACACAGGAGGTACCCCTTACCTGGCCTGCCGAAGCCTTCCTGCTTTCTTGAACCTTCTCAGCCCTGGAGGAGGAGGGTAGGGAAGGGGTCAGGGACTTGAGGGGAGGGAAAAGGCCAGTGGGCAATGAAAGGGGGGCACAGAGGCTTGGGGAGGAGCAGTGCTGCCAGTGCCTTCTGAGAATAATCTTGGCCTTGAGCAGGGAGCTTAGCTTAGTATGCACAGGGGGAAAAGAGTAGAAAGGGAAAGAGCTGTGGCTTTGGAAGAGAAGGGGAGGCTAGCTGGAACTTATGGAAAATGAGCCCATGAGATTTAGGGGAAGGTGGGACAGGAGGGGGAAGGCTAACCTTAGAGAGAGGCAAAGGTCAGTCAGGAGAAGCTGTGCATAGTCTCTATGGAAGCTTGCAGGGAAGGACTCAGAAGGTTCCAAGACACGAAGCCGAATGAAGGCTATGGCTGGGAAGAAAGAACCCAGTGGGTTTTGTGCGGGGTGTCGGATGTTGCACGTGTCCATAAAAGTTTGACTACCACAGCCAGCAAGAGTGACTTAGGTGACAGTCATTTCCCTTCTTCCTGTCGTAGACTCTAGGAATCCAAGTTGACTACTATGATAATGCCTGCCCAGCCTTGCTGGTGACGTTCCCCAGGCCTATCCAGGCTAGAATAGCATGAGCCTTGCTTTCCTGGTCTGATTTTCCAGATGTGTGACAGAGGTCCGTGTTATTTAGGGCAGGAAGGTTGGGAAGGTACATGGTGATACTCTAAGCAAGGTTAAGTATGAATAAGGAGTAGAATTTCCTCCAAGCTTTTGATTATGGGTCTCTTTAAGTGGGGGCATTCATAGAATTAGAGGCAAAAACTGTTAGATATTCTGTCTTAGTTGGGTTTCTATTGCTGTGAAGAGACACCATGACCACAGCAACTCTTAAAAAGGAAAACATTTAATTGAGGTAGTGGCTTGCTGTTTCAGAGGTTTAGTTCATTATTATCATGGCAGGGAGCATGGCAGCATGCAGGCAGACATGGTGCTGGAGAAGGAGCCGCTACATGTTGATATATATATAGATATATAGATATATAGATATAGACATATAGATATATAGATATATATACATATATATATATGTACATACACACACATAACAGGAAGTAGACTGAGTGTCTTGCTGAGCAAAGCTTGAACAAAAGAGACCTCAAAGCCTACCCCTAGACTTCCTCCAATGAGGTAACATCTACTTCAACAAGACCACACCTCCTAATAGTGCCACTCCCTTTGGGAGTCATTTTCTTTCAAACCACCACTTATCCCATTCAGCCCAAGGTCTCTTTCCCTTTGCTTAAGCAAAACTGTCATTTGGAAGAGGAGTAAAGCATTGGAAATTGGATTAGGACTCATGGAAGATGGAATGGGGAAAGGCAGGGCTGGGCTGGGGACATACATTCTTCTCCAGTACCAAGTACGTTCCCCACTTTTTCACACATCATATCCATCAGCTTGACAGGTGTCCTCGTTTTGCATGTGAAGAAATAGAGTCTTCGACACTTGGGTCTGAGCTAGGTTGGAAAACTTGGCTATAACTCAGCCAAGAGAATTCAAACTCAGACCTCAGGTTCTCATGCTGATCATTTCTGCGTAAGGGGCAAGTCTGGAAAAATTCTTACTCTTTTCTTAACTTAGCCATTCTGTGTTAAATGCATTCTCTTCAGATGTTGTTTTGGAGGGCGGAGATACTCAGCCTAGAGCTGGCTCACTGATTGAGAGAGGCTGCTGCTCTTCTAGAGGACCTAAGTTCGGTTCCCAGCACCTGTGTTGTACAGCTCACAACTGTCTGCACCTCAGAATTCATGGGATCCTATTGTCTTCTCAGTGGACACCTACAAACATACATATACATAGGGAGTGGAGGAGGGGGAGGAAAATAATAAATTAAAAGAATAGAACCCTGGAAATGTAAACAGGAAGAGATGGTATTTGGATAGATGCCGCCACTATGATGAGTCTGACTTTTATACCTGTCATTCTTTCAAACACATTTCCGTATTTTGATATTATCTGTAGCCTCGGAGAGGTTCTGTGTGGTGATTTGTCCCTGCATGAAGGCCCAGAGAGGCCATTGTGTGAGGTTGTAGAGGTAAAGCCTGGATTGCTTGGAGATCCCGAGATGTTAGAGATGCCAGAGTCATGGTGTACCCACCAAGGAGGACTGCTAATTGGATGTGGAACTGGCCCAAGAGAGAGACGATCTGAAGAGCATTTGACATCAGACACGGATGCAGAGTTTGGAGTTTGCCCGGCTGGATTTAGTTTTGCTTTGGTCCAGGATTCCCTCGCTGTGTTCCTTTTCCTCCCTTTTGGAAAGGTAATGTATATTCTGGGTCACTATATGTTGGAATCATGTGATCTGATTTTTGATTTTACAGAGGATTACAGTTAAGATATTGCATGAGTCTCAGAAAAGACTTTGATCTTTGGACTTTTAAACAGCGTTGACACTATGGGACTTTTGAAGTTGAATTGAATACACTTTTGTCTTGTAATGTGGCTGAAGTCTAGAGGGACCAGAGAGTAAAATGTGGTGGCTTGATTAAGAATGGCCCCATAGACCCATAGATTTGAATGCTTGGTCACTAGAAAGTGGCACTATTAGGGGGTGTGGGCTTGTTGAAGCAGGTGTGGCCTTGTTGCAGGAAGTGTGTCACTGGGGATGGGCTTTGAGATTTCAAATGCTCAAGCCAGGCCCAGAGTCTCTCTCTTCCTGCTACTGCCTTCAGATCCGGATATAGAATTCTCAGACGACTTCTCCAGTGCCCTGTCTGCACGCTATCATGCCTCCTGCCATAATGATAATGGCCTAAATCTCTTAACATGTACACAGCCCCAGTTAAATGTCTTCCTTTATAAGAGTTGCCACGATCTCGGCATCTCCTCCCAGCAACAGAACATTGTCTAAGAAAGACATCCAGTGTACTGCTCTATTCTCAGGTCCTTTGCCAGGTCTCTAGTTTGGGATGGCACACGAGCAGGGCAATGCTTGACTTATTCTCTGTGTGAAGCCATTGTGAAGCTCTCTGTAAAAGTCAGTTTTCTTTCTTTCGATTTCCTCGGAGGTCCTTCCCCAAAGAGGAATTACTAGGTCAAATACAAATACTTGCAGCGCTCTTTGTAGCTCCTAGTGTTTCATGGCACTCTCTTCTCTTCCTTCCCCTTTCTTCATCCAAAGATAGAAACCCTTGTCTATAATGGGGCAGCCCTGGTCAACAGTGGTAGTGTGCAACTTCGCAGTTAGAAAAAGGCAGAAGCCTAGATTCTAGTCTTCCCTCCCCGATGCCTATGCATCTCATCGCAATCATTTAGACGTGTTCTCTTTATAAAGCGAGGTCCTATTTGCCCTCCCTATAATTGCTGACTATCAGTTAAGTGAAAGCTCAGATGAAAAGCTAGAGGTATGGCTCAGCAATTAAGAGCATTTTCTATTCTTGCAGAAGACCTGGGTTCAAGTCCCAGCACCTACATGTGTCAGATGACAATGATCTTAGTTCTGGGGGGTCTTATGACCCTGCTGGCCTCTGAAGGTACTGCATATACAGACAAGCAGGCACACACAATATGCATACATGAAAATTTAAAAACACATGAAAATGTGAAGACATGTAAGAGGACTCAGGACTCTACAAAGGAAAAGGATGTCAATCTACCTGGGAATACGCAATCATTGCGATAAGGTAAAGAAGCTAGAATCCACATGACTTCATGCATATGAAGTTCATGAACCTCACCTCATTTAATCTGGTGTGAGCCTTAGATCACCTAAGGGGCAGAGTCTTCCCCTAATTCTGGAAGAACTTAAGGTTCAGAAGCAGAAGTCAGTTTCCAAGGCAGAAAGCTAGGGTCTGTCAGGCGCTGGTTTTTACCCCAGTGTGGTTGGATTCCCAGTCCAGGTTATGTCCCATGTCAGGTTCCTGAGATTCCCTTTGTTGGCTTCTAGTCACCAACAATCTAACCTGAAGACTTTATAGTTGGCAGGCTCAAGGAGCCTGTCCTGGAATTAACTCTTGAAGCCCAGGCTGGTCTCGAACTCACAGAGATCCGCCTGCCTCTGCCTCCAGAGCACTGGTATTAAAGGCATGTGCAACCACCGCCTGGCTCTTTTTTTTTTTTAAACTCAAATCTGGTCCTGTTGGACTAGCAGACATTCCCAGGACATCATTCTACATTCGTTACCTCTGTAAAGACTCTAATGAGGGGCCCATCCCGAGATGCTAGAGGGTGTGGTTTTAGTGTATAAGTGTGAGAGAAACGTAACTCAGCCCAGAGCCAAAGCTGAATAATTCCTTACTCTGGTCAATCCTGGCCAAGCAAACCCTGTAAATTGATGACCTGAAGTGGAGACTACATTAAAATCATATATGGCCTTGGCTTTATGGTGGATTTATAGATTGGAGGCATCTTGCTACTTTCAAGCTCATTTAACAATGTGGTGAGGCAGAGGGGAGAGGTGTCATAGAGCTTAGGGAGCAGTGGGGGCTGAGGGCTTTAGATGACTCACTGATGAACGCATTATCTTGGGTGTCATTTTTGCTGTCCTCCCAATAAGGACTAAAATCCTTGCATGTAAAGGCAAGAAGTATTGGCTCATTTAGCACAATGCTGTCCTAACGCTGTAGACAGATTATTGAATAAAAGGAATAAATAATAACAGTTTCATATTTTACAAAAATTAATTCTCTATGATTCAACTCAAAATCTGCTTTCCTTTGTGGTCTTTGCCTGTATTTTTGCATAGTTCTAATTGTTGGCTTCTTTTCTTGTATTATATGTTGTTTCCACTGCATTTTTTCCTTCTCATTTTTATGTAATTTTAGATTCACAGGCAATTGCAAATAATATAGAGAAATAACATGTTTCCTGTATAAAACTGTTTTAGCAACCAGGATATAATCATTGATATAGCAGGGCACAGGTCATTTCTATTCCTATAAGAGTTTCTGTTACCCCCCCTCCCCTCTCTCTCTTTCTCTCTCTCTCGTGTGTTGGTGTCTGTATGGATGTATGATTACC
>NC_022019.1:12865118-12871155 GCF_000317375.1 Microtus ochrogaster | reverse complement strand
AGGCAGGCAGATCTCTGTGAGTTCAAGGCTGGCCTGGTCTACAGAGTGAGTTTTAAGAAGGATCCTTTCTTAAAAAGAAAAAAAATTAAGAAAATATTTTTTATTAATTTTTTGAGAATGTCATACATCATGTAAAGCTCTCTTTAAAATGTTACATGTATTCATCATTTTGTGTTTGTGTGTGGGCACATGCATGTCACATTGGACATGAGGGCATCCGAGGACAACTTGCAGAAGTCTGTTTGCTCCCCCCACCATGCGGGTATTAGGGATGGCACTCGAATCATCGAGCCTTAAGACACTGAGCCAGCTCAGGAGCCCCACAAATACTCTTTATGTAGCCCCTTTAGAGCCAGACCGGTCCTCACTAATCTTGTCTTCACTTACATACTTTTACCATTGTAAGAACATTGTGTAAGTGGATCATGCAGCATGAAACTCATGGAGTTTAGCTTTTTTCACAAAACATAATTCTCTAATGGTCATCCAGGTTCTTACCAACAGTCATCAGAACTTGCTGCTTACTGCATTGTTTGGATTGCCACAGTGTGTTTGACCATTTGTCTGCTGAAAGACATCCGAGGTAGTTAAAGATCTGCGCTGTTACAAATAAGGCAGTTCTAGAGATTCCTAGGCAGAGTTTTGCAAGAGGCTATGCTTTTATTTCCCTTAGATAACGACTCAGGGAGAAGCCACTGGACTGGATGGTGACTCAATGTCTAGAGCTTTCAGAAACCGCCACGCCATCTTCTAGGGTAGCTGCGTTGACTTCTCCTCCCAGTGGCGTTGTCCAAGTGATCTGGCTTCTGTGCCCTGTTGCCAGCATTTGGTGTGCTGCTCTGTTTTTATGGCTGTGACGAGCCCCCGAGAGACATGATTTATTTGGGCTCCTGGTTTCACTCTAAGGTCATGTGGATCCATTGCTCTGGGTCTGAGGTAGAGTTATCAGGGCAGTGGAAATACGCAGCCTAGACTGCTCGACTCATGGCATCCTGGAAGGACAGGAGAGGGTGGGAGGGGAGGAGTGTGGGAGGGAAGGAAGAGAGAGACCCATCACCTACCCAGTAGCCCCACAAGCTGGGGGCCAAACCTTCAACACCTAAAATTCGGGGGGACGTTTTGTGTTCAAATTGTAGGCATTTTTAAAGTTATTTATTTTATGTGTATGGTATTTGCTTGCACATGAATCTATGCACCACACGCATGTCGTGCCTGCAGAGGCCAGAAAAGGCTATCAGATCCCCTAAATCTGGAGTTGGAGGCGTCTGTGATTTGTTGGATGCTGGGATCCAAAAGCCTGGTAGCGAGTGCTCTTAACCACTGAGCTGTCTCTCCAGCTGTATAACAATTCAAAAAATTTTAGTCATTTTAATAAGCGCACGATGATAATCTTAATGTGATTTTATTTAGCATTTCCCTAATGGCTGATAATTTTTGTTGTCTTTTTAATTTCCATATATGGCAAATACATGCATATGGCATTATATAAATATGTGCACATATGAATATATATGCATAGAAATACAAGCATGTGCATGATATAAGCACACGTATAAATATGTGCATAAACATATAAATATGCACAACACAAAAATGTACACAGTGCAATACTACGTGTACATGTATGAACATATTGTTTGTGTATATGTAAACACATATATGCACATGCATAGGTATATATGTACATAAAATACCTTTTGTCCACGAACTGTTGGATCGTTTGGGTATTGTGTTCTTTTGAGTTTGCTATTATTTGTGTATTTTAGATTAGTCCTTTGACAGTTTGCTCACAGACATTTCCCCCTATCTATTTTTCCTTTAAATGGGGTCTTCTGCAGAGCAAATGTTTTGGCTTCACTGAAATAGAACTTATAATTTCTCTTTTGTGAGCACCGGTGTCTCATTGTCTGGAGCTCATTGTCTGGAGTCTGGACATTTTCCCATGATTCTGAAGAATTTTATGGTTTCCTGCCTTACACAGAAGTTTGAGATCTGTTGGGAACACATTTGCATAAGCTATGAGGCCAAGGTCAGTTTTTATGAGCCATAACCTATGGCTGTCAATAGCTCCAACCCACAGACATACACATGTCCATCATATTTCACTCACAGTTTTATTAAATATCAATTGTGTATGGGTTTGTTTCTGGTGTTTGGTTGGCTGGTTGATTTTGAACTTCTGGGGCAGACTCTTACTCCATAGGTCAGGGGCCTCAATCCCCTCTCTTTGGCCTCCCTAGTGCTATGACTGTGTCAGGATTCAGCAGCCCTGGCTGGTTTCTACGTCACTTGTTCTGTGTGTCTATCCCTTCATCAAGTACTGCACACACAGGATCGATCAGCATAACTACATATCGGTCTACTTCCTCCCCAACTTCCTCTTGTTTTTCAGCATGGCCATTCCTTTGCTTTTCCACATAGATTTCTCTAGCACTGTTGGTGGCGGTGAATCGTCTTGCTGGAAGTTGGTGGAGATTGCAGCTATCCATCTGTTTGCAGAGACCTGGTCCTTTCATTGTTGTCTCAGTGCAGGAGCACGGCTTGCATCTCAATTTATTTACGCCTTCTTTCCTCTTCTCGGTGTCTTGAAAACTTTAGCACACTCTTCCATACATTCAATTGGACTGTATTTAATCTTTCATCTTATTTAAGATTTATGTTTCTGTCCATGTATCTGTGTACTTGTTTGAGCCAATGCCACAAGGCTACTGGGAACCAAACTCAAGACCTCTGAAAGAGCAGCAAGCGTGCTTGACCACCGAGCCGCCGCTCCAGCCTCACGATTTCACTTTTGAGTGATTGTAAATAGTACCGCATGTTTGATTGAACGTTCACGTGTGCATTCCCATTGTGTAAAAGTGCAGTTTATCCTTAGATGTTTATGGCATGACTTATTACCCGGCCAAACTCACTTACTGTTTCTTCATATATTTCTTCAAACATATCCTTTGTGTAGACAGTCATGCTGTCTGCAAAGAGAGATCATTTTATCTCTTCCTTTCTGATCTATGTGACTTACTTCCTTTTCTTACCATAGTGCACTGGGTAGAGTTTCTAGAACCATTCTGAATATGAGTGGAGAGTGTAGTCCTTGTGGCTTTTTTCCAACCTCTAAGGCAATAACATTTACCATTAAGTTTATAGATATGCTTTTATCATTAAGGATAATGTTTACAGGCTGCGGAGATGTCTCAGCTGTTAAAGGCTAGGCTCAACCAAAAATATAAGGATAATGTTTACTTTGGGGCTTTCTCTTCTGCAGATCTTTATTGAATTGAGGAAACCACTCCCCATTTTTATTTTTCTGAGTACTTCTAAAATTGTGAGGGGGTACTGCATTTTGCCAAATGTCTTTTCTAAATTGATTTGATCACATAGATTTTCTTATCAGTCTGTTAATTAGGATGACTTATATTGATTTAGTTTTGGTTATTGAGCCAACCTTGCACCAACCCTGAAATAAACTACAATATCACAATGTCTAATTTTCTTTTCTATTGATAAATTTTTTCTCTTTTTTTCTTTCTTTCCTTTCCCTCCCCCTTTTTTCTTTGTTGGGAGCAAAGTCTAGCTAGGAAGCCTAGGGTAACATCAAACTCACAGTTTAGCCTTGCTAGTCTCAATCATGTGGTCCTTTTGTCTTAATCTTCCAAGTGCTGAGATTATGTCATATCGGGCTTCACTTGCCAATACTTTGGTAGGGATTTTGAACCTAGAATTCATATGGATACTGGTTTGCCATTTCTTATTTTGTGCTATCTTAGTTGAAAATGACAATGGAAGAAAACAAATTGGGGAAGATTTCCTTTTCTACCTATTGGAGGGATTTGTAGAAAAATTGATAAATTTATAAGACATGTTTTGGACATTTTTCCCAACAAAACAACTGGGCCTGGGGATTTCTTTGTTATGAGGTTTTGAGCTGTGGATTCATTTTCTTTCTTTCTTTCTTTTTAATTTTTCAAGACAGGGTTTCTCTGTAGCTTTTGGTTCCTGTCCTGGAACTAGCTCTTGTAGACCAGGCTGGCCTCGAACTCACAGAGATCTGCCTGCCTCTGCTTCTCGAGTGCTGGGATTAAAGGCGTGTGCCACCACCGCCCGGCTTCATTTTCTATTAGTGATTCTAGAAGCTATTCAAAAGACCTGTTCCACATAGGACCAGTTGTGGCAGCTTTCCATTATCTCCTAATAACACCATCTCACGGACCCTTGTGGGATGCTCAAACCACAACACTCCCCATCTCCTGACTTGCTCCTTTTCCCCTCCTGAGGGAGGTGACCCATACCTTTTATATCTCTATGTCCATGTGACTTTGAGGAAAGGGACAATCCGTTAGAAAACACACAAATTTGTGTTCATGTTTTATTGCAACTTCAAATCATGTGACTTCTTAGAAGCTCACACGACCCATCTGTAAGTGGGAACAAAAACACTTGATCCTGAGGACTGTTTATAGGATAAATGATATATTTATGCCATTCTGCTTGTTCATTGTCATGACCCCACGATGGGCGACATCTGTCGGGGTCCAGCCTCCACAGGGTTCCCATGCTCCAGGGTAGGGGCGTGTAAACTAAAAATTAAGCAGAAGGAACAGAGATACAAAGGCACAGAATAGAAGTGTGAGGGCAGTTCAGTGAATACTGAATTCACGCATGTTCATTTTCCATATGCTTATATACTCCAATCCAAAAAGAGAGGGAAGAAGGCCAAAGACTGCTTCAACGTGATACAAAGAATAACCAGCAATTACCTCTTCAATATCTGAAGTATCAAGCAATTATACCCTGAGTTAAGTATTCTGTTGTTTAGGCAGGGCATGCTGCGACCACACCTCAGACCAAGCATCCTGTAAGCAGTCACTCTCTGGGTCAAACCTCCTGTCGCATCTTTGAAGGAGCAGGAGGAGGAATGAGTTCTCTGACTTTTGGTCAAGGTGGAACCACCGTGGACCATCTTAATACCCAAAACACACGCTAGGTCAGGATATCTCGTGAGTAGCCACACCCTAAGTCAAGTGTCTCGTCAAATAACCTTGAAGG
Organism: Microtus ochrogaster; assembly: GCF_000317375.1. NCBI lineage: Eukaryota > Metazoa > Chordata > Mammalia > Rodentia > Cricetidae > Microtus > Microtus ochrogaster. Next base: position 12,866,112 of record NC_022019.1, on the reverse strand, counting down.
AGCAAGAATAGACCTGAACTCTCTGACCTTTAGTCAAGGTGGAACAGACCCACTTCTGTGGGCAGCCACAGTTCACGTTCCAGCTTTTGCGCTAAGTAATTTGTCCACTACTTGGGAGATTCCGCTAAGGTTTCTAAAATCCATTCTTTATTCATTTCCTTACTCCCACCTCTGCTTGTCCCCCAAACACCCAGGAGAGAAGATGCTCCTCCAAACCCCTGAGAAAAGCCTGTGCATCCACAGATAAGGCTGAGTTTTTCTGCATGTTCCCATAGGACACAGGACAACAGGCTCCATGCACAATGCGACTGTCAGAACAATATATTGCGAAACAAACTCTCTCTCCTCTGTCCTCTCAGGGAGAGGACAATGTCTCCTTGGCTTTCTAAGAGTTCCCTTTCTATTCTGACCCCCCTTCTGTGATAGCAACACTTTAACAGCAAGAAAACAGGAAGAGGAACGGTCTGATTCCCCAGCCTGGTGAGAACTAGGAGGAATGTCACGGGATAATAAAAGATCTGATTCCCCAGCCTGGTGAGAAGTAGATGGAATGTCACGGGATAATAAATAGTTTTCTTTTTGTTTTATTATTGGAGTACGAGTAAAATCAATTCTTTGAACCCAAGACTGTCTGTGGGTTTTTAAGTTGTTTGACCTTGAGCATAGCTCTGGTTGAAATGGGCTGGAGATGTAAAAATCTATACACTCCCTTTCTCCTGGGTACTTTCAGTAGAGACTGGGTAACTCACCCTTAGAGGTGGATCAATACTTCTGCCTGTCAGCCACTGGCAACTTTTATGTGGGAGACACTGTAGCCTTTGTTTATACTGGCCCCATTATGTCCTTGGCCAGTTGAGGCAGATGATGCTATGTACCCTATAAATAATCATCTTTTTAATTTAAAAAATTATGTTCTTATTTTTGAGACAGGAGTCTTACTATGTAGGCCTGCCTGGCCTAGATCACAGTATAAAGAGGCTGGCCTCCAACTCAC
>NC_022019.1:12848427-12864718 GCF_000317375.1 Microtus ochrogaster | reverse complement strand
AGTGCTGGGATTAAAGGCGTGCGCCACCATCGCCCGGCGCAGGGCCCTTTTAAAAGGGAACTGTAGAACTGTAGTGAATGTGCCCAGCAGGTGCTCTTAGTGGCTGCAGCTGAGGATGCCTCCTGTCAGGACCCCAAGGGCAGGCCAGTCCAGATGCCTGAGTACCAACACATAGGGCTGGATTAAAGGTGCACACCGCTACCCCAACTAGACAATCATCTTTCCCGGAAGGTGGCAAGAGGATGGGTTAGGGTCCTGTGGCTGCTACAGTGAAATATTGCAAACTTAGGGTTTTAAGACCACCCAGATTTTTTATTGTTGTTTTTAAAAAGTAGTTCTGGAAGTTAGAAGCCTAATGTTTAGCGGGGCTCCCCTTCCTGTTCCAGCCTCTCCTGGTTTGTGGTGGCCAGTCAGAGCCTAGGCTTGGCTGAACCACTCCGGCCTCTGACCCCCGCCCCTTCTCCTTTGCATCGGTCTTTCTCCTTTCTGCCTCACATCCCTCCTCTGCCTCTCTCCTGCAAGGACACTTGTCATTAAATTCAGGACCCACCTGGATAATGCTCCTCTTAAGATCTTTAGCTTAATCTGAAGAGTCTTTTCCTAAATTAAGACGCCGTCACAGTTCCAGAGAGTTGATGCGCCTATGCCTGGGCAGGGCCACCCTCTGTTCTACCTCGAAGGAGGGCACTGACTTCTAGGTGACAACTCGTAGATGTTTCTCTTTAGCTCCATGGCTGGATATTAGGCAGTTCCCGGGAAATGCAGAAATGTCTGCAGAATGGCATGTGTGCTATAGCTCTGGTCACTGCTGTCAGTCCAATAGCTGAGTCTCGTTGATTCTAAGTATTTCTAATGGGGGTGATTTCTAACATCCAAATATGCAAAGGGAAAACCTCTATTGTCACCCTGTACTGTCTATCTCAAGTGTCATTTATCTAACGGTACACAATGAATTGGGTCAGTTAAAAAAAAAAAAGTTACCATTGTTAAATGACTCCCCAGTCCTTTGGGTTGGAAGTGAGTTAAGGGTATCCCTTCCCACTTCCCTTCTGCTGGTTCTAATTTCCAGCATAGATGGCAGCGATCATGTTCAAACCTAGGCTCACCTGAGAAGATAGAGTCTCAGCCGAGGGATTGCTTCGGTCTGATTGGCCTGTGCGCAGGTCTATAGGACATTTTCTTGATTGCTAACTGCTGCAGGAGGGACCGGTCCACTGTGTGTGGTACCCTCTCCAGGCAGGTGGGCCGGGCTATAGAAGAAAGGTAGCTAGGTCAACCCGAGGGAGCAAGGCAGCAAGCAACATGGTCTGTTTTGGTCCCGGCCTCGGGTTCCTTCCTGGAGTCCTGCCTTGGCTTCTCTTGATGACTGACTGTACCCTAAGGGCTGAAATAGCCCCTTTTCTCCCCAAAAGGGTTTTAGTCAATGTTTATTCCAGCAAAAGAGAAGAAAAGTAGGACAGAAATCGGTACCCGAGAGTGAGATGCTGTGTGACAGGCCTGACTACGGTGCTTTTGGGGAAAATTGTGGAAGGGTTTCGGAGCCTTGCGCTGGAAAAGCTGTTGAGTTCTCCGAGATTGGGGGATGTTCTGGGGAATCGTGGAAGAGAGGCATGCTGAAAGCAATGTGGACAACGGAGGCCTGGCTTGAAAGCTTCAGGGGGAAGCAAAGACTCTATTGGAACTGTGTGATTTCTCTATTAACGCCCATGGAATTGCTACCTTCCGTTCTTTGCTGGGACAATGGATGTTGGTCAGCTGAGACTGAATGATCGGCTGTGAGTAGGAAGAGAGCAGCATCATTGAGGTGGAATCTTCTGAGAAGTGTTTCCTCAGGGTCAGTAGACAGAGGGGACCACATCTCGAGTTTGCAGCTACACTGGATAATGGTAAAAGTCTCCCATATGGTACTAGGTTAACACACAGAAGAGATCATGGAGAGCAGGGGAGGCCTGGCACTATGTGGAAGTGTTGGAGTCCCTGGGGACAAGCCAGAGAGGATATTGGTGAAGGTACAGCTTTGGTTATGGTAGAAACCCAGGACTGAAGGGGTCGTGGAGAGAGAAGCTGAGGGTTGGCACCGTGTAGTGGGTTCAGAGTCCCTGAAGTTGAGTAAGTTGGAGGCAGCTGGGAAACTGCTTGCTGTCATACTCCACGCGCAGGGTTTTCTTAGTAGGGTCAGGAACTAGTTGGAGTGAAACTTCCCAGCAGCGAACACGCTAAATGAGCTTGTGGTTGCATGTTCAAAGAACATCCATTCTGTAGACTTTCATTGTACACCTGTGAATTCGACGCCCTGTCAGGGCTTGTGACCTTCACATTGCAAATGAATAGGTGTGTGTGTGTGTGTGTGTGTGTGTGTGTGTGTGTGTGTGTGTGTGTGTCAGGTCTAATAAATGCTATGAAGGGTGTTAGAGGAGATATGAGAAGCTTGGGGGTGTCCTCCTAAAGAGGCCGGGAAAAGACAATAATGAAGGTGGAGTCTCAGTTGCAGTGAGGACCCCTGAGGAGACCCTCACACAGTGGGTGCTTCCTCCTGGACTAGACACAAACTACGCCCAAACACTTGTTTTCCCGGAGAGATCCTTTATGAGGCTGGGAAGAGAAGTTAAAGTGGCTGCTTTCTGACTCAGCAGGAAACAGCAGCAGATGACCTTGCAGAGGTCATTTTTAAGAGGAGAAGAAGGGGAGGGCTGTGTGAGAATGAACTTGGCTGCAGTGTGTCGTGTGTCGTGCGTACGAGGAGGCCAGAGGTCATTCCTCAGGAACTGGTCACTTGATTTTGGAGACAGAGTCTTTTATTGGCCTGGAACTCATTGATAGTCTAGGCTTTCTAGCCAGCAAGTCTTAGTGATCCATACACGTCTCCCTTCCTGAGGATTACACGCTAGCACGCGTAGATGCAGGTCTCCTTCTTGGTGTGCACGGATTGAATCATCTTCCCAGGCCCAGGTTCTCAGCACAGAAGGTAAATCTTGGAATCAGAATTTGACTCAGGTTTTCCCAACTTCAGGCAGAACTAACTTCTCTAGTTTCTCCAGGGCCCTTTCTAGCTGGGGATTTCTTTGCTTGAAAAACAAAGGGTTTTAGGTCGACAGGGATAATGCTGAGACCCAATGTCACTCCACACCGCCCTTCCGCACCGGCACGCTATGCACACAGTGTCCCTCATCTTGGGCAGGTTTATTGTCTTCATTAAAAGACACAGACAGTCACGTCAGGGTCAGATTCATTCATCTTGATTTTATTTGGTGGAGGAAGTTGTCCGAGGACACGCACCAGTCCTCTGAGAAAGAGAATTGTTCGATTTCAGGAACTTTAAAGCACTCTAGCAGCTCTTCCAGGAGCCCGTCACCACACTTGGTTTGGTTTTGCTCTGTGTCCAGGTCTCTGCAGTCAGACTCCAATCTTTGCAGTTGCTGTAGAAGAAAGATGCTCAGACTGGCTCCCCCATAAATCCTGCGGCTCCTAGACGGCCCTATTCTATGCTGTAATAGAATCAAATAGAAAACCGAGATAAGCAGTAGTTACTATGACTAACTGGCTGCATTTCTTAGCTGTTCTAACGAAGTGAGATGTTACGTTGCAAATAATGAACTAGAACCGGGGTCATGAAATCCTCCCGAGTAGTGTGTTTGTGGGGTGACGAATGTGGCTCAGAGGTCCTCTGAATCTGGTGAGGCAGGCTGGCCACCAACAGCTACACCACGCGTGCTTCAATACCACGGAGGGCTTTGAAGTTGTGCCAGGATGGTTTCTGTCATCACAGGTCTTAGATTAATAATTTGAAAATTCTACTTTTTCAGCTATTTTAAGACTTCAGAGGAAAATGCCTTTAGTGGCAACATTCATTCTCCCTTTCTTCCTCTCTCTCACCCTTCCTCCCTCCCTCTCTCCAAGGTCTCAAGCTTTCAATTTCCTGCATCAGCCCTCACAAGAGCTGGGACAGCAGGCTTGTGCGAGCAAGCCCTCCCGCCTCTCCTTTTGGATACTTCTTGGCTCTCCCAGAAGGCCTTGCGTGAGTTAGTCATCATAGCACCATCGCACATGCGCAGTGTTCTTAGCTAGACCTTGCCACAGGAAGAGTTCCTCTCTGGCTCCTGTGTTTGAACAGTTGGCTTGAACGGAATGGCGCTGTCTGGAGGGTGTGTGGATTACTTTGATCGCCATGATAAAATACCCTGACGAAAGCGACCTGGAGGGAGAGAAGATTTATTTGGGTTCCTGGCTCAAGGGTGGTCACAGTGGCCGGAGAAATGGGGGGGTCATGTCGCATTCACAGCCAGGAAGCAGAGAGCTGGGAACCCTGGTGTTCAGTTTCCTGTCTCCTTTTTCATTCAGTCTGGGACCCTCGACCTGAGTCTGACCCTAGGAACCCACGTGGAGTCCCATGAATTGGCCTCTGACCTCCACCACCTCAACTGCACATGACATTTTAGTGGTCACAAGTACTCTCTGGGGAAGCCTTCCAAGTAGCTAGAGTCACTGAGTGATTTCTGTAATATTGATTACAGTGATATTGATCGCAACCACTTCTAGCTGATGTCTTTAGTTAAGTGACCTTGCAACTGACTGGATGAGAACCAACCCATCCCCACCCACATCCAGGTAGCATCCAGCTTCATTCAGGGCTTGACGTCCAGGTCAGTGCCAGGGCGCCCTGATACTGACAATCTTGGGCTCCCCCAAGGAGGCGTCAGTTCATGACTTGACTTTGAGTGAGCCATCCTGTAGACACGTCATGAGTCCTTTGAAGCCCAGGCTGCTGTTTTCAAATCTGATGTTTCCCTGTGTATGCTGAACTGATGACCCCAAGGTGTGCTTTAATTAGAGGAAGCAGAGAAACCTTGACATTCTGGCTTCCACTTTGATGACAAAACCCCTGTGGTACAGAAGCTCAGGAAGTAATCAACCATCTAGCTTCTAAATCCAGTGAATGATACCTTGACATACTAAAGCAGTTGCCAATGCATAATACAGTTATATACCTAATGCAATCGCTATATGGATACCGCTGTTATTTATTTATTTATTTATTTATTTATTTATTTATTTATTTATTTAGTGTGTATGTGTGTGTGTGTGGTGACAAAAGCCTTTAATCTCAGCACTCAGAAGGCAGCATCAGGTGTACTCTGAGTTCAAGGCCAGCCTGTTCCACATAGTGAGTTTCAGAATGACTAGGACTGTGTAGAGAGACCCTGTCTCAAAAAAAAATTATTTTTGTATGATTCCACTTAGGTGAGACATCTGAAGTAATCAAAACTCACGGAAACAAGTCAAGTGGTGATTGCTAGCTGCTAGAGACATGGATACTGTTCAAGAATTCAAGAGATTCGGTTTTCCAAACAAAAATGGAGGTCTGTTATTGAACCATGTAAAGATGATGGAACTGAATACTTAAGAGGGTGAAGATGCTAAATCTTATATTGCACTCTATGTTTAAAAAATCCTTTCTCATTTTACGTACCAGTCCCAGTTCCCACTTCCTCCCCTCCTCCCGCTCCCCCTATATTCCCCCCACCCCACCCCACCCCACCTACTACTCAGAGAGGGTAAGGTTTCCCATAGGGAGTCAAAAGGTCTGGCACATCACTCTGAGGCAGGATCAAGGCCCTCCGCTCTGTGTCTAGGCTGAGCAAAGTATCCCTCCATAGAAAATGGGCTCCAAAAAGCCAGTTCATGCACTAGGGATAAATCCTGGTCCCATTGCCAGTGGTCCCACAGATTGTCCAAGCCATGCAACTGTCACCCACATTCAGAGGGCCTAGTCTGGTCCTACACAGGTTCTCCCGCTCTTATTCTGGAGTCAGTGAGCACCCACTAGCTCAGATTAGCTATTTCTGTGGATTTTCCCATCATCGTCTTGACCCCTTTGCTCATATTATCTCTTCTCTTTCTCTTTGGCTGGACTCTCAGAGCTTGGTTCAGTGCTTAGCTGTGGATCTCCGTATCCGCTTCCATCAGTTGCTTGGTGAAGGTTCACATTTGTCTTTCTGGGTCTGGGTTACCTCACTCAGGATGGTTTTTTCTAGTTCCATCCATTTGCCTGTAAATTTCAAGGCATCATTGTTTTTTACCATTGAGTAGTACTTCATTGTGCAAATGTAGTGCGTTTTCTTTAAACCACACCAACACAGACCATTCTTGCCTTGGAGTCAGAAAGCAGGAAGACATCTGCTAAGGATACGTTCCTTTGTGGGATTCCAAGAAGGAAACATACTCAATTATTTTGTTTTCTCTCTCTAATAACAATTTGAGCACATTGTCAAACAAACAGAGCTTCCAATCTGGTGATGGCAGGAGATGGTTCACTGTAATGGGGGCTGGCTGAGGCAGTGGGTACTTGGGGTTCCATGGCTCTGTGTGCTAAGCCCAATGTATGTGATCTAAGTCTTCTTACAGGGAACTCTATTAGATGTTCTCAACACGTTTTTGCTATAGTTCATCCCTGTGGTGGTTTGAAGGAGAATGGCGCTCCTAGGCTCATATGTTTGAATGCTTAGTTCCTACTTAGTGGAACTGTTCGGGAAGGATTGGGGGGTGTGGCCTTGTTGGATGAGGTGTGTCCCTGGGGATGGGCTTAGAGGGTTTAAAAGCCCATGCCGGGTCCATTTACTCCCTCCTTCTCTAGTTGCAGATCAGAACATGAAGCTCTCAGCTACTTTTCCAGCACCATGCCTGTCTGCCTGCCTGCCACCATGCCACAATGGTCATGGACTAACCCTATGAAGCTATGAGCAAGCCCCCAATTTAATGTTTTCTTTTATGAGAGTTACCGTGGTCATGGTGTCTCTTCACAGTAATAGAACAGTAACTAAGACAATCCCAGAAAGAGATTTTATGTGGCTGTACCTTTAAATTGTTTTTAGGAGTGAAATGGAGCACACCCTCAGGTCTCTGCCCTGGATCAGCACACCTCCTTCAAGAATCAAATTATAGGATAATAAGAACTGGGGATATGAGCTGCTCCTGTGGGTTCTGGACACTGAACCTGGGTCCTCTGCAAGAGCAGCCAATGTTCTTAACTGCTGAGCCATCTCCACAGCTCCTCCCTTTCTTATCTTAGTGGGTATAAACTCGGGGTAGAGGTTGGGGAAGTGATAGCTTTACAGTTGAGAAAGATGGCAGACACAGGCTTCCCTAAGGCTGAGCGTTGATCTTATCAGGGAGTTATCATACCAATATGGCAACTATCTTGATGGGAGATGATCAGGGGAGTGTCTGGCTCTATGATCCTTGTCTTAGATAGGGTTTTTTTTTTGTTTTTGTTTGTTTGTTTTGTGTCTTTGTTTTGGTGTGAAGAGACACTCTGACCATGGCAGCACTTACAAAGGAAAACATTTAATTGGGGTGGGTTGATTACCGTTTCAGAAGTTCAGTCCATTGCCATCATATCAGGGAGCATGGCAGTGTGCATGCAGACTCAGAGCTGGAGAAGAAGCTGAGAACTGTACATCTTGCAGGCAACAGGAAGTCAACTGAGACACTGGGCGGTATCCTGAGCATGGGAAACCTCAAAGCCCACCCCACAGTGACACACTTCTCCAACAAGGCCACACCTCCTAATTGTGCCACTCCCTATGAGATTATGGGGGCCAATTACAGTCAAACTGCCAAAGTCCTCTTGTAAAAGCCCACCTCAGTCTACTGACCGAAGAACACCGGCTGAACAGGACTTGAGGAATGCGCTCCATCACAGACCCCTTTCTGCTCTTTGGAATGCTCAAGGTCACAAGGAGACCTCTTCTCACAGGAGGGGACCAGGGAGATGGGGTGAGTAATTCTAAAGCACAGCTCTAGCCTGGATCCGGCGGCTGAAAAGGAATATTAATGGAGAAATCAGTGCAATCCACAGAGGGTCTATGGCTTAATTAGCTGCTTTGCACCGGTGTGGATTTCCTGCTTTTGATAAATGTGCCACAGTTGTGCTGTGTGGTGTTCCCATTGGGGGAAGGTAGGTGAGGCATATGCAAAACTCCACAAACGCTCTCTGAAACCTTCCTGTAAATCCAAAAATCATTGCAAAATAAAATATTTAGTGAAAAATCTAAATAGTTTTCCTAATCAACCCAACAATAACCCCGGTGATTCATTTTTCACTGGTGAAGGCGCTGTAATTTCAGGGTTCTGAGTTCATCAGAAAAACCATTTAATTGCTTGCTTGTTTTATTTATTGCAGTGTCAGGGATCAAACCCAGAGCCTTGTACATGTTAGGCAAGAGATCATCTATCCCTGATCAACAAATGTTTAAAGTGGGCTTTTAAACTATTTATAAAATGATATTAACTGTTCCAAAATATCTCCATCTCTGTGCAACGGGCTTAAGAATACAAAGAGCTGAATGGCACTAATGTTCTACCTCATAATGAAGGGTTCAGTGCTCCTGTCTCCTGGACCAGAATGGGAACTGTGATCCTGTGGCTTAACTACTGCAGAGAGGGCCCCTGGCAGGACTTTAGAAAAGTCTGCACTGGAGCTGCAGAGCCAAACTTTAAGTTGGCTCTCTCTCTCTCTCTCTCTCTCTCTCTCTCTCTCTCTCTCTCTCTCTCTCTCTCTCCACACATGTGTGTGGATGAGTGTGTGTGTTCACACAAAGGCCAGAGGAGTAGGTCTTTTACCACTCTCCCCCTTATCCCCTGGAGACAGGGTCTCTCATTGAACCTGGACCTCAACGTTTTTCCTCCAGCCTTGCAGCCAGCAAGCTTCAGCAAGCCTCCAGTCTCCATTCCCACTAGTGCTGGGATTATAGGCACTCATTGCCACACCTGGCTTTTCATGTGGGTGCTGGGATCCAGATGCAAGCGCTCTTCCCTGCTGAGTTGTCTCCCCGGCCCGTAGAGTCTTACCATAAAGCACACACTGGGCTTGTATTCCTGGACGCCAGCCATCTTTTTTCTTGAGCCTCCTGAATGGCTAGCACTACAGAGGTGTGCTGCCAGTCCTGGTTTACTATTATTACAGCTTTACAATTGAAAAGTTAGAGCTCAGATTGGGCACACAGGGCACATTGGTACAGGAACGGTAAGATCACAGCGCACAGAACAGGTACGCTGTCCCTTTAATGTTCACATTGCTACAACTGCTCGTTTGCCACATCAAGCAGCAGCTCACTGATACTTTGACAGCACGTGGGAGGGCTGGAGAGATGGCTCCGTGGTTAAGAGCCATGTACTAGGACCTGGGTTCAACTCCTGGGCTTGTGTCAGGGGCTCACAACCACCTGTACCCCAGTTCGAGGTGATATGATGCCCTCTCCCCCACACACGCTCACATATCACATATACATACAAGGAAAAACAAATCTTAAACAAGTGCATGAGTTCTAAATTTTCTATTAATTCCTTTCAAATTAAAGTTTTAGTCCAGCGTGGCAGGTGGTGCATCACCTTCAGCCCCCATACTGAGGAGGCAGAGGCTGGCAAGTCTCTTAGTTGAGGGCCAGCCTGGTCTACATTTAGAGTTCCAGACCAGCCTGGTCTATCCAGTGAGATCCAGGCTAGTCAGAGCTACATAGTCAGACCCTGCCTCCATTTTATTGCATTATTTATGTGTGTGTGTGTGTGCCTGTCTGTGTATATGTAAGTGTGTGTATCTCTTCTGGCCTCTGTGGGATTCTGCATGAACTTGGTGTTCATATAAACTCACATAGACACACACACACACACACACACACACACACACACACACACACGGCAATAAGAAAGGAAGAAAGATTAGGTCCACATTATTTTTTTCTAGTAGCAATTCAATTCCAATGCCATTGCTATACTAACAAAAATGATGCTAGCCACTATCAAGCCATCCAGGTGGGGATTTTAGACTTTTGGGCCTAAATATTTTATTATTTAAATGTTTATTTCTCCCTTAGCATGTATCTGACCTCAGAGGAGTCCCAGCTCTACTGCTCGGTCACCTGTGAGCTGGATCTCACAGTTGCAGTCACAATCTTCCAGCCTGCCTTCTTCATCACCTTCGCCCTCCAGGTTTGTACTTCCCTTTAACGAGAGCTGCCTGGTAAACAGGATGCTCGAGAATCCTTCTGAGTAATTAAGACAAGCTGGTGATTGGTGTGACCCCTCACCCTTCATTTGGGTGCTTTATCTGTTTCTTTGTGTCTGCGCTCAGGCCCAGTGTTCCTGTCTTGGGCTTAATTCTTTGTAACACCTGCCAAAGGCAACAGCTAAGAATTGACACTTGTGTTCATCCGACCATTTTCAGACTGGAGTGGGCACACAGCCTACCTTCCAAGCTCCCCCAGTGACAGTTTTACCAAATGACTTGCCAAAGGTTAGCTTGGCCTACGATTTCTATTTTCTAACAGCTTGCCCCTCAACCGTCAAATTGGTTTTATTATTGAAGTCCCTACTTCAAACTAGCAATTTCATATTAAGGATAATGCTACTGGCTGAAATAGGTACATTCCAAATTTCCACGGTGTGAACAATCAGACTTTCATTTTTTTCTCTTGCTCTCTCTGTAACAGCCTAGTTCTTGATGATCATGTACCTTCTGTTTTATGGATCTGGGATCCCCTCCCCCACCCACAACGCAAGTGCCTCAGAGACTTTGGATCTCTCTGTTTCATTAAGTGGACAGAGATGGAGAATGTAGAGAAAATAAAAGCTCATAAAAAGCCTTGCTATGAAGGTTGGGGTGATGGCACCCGCATGAGGACCTAAGTTTGGATCCCCAGCACCTATGTGAAAAGCCAGACAGGTGCTGGTGACACCAGCGATGGCCGTGGGAGGGAGGAGACAAGGAGGATCCCCAAGACTTGCTGGCCACTTAAAAAAATAAGTGAGGGCCGGGCGGTGGTAGCACATGCCTTTAATCCCAGCACTTGGGAGGCAGAGGCAGGTGGATCTCTGTGAGTTCGAGACCAGCCTGGTCTACAAGAGCTAGTTCCAGGACAGGCTCCAAAACCACAGAGAATCCCTGTCTCGAAAACAAACAAAAAAGTGAGGGGGCTGGAGAGATGGCTCTGTGGTTAAGAGTGCTGACTGCTCTTCCAGAGGACCCAGGTTCAATTCCTACCACCCACATGGCAGTTAACAGCTGTCTGTAACTCCAAGATCTGACACCCTCAGATAGACATACATGCAGGCAAAACACCAATGCAAATAAAATAAAAATAAATAAATTATTAAAAAAAAATAAGTGAATGCTGGATTCAGATAGAGAGACCCTGTCTCAAAACATAAGGGGAGAGCAATAGAGAAGACATGAACATCAACTCTGGTCTAAGCACGTACGCACACACGCACGCAAGCACGTATGCACACACGCACGCAAGCACGTACGCACGCACGCACGCACGCACGCTCGCTCGCTCGCTCGCTCCCTAAGGAACTCGGAAGCACAGATATCCTCCCGCCCCGCCCAGCCCATCATCAGCCTTGGCCCCGGACTGCAGGCAGCGCTCCTTCTTGTCACATTTCTCAGAGCACAGCCCCCCAGCCACACAAACATGAGGGAGGCTAGAAAGAGAATGAGTGAGCTGTGCTGTACATATCCCTACCATAGTGTTTGCGAGAGCAAGAGAGGCCGTGGCTTTCCTTTTTCATGTGTTCCTTCCTTGGGGCTTGATATCCAGGTTCGCCGAGGCTGTGCTGTCCATAAAAGTAGAAGATTCAGATACGATTCTCCTTTTCCCCTTTCTTTGAGGGAATAAATAAAATTCATTTATTCCTGCTGGGCGGTAGTGGTGCACGCCTTTAATCCCAGCACTCGGGAGGCAGAGGCAGGCAGATCTTTGAGTTGGAAGTCGGTCTAGTCTACAGAGCTAGTTCCAAGACAGCCTCCAAAAAGCTACACAGAGAAGCCCTGTCTTGAAAAACAAAACAAAACAAACAAAAAAAACTCATCTATTCCTTAAACAATTGGTGGATTTTTGATTGACACTGTCTGTTCTTCTGGAAAAGGTTCCTTTTCCTCTTGACTCAGTTACTAGTCATGGGATGCTTTCATTTTCTTTCTTATCAATTTGGCCCTACTTTCTTTAAGGGATTGGTTTGTTTCAACTCAGAGGGTTTCTTAACTGCACATTGTTCACAAGGGCGCACTGGCCATTGTACTGGGTTTGTTCTGCTTCTAATGTTATTTGTTTATTTTTTTTTTAAAAAAGAAAGCTTGATGACCTTTTTTTCTTGGTTTTTTGAGACAGGGTTTCTCTGTAGCTTTGAAGCCTGTCCTGGAACTCTTATAAACCAGGCTGGCCTCAGACTCACAGAGATCTGCCTGCCTCTGCCTCCCGAGTCCTGGGATTAAAGGTGTACACCACCACCGCCCAGCAACTGATGACTACCTTAAATGTCACCATGGAACCTTTATCCAGCAACTGATGGAAGCAGAGGCAGAGATCCACAGTGGAGCACTGGGCTGAGCTCCCAAAGTCCAGTCGAAGAAGAGGAGTGAGAACATGAGCAAAGATGTCAAGACCACGATGGGGACACCCACTGAGACAGTTTGCCTGAGCCAATGGGAGCTCACCAACTCCAGCCTGACGGTGAGGGAACCAGCACAGGACCAAACTAGTCCCTCTGAATGTGGGTGACAGTTGTGTGGCTGGGGCAGAGTGTAGGGTCACTGGCAGTGAGACCAGGATTTATGCCTACTGCTTGTACTGGCTTTTGGGAATCCATTTTCTTTGGATGGATACCTTGCTCAGCTTAGATATAGTGGGCAGGGCCTTGGTCCTGCCTTAAAGCAATGTGCTAGACTTTGCTGACTCCCCATGGGAAGCCTTAGCCTCTCTAAGGAGTGGATGGGGGGTGAGGAAGGTGGAGAGAACGGGAAGAGTGGAGGAAGTGGGCACTAGCTCCCCATGGGCAGCCTTAGCCTCTCTAAGGAGTGGATGGGGGGGGGTGAGGAAGGTGGAGAGAATGGGAAGAGTGGAGGAAGTGGGCACTGGGACTGGTATGTAAGATGAGAAAAGATAGGTTTTAAAAAAAAATAAATAAACACACACAAATAGAAAGTTATTCCAGGTGTGCTCCGGAAGAATGTAAGGGTAAACCAGAAAGAGGGAAACAAGCAAACAGTGAATTCTAACTGTAGATGGCAGAGCAGCAGAGTTCTGGGGCAGCCGTGTGGCCCTCGTGAGGTGGCTTCCTGGGTGAAGCGCTCGCTGTCTAAGACTAAGGAGCTGAGTTGGATCACTGAAGCCTACATGTGAAGAGAGAGAGGACTCAGGCCATGGCATACATCAACACCTACACATCACACACACACACAACAATAACAATAAAGGAAATGATAAAACTGTGGGGGTGGGGTCTTCAGAACAAAAGAAGGGGGAGGACAGACCCACAGAGCACAGCGTATCACTAAAAGGTTGGGAAAATAGAAGGATGGATAGTTAAGGAAAAAAAGGAAAGGAAATTGGAAACTAGAACAGAAAAGCTGGCAAGGAATGTGTAAGTTAACATACAGTGTGGCACATTTTAAGGAGCTGGCTGCATCTAACAACAGAGGACCTGTCTGTCTGTCCCTCTGGAGATGTCCTCTGTCAAGTTATGAACTGGATCCAGGGGGAAGTAAATGTCATTTGAACGCACCAGTGGCCCAGCGCAGGATGGGATTTATACAGAATAGTAATGGAAAAAATGTTTACGTGATTTCCTGCTTGTAGAGGGAGCATCTGAGTTAGGAAAGGTTAAAGGAGGGGATAAAACTTAATAAATCTTGGAACCATAAACAAGGAGGCATGCCGCAGGTGCCACGGTGTTCCTCCTTGTCCATCTGTCTTTTCTTCCTTTAGGACAAACCCCCAGTCTGCTGGGGCGGCTGCCCATCTGGGTGTGCACATTTATAATTAATAAACTGTCATATCGCCCTTGGGAAGTCACATCTGTGTAAACCCTGCTGGGCCGTTTCCTTCTCCCATCTGCTTTTGTTCCTCCAGAAGCCCTCAGGCTTCTCACCCATTACAGGATCCTTCTCCGGAGTCCCGCTCAGCCCTTGATGGTCCCTCTGCATTACTGGTTAGCACAGCTTTTTTTCCCCCCATTGGAGGGAAAGAGAAAGCACATGTCTTCAAGCTATTCTTTTAAGGGACTGGAAAGGATGGCTCAGTGGTTAAGAGCACATGTCACTCTTGCAGAAGACCCAGATTTGGTTGCCAGCATCCACAGTGGGGGCCTCACAACTGTAACTCCAGATCCAAGGGCTTTGATGCCATTTTCTGGCCTCTTCAGACATCTGCACTCACTTGGGCACACACACTATAATTAAAAATTAAAAAATGCCTTGAGATCAAGGGTCTCCTGATAGATATTTTTACTTTGAATTTTCTGTATGTGGGTGTTTTCTTACATCTCTCTCTGTCTGTCTGTGTATCAGGTCCATGCCTGGTGTCCAAAGAAGGATCCCTTTGGGCTGGAGTTATGGACGGTTGTGAGCCTCCTGTGGGTGAGGAAATCAATCCTGGGCTCTCTGCAGGAGAAGTCAGTGATCTCCAGCCCCTCCTGACAGAGCTTTAGTTATGACCTACCCTTGGCTGTGAAAGTAACACACACTCCTTGCAGAAACAGTCTGAAGCACAGAGAACATGTAGCGGCCGTCAGCTTTCTGGAAGGCTGAAAACATTGGCCTTTTGATGCTTGATCAGCCGGAACCGAGAAAGAAAACACGAGAATGTGTTTCTCCTTGTTCGCTGTTTGAGAGTCGAGCATTGTTTTTTGTTTTTCTCAAATGGAGCACCAGGACTTTACCAGGGTGTGTCCGCCATGGCTGGCACCCTACCGTCTCACTTTCTGTACCGTCTTGCCTACCCTCACTTTCGCCATGGAACATCCCATCAGTCACCTGGGACCCACTGTGTGCTGCTTTTTCCTGCAGCGAGATCATTCGGCTGTTTAATTTGGAACCACTAATGACTTAGGGATCCATGGGGAAAGCCTACCGTGCTGAGGGTGGGCCAGCCGGTGACACTCCACAGCCCCTGGTGTACGGGAACAAAGGAAGGCTACAAAGCCCTTTCCAGCCAGGCTCCTTAGCAGCAGATGTCATGGGGGTACTTCTGCACCCCTTGACATTTGGCTGAACGTAACCCAAACTCCTCTTCATACCCAGGGGTGCTAAACTTCCTCCCACTGTCCATCTCACTTTCCTGCCTCGTCTCAGACATTCCAGCTGTGACCCGCCCCCCTACATCACTCACACAAGTGCAACCGTCCACACGTAGGGACAAGAGCTCTGTTCTTCCAGGCTCCTACAGGAACTCTTGGGGGTTACTGTTCCTCATTACCAGGCTACCAGTGAATTACAAAGTGTCTGCCGTGTAACTGTCCTTCAGCGCTAAAAGTCAGACGAAGTGTTTGTCTCCTAACTATCCTTCACTGCCGAAAGTCAGAACTTCTCTGGCTACTTGTATGTGGGAAGTTGGCAAGACCACAGCACCCAATTGTTCGGTCAGCCATGAATCTCGGTGTTACTGGCAGGGATTCTGTAGGCCTCACTGACAGCTGTGGTCAGCTGACAGTATTTATTCATGGTGCCGGGAATCAAACCCAGGGCTTCATGCCGGCTAGGCAAATGCTCTACCAGGGAGCTACAGCCCGGACTGTGCAGCTGACTTCCAGGTGATTATCCCTGATAGAGGGCAGGCCTTGGCCAACCAGCTGAAGGCCTTAAAGACAAAACTGAGGCTTCCCAGAGAAGAAGAAATTCTGCCTCAAAAGAACCTATCCAGGGCTGGAGAGATGATTCAGTGGCTCTAAGAGCACTGGCTGCTCTTCCAGAGGACAGAGGTTCAATTCCCAGTACCCACATTGTGACTCACAACTGTCTGTAATGCCAGTCCTGGGCGAATCAATGCCTTCTCATCTAGTGGGTACTGCATACACGTGGTACACAGACATACATGCAGGCAAGCACTAATACACACAAAATCAAAATAAAATTAAAAATAGAAAATTATAAAATTGAAGCCACCCATCTGAGCTTCTGGACTGCTGGCCTGCATTCTGGATTTTTGACTTATTAGCCATACGGTCAAATGAGTCAGTTCCTTAAAATACATCTTACCATGCCTATGCATTTATACACATAAAAGCACATATGCTAATATCACGGTGATTCTCTGTGTGTGCATGTGCACATGTTACATGTAGGTTTTATGTACATGCATGCTTGCGTGTGTGTGCATCTCCTATTGTATGTCCTGGGTATTTGTTCTCATTAAGCAAATAAATAATGTTTATTTTTAGAAAGTTAAAATTTACAAATAAGGGGCTGGGAAGATGACTCAGCAGGTAAGAGCACAGAGGACCTGTGTTTGATTCCTAGCAC
>NC_022019.1:12800961-12848327 GCF_000317375.1 Microtus ochrogaster | reverse complement strand
AAAAGTAAGTCTTAAAAAGAAAAGAAATGGGAGTGTTTATTTTTAAAAATTCACAAATGAAGTAAAAGAAAAATCTTAGAGCAACTTCACTTTCATAAAAATAATTACTAGTAACTTTCCAAAAGGTATGTGTAGATACATAGAGTTCAAAAAGGTACACGATGTAGATTTTTATAGATGTTCTGCATATGTTATGAATAGCTACATCAAATGGTATTGCTCTGCATAATTTTAAATGATGGTTAGACCAATATTGCTTTGGGGGGCTATCTCATGACTTCCTTAACCCCTCCCTTTGTGTTGAGCCTCCATTGTTTGTATTTTTGCAACCACAAACAACAGCATATAGAACCTCTTCATTCACTCAGATCATCTAATGAGTATGCCTACTGTTTACTGAGGAATCATTCTCCTGGCCACCTTCTTAGATTCTCACACTTAGACACACACAAAGGGGGGTGCTTTGGGGGCTGGTGGGATGGGTCAGCACTTAAGAGCACTTTGCTGCTCTTGCAAAGGACCTGGGTTCAGTTCCCAGCACCTAGATTAGGCAATTTATAACCAGCTGTAACTCCAGTTCAGCGCCCTCTGCTGGACTCTTCTGGCACTGCATGCACATGGTGCGCACACAGACAAGCGGGCACAGAGATACACATAAAACCAATCTTTTTAAAAAAGAGGATGCGGCCTGGAGGGATGGCTCAGCCGTTAAAGGCTAGGCTCACAACCAAAAATATAAAAAAGAGGATGCTTTCTCTTTTTTTGAAGTTTTAAAAATTGTTTTTATGAGCCATATATTTTTTCCACTCCTCTCCCTTCCTCTCCCCTCCTACCCTCTCCCATGATCCCATGATCTCAATTTACTCAGAGATCTTGTCCTTTTCCATTTCCCGTGTACATTAGATCCATGTTCGTCTCTCTTAGGGTCCTCATTGTTCTCTGGGATTGTGATTTGTAGGCTGGGTTCCTTTGCTTTATGTCTAAAAGCCACTTATGAGTGAGTACATTTGATATTTGTCTTTCTGGGTCTGGGTTACCTCACTCAGTATGTTTTCTAGATCTACCCATTTGCCCGCAAATTTCAAGATGTCATAATTTTTTTTTTGTTGTGCAGTACTCCATTGTGTAAATGTACCACATTTTCCTTATACGTTCTTCAGTCGGGGGGAATTTAGGTTGTTTCCAGGTTCTGGCAACAAACAATGATGCTGTGAACACAGTTGAGCACAGGTCCTTTTGGTATGATTGAGAATTTTTTTGGTTATATACCCAAAAATGGTCTTGAGGTAAGTTGTGTCCTAATTTTCTGAGAAATCGCCACACTGATATCCAAAGGGGCTGTACCAGCTTGCACTCCCACCAGCAATGCAGGAGTGTTCCCTTTACCTGATATCCTCTCCAGCATAAGCTGTCATCATTGGTTTTTTTTTTTTTATCTTGGCCATTTTTACAGGTGTAAGATGGAATCTCAGAGTTGTTTTGATTTACATTTCTCTGATGGCTAAGGATGTTGAGCATTTCCTTAAGTGTCTTTCAGACATTTTAAATTCCTCTGTCAAGAGTTCTTTAAAAAAAAAAGAAAGATGCTTTCTACAGAATAATCACTTCTTAGGTTGTCAACCTCTTTGAATGAGGGTTGTAGCTTGTTAATGGTAGCAAGACCTTAAGGACCTTGTTGAATTTCCTCTTTTTATAGATAAACAGAGGCCACTCGAGGGGACCTGCTTTTGCTAACATAACATAGTCAGTTGATAGCAGGACAAGGCTCTGAACCCAGTTTTCAGGGCTGTGCTTTCAGATGCTCTGTGCTGCTTAATTTTTCTGGAATGTTCTACATTTTTATCCAGGCCATATTGATTGACTTGTCAAAGGCCAACACCCAAGGTTTTGTCAATGCCCACCCCACAGTATTTTGCTTTCTGAAGGTGACTCAGCCATGGATAAAAGACAAAACTTGGAGATTTCAATTTGTCTGTGTGTGCTTGACTTTTGGACAAGGTGAACTGTTCCCCAGGTAAGAGAGATGGTTGCCACTAAAGCCATGTTTAGAGAAACAGAGGTTAGAAGCAGTACTGATCACTCACAGCAATGACATGGCATTTTATCTGGAGCAAAGATTTGGTAACATGCACTGCAGCCATTTGGTCCAGGCTGGACCTGACCACCGCCATCTTGAGTCAGAGTGGCTGTGATTGCCGTCTGGAGACCTCAGGAGGCTGAGGCTGTTAGCATTCTTTCACAGACGGAGAAGGAAGGAAAAGGGAAGGAGGAGGGAGAAAGAAGATGGAAGAAGGGGGAGGAGCTGCAGGCTCACAGAATCCATGACACTCATGAAGCCATCTGAAACGCCCTAAGATTGTCTCAGGTGGGATGCCTCTGTGGTCACTTGCTCCATAACGTACCCAAGGGGACTTTTTAGTGATGTGGCCACCCAAGAGTCAGTCACCCATGCTTCTGCTGTAAGTAGCCCCTGTGAGCTGGATTTGGGTGGAGTCATCTTTTTGGTTTGTCTGTGCTTTCTCTGTCTGGAGTAAATAGACCTTTCTCTTTCTTTTCCTCCTCCTCCTCCTCTTTTTTGTTTTCCATTTGTTTGTTTTTTGATTTCTGAGACAAGGTGTCTCTATAAAACCATGGCTGTACTGGAACTTTCTCTGTAGACCAGGCTGTCCTTGAACTCAGAGATCTGCCTGCTGAGTGCTGGAATTAAAGGCGTACCCCATCACCGCCAGGCCAAGCAGATGTTTCTTTACATCTCCCTAGGAAAAGTCACACGACAATCTGAAAATAACAAATAACCTTTAAAAGCAAATCTTTTACACAGCAGGAAGAAAACAAAGCGCCCCTCAACCGTACTGTGCACAGGAGATTACTGGGTATGCTCTTGGGAAACTCCTTTCAGGCGGCTCCATTTCTGGTTCCCACATTGCAAAATCATGCATAGGGTCTCTACACAATGATTTCCCTAACACCACATTATAGACAACACATGTGTTATTGCGGTTTTCATGTGTGTCATTTTGAAATGCATAATAAGCCATCGTGTTAACCTGACCGCGGAGAACTGCCCAATTACTGCGCAGGAGCTGCCTCTGCTCTCACTGCAGCATGGCCCTTCAGCAAGGCACACTTCTTACGAGTGAAAATTGTGGCGGAAAGTTCTAGATGGACGTGGCTGATGCTCACTGACCCTCTTGGCTTCTCTTGGATAAAGACATGGCCAGAAAGAGACCCCTCCATGGGCCTGTGATGGGAATTCTGGAAACAGCATTTTGAGGCCGGTGGTATAACAGGTCTAAGCTGTACTTTGTTGCAACAGTCAGATAATAACCAGAAGTAAAGCAATCAGGATAATTCTAGCCTGACAGCACTCCTAAGCATCTCTGGGCCTACTTGAAGGAGAGACTCTAAACACACCCATATTTGTCTCTTCTCAAAGACTTCCAAAATGATCATTCTTCTTGTACCCTGGCTTTGCCTGATGTCTCAGAGGCTTTCAGACCAAAGCTTTCCTACCCTGCTTGTTTCATCAAGGCAAATGGCCCAGGGAGGGTCAGAGTTCAGATTCCCAGGCCCCCATGCAGGTGGCTGATGCAAGCAGAGCATGGTGACCTAACTCCAACAGACACATGATCTGCATAGCGGGCCATGCGGGTGTGGGTAGACCTAGTAGTTCAGTAAGGAATCCACCCAACCCCTCCCCACAGAAACAGACTTCAGGGGAGCCCGTATTTTCTATCAAGATTATATTGTACGCGACACTAAAAATTATCAGCCACCTCCATGATAGGTATAAATTTTTAATTTCTTTTTTTTAAGTTTGCTTTATTGAAAGGGGATGTTTGAGACCTTTTATTTTCCGAAATTAATGATAATCTCGCTTGCATCAGACTCTATTCATGGAGTGATTATGCATTGACTAGATCCATCCTTCTCCGGCACACAGGGTGAATATTTGTCTAAATTCTACTTCCAGATGACATGAAGGAGGACAGAGCTTGTAGCCAGGGACAGCAGCGCCATGCAATGTGGCTGCACCGGTCCAAACGGGGACGGGTCCTTGTCATGTAGTGACAATGCTGGGGACATGAAGTTGAACTCTGGGCTGACACAAGCTAAAGTCTCTGAGAGGAGGGAACCTCAATTAAGAAACTGCCTTCATAAAATTGGGCTGTAGGCAAAGCCTGTAGGGCGTTTTCTCAATTAGTGATTGATGGGGGAGGGCCCAGCCCACTGTGGGTGGAGCTACTCCTGGGCTCTAGTCCTGGGTTCCATAAGAAAGCAGGCTGAGCAAGCTGTGGGGAGCAGGCCGGTAAGCAGCACCCCTCCATGGCCTCTGCAGCAGGTCCTGCCTCCAGGCTCCTGCCCTGTGTGAGTTCCTGTCCTGACTTCCTCCAACAGGCGAGCAATGCTATGAAAGTGTGAGCCAAATGAGTCCTTTCTTCCCCCAGCTGTTTGGTCACGTGTTTCATCACAGCAATAGCGACCCTAGGGAAAACCTGAAGAGCTGAGCCTTACTGACAGGTATAGACAATTGGGCTGAAAATATTCCCCAAGCAAACCAATGAACCTCACCAAAGAAAGACAAAAAGCCTAGCTGAAAATGGGTGAAGGGTTTGTACAGCTATTACCCCAAAGAAGCTAGCGAGCATGTAAGAGGTGCTCCGTATCTTAGACATTAGGGTGACGCAAACTGGAGCTAAAGGGACGAAGATGCTGCTGTTATCCTACTGAAGAAGGCAAGGGACCGTAAGTACGGGTGAGGATGAGGAGAAAGTGAATTCATTGGTGGTGGTACAGATGTGCCACTATGGAAAACAGTCCGAGGCTTCTTCAGGAAACCCAACGACAGAATCGCCATAGAAGCCAGCAATCCCACTGCTAGGCCTATCCCCAGAAGAATGGAAAATACACATTCAAACACTAACTTGCATGCCCATGTTCATGGCAACATTGTTTGTAATAGCTAAGCGGTGCTAAAAAACCAAATGTTCATGGAAGGGCCAAAGGATAAACAATATGATATATGTAGTTATGGAACATATTATTTAAGCCTGTGTACTGATGTCTGCTCCATAGTGGATGAACCTCAGTTAAAAGACCACATGCTACATATTCTGTATAAATGAAATGTTCAGACTAATCAAACCTATAGCCAGAAAGTAGATTTGTGTCTGCTGAGGACTGGAGGGGATGTGGGGGATGTCAATAGTTCTCCGTATTAGCTTTCATTGTTAAGTTACACCACCTCGAGTCACATGGGAAGAGGGAACCTCAACCGAGAAGTTGTCTCAGTCAGCTTGGTCTGTGGCCGTGGCTGTGAGAAACTGTCTTGTCTTATGATTGATCTGGAAGGGCCCAGCCCACTGCGGGCGGCTCCATCCTTAGGCAGGTGGGCCTGGGTGTTATAAGCAAGACAGCTGAGTAGGATCCAGTGTACGAGTCAATAAGCAACATCCTCATGGTTTCTTTTTCCTGATTTTCTTTTCCTTACGTGGTTTCAACTCTGTTATGCCTTCAGGTGCCGGCCCTGACTTCTCTGAGTGATAGATTGTGGCCTGGAAATAAATGTAAGATGAAACAAACCCTTTTCTCCCCAGGTCGCCTTTTGTCCTGGTGTTTCTCCTAGCAACGGAAAACAAACTAGGGCAGGAACTAAGCGGTCCAGGCTTTCTGAACTGGCTTGTGCTGATGGCCACACTCTTGGACTATAACAGAAACCCGCGGACTGTGCAAGTCAAGCGGCGAAATTGTAGAGCAGTTAAGTGATACCTTAATAAAGCCGTTTTGACAAGAGAAAAGAGAAAAATCAATCTAGATGCAGTTCTAGCTTCCATTCCAGAATCTGAGTGATTGGCAAATTCAGGCTAATCATTCACATGGCACTCGGTCTGATTTTATGTGTAACAACAGATTCTCCAAGAAAACAGAACAATGAAAACCTCCACATCGGCCTGCACCCAACCCCGACCGTCACCCAAGAAACAGCAGCTTACGACGCGCTGCGGCTCTTCGCTCATTAATATTCATATTCTGAGACCGGTGAGGGGAAATGTAAGAGATTTGCATTCCAGCTGGAGGTACACACCCAGGGGGATGTTTTCTGCTCTCCGATATCCATGTATCTCTCTGAATATGTCTCTATATGTGCTGTGTACCTGCAGAGTCTGATAGTCATGCCAATGAGACAAGAGAGTGTGACCCTGTGTGTCTCCTCTTCACACGTGGGCATCTGCTACCAGACTCTGTCTCTCCTTCCTGGATGCCCTTGTTCTCTTGGCTCAACTGGGTGAGCAACCTGTCTGACCATGAGGAGACACGCAGCTTCCCAGGTGATTCAAACTTGTGGTTGGAATCGGAGTCCTCAGCTTCAGCCGTCCACGAAGACGAGACGCATGGCCTTTGGAAACAGAACTCAGTCCTTGCTACCTGTTGCAGAAGCCAAACCACAGGGACAGAATTTGAACCTTAAAACTTTTTTAGAGACCTGGCGAGCTGAGAAGACACTTCAAATTCCAGAGCGTTGTCTGTCATCTCTTTCTTAGAAACAGATTATCTAGGGAGGGGGTACAAAGGCATGCAATGATTACAGTCTGGTCTCCCCTCTCTGGTCAGGTGGTTGGTCTTGTTTCTTAGATCCACTGTGAGCTTTTGTTTTCCCACCCCTCTCTCTGTGTGTATGGGTGTCTGGCCCATGATTATCACCTCTTGAATTCCCCCTGAGTCCTTGTCTGTCTATGCTTCAATCAAAGGTTAACTTAGAATGGTCAAATGGCAGCGGAGTGTACAGGTCGGGTTACTTACAGTGTGCCCATGCAGGTACTTTTCCGGGGCTGAATCCGTGTGTTCTCACTCCGGAACACGGAGCGACTCTGACCTGCTTCTTATGCATAGCATGTTGGGGCTCTGGGCTTCATCTTCTCTTTCCCCACATTTTCTTTAGTCTGGTCAATATGCTTGCTAATTCAATAAAAACAAAACAAACAAACAAACAAACAAACAAAAACCATGCTGGCGATCAACATTTATATCCTGAGACCAAGAATGGAGCTCTTGAGACTGACAGAAAAACAGGAAGAAACATACACAGAGAACCAACTTGTTAGAAACAAAGACTGTGCCTCATCTTGAAGGCTTGTTTCTAAAGACAGCATACAACATACACAAACATTTTCACGGGGCCAAAACAGTGAAAATGCCCTATTTGTGTGGAGAGTGTCTGCGTTGTCCTTGGGACCTATCTGCTTCCACCCCATGCTGTGGTCACAGGCATGGGCAGCTATGGCCAGCGTTTTACATGGGTGCTTGGGATTTGAACTCAGATCCTCACACTTGCTCAGGAGCGTTCTTACCACTGAATCATCCCCCCCACCCCGTTTCCTGTTGTTGCTTGTGCCTATCGGCAATGGTTCTTGTCAATGTTTTGGATTTGTAGCACATTCACTGGTACAAACATCTTCTTGTTGGGAGGTCTGTGTGGCCATCGACTCCACGGATGGACACTTGGAATTTTTGTCAGAAAGACACACAGGGCAGGTGAAATGGCTCAGATGGTAAAGATGCCTGCTGTGAACTCGGATGATTCGAATTTAATTCCCAGGCCGCACATGGTAGCATGAGAGAACCAGTTCATGCGTGCACGCACGCACGCACTGAGGCACACGTGCCCCTCCTCCACATATACAAAGGAAAACAACAGCAGTAACAATAACAACCACCCCTCCCTATCCCCCTATTCATTCTTCCCAACCCTAACCAACCCCTAGCAACTTTTCCTGCCTCCTTAGAGCTACCTGCCATTGTTAGCATGTCCTGGAGTTGGACTGCCACCTTACGCAGCCTTCCCAGGTCCCTGTGGGGATTTTTTGACACAATCCCCGTCTGGTTCCCACCAGTCATAAATGAGCTCCCCGCTGTTTCCCGTCCCCGTCGGCTATTGTCAGTGTTTTGGATCCCGGCCATGCTCACAGGTATGTGGTGGCACCCTTGGCCGCTCTGATTTGCAGTCCCAGGAGCACAAAGGATGCTAAGAATCCTTTCAGGCGCTTATCTGCCATACATCCTGTTGGCTGCGGGAGTCTGTGCGCGACTTTGTCTGTATTTTAATGAGGCTCTTCCCTTTCTTGTTGCTGGTAGATTTTTGGACCTAAGTCCTTGATCAGGTAGCTTTTGCGAAAATGTTTTCTTCCTGTCTTGAATTATCATCTGGACATTATCATTTGCCGACCAGAAGCTTTTAATTTTAGCAAAGCCCAGCTTATCATTATTTCCTCCGTGGAGTGTGTCTTCGCTGACGTCTCTGGAAAGCCAGTGCCACAGTCAAGGCTATCTGTTTTATCTCCTAGGAGTCTTTCTTTTACGTCTCGTGTTTAGTTCCGTGGCTCGTTTTAAGCTCAGCCTTTGTGGTCTGATTTATTTATCTGTGGTCTGCTCAGATATCACTTCTAACCAGTTTTCAAATACAGAGGAAGGCTCTGGTTCCTTTGCTGAGCATTTCAGGTGTGGGCATGAACTTCTTGCTTATCTGTAGAAACAGCATAGCCTAGCCCAGATCTGGGTTTTTGTTGTTGTTGTTGATGATGATCTAATTTTCTTCTCCTTTCATCTTAGTTAGTAACCAGGCAAGGAATGGCATTTATCAGTGACAGTCTGCTTCAGGTAAACAATGAGTTAGGGAAAAGGTTAGTGTTGGCTTCCGTGTAGGTGGCAGCCAGTCGCTGTATGGGTGGGAGGGGCTGTAGGGGGCGGAGCAGGATCACGAAAACAGATCCTAAATTGCCCCTGGAAGGGAAAGACAAAGCAGCAGGCACTGAGCAGCAGGAGCAGGGCTGGGTGATTGAGTGGTTTACAGTTCCTTCCCTATGAGTCATCCGCAGAGGCAATGTTCTCCTGGAGGTGGGGAGGACTCGGGAGACAACGGGACCTGGAAGGTCAAGGTGAGGCTGCTTCCAAGAGTAGCCAGGCCAAGCAGGACTGAGCCCCTTCCATGGGCTTGGATGCGTGGGACCAGCACAGGGTGTGGGGCTGTCCCATGGTGTCCTCTCCTTGGCCAGCAAAGCAGGTGGATTTATTTCATCACCATCACCCCTGCTTTTCCCTGTAGGTTCCTTTCTCCATCTTTCCCCCCTCTCTTTGACCCCCTCCATCTTGGTCAGTGCTTATTCAGCCCCTCCATCTAGATTGAGCTTTTGCCAGAGTCCTCCTTAGACCAGATGAGTCTGGGACCATAGGGAGAGGGAAAAGAAAGAATTGGATTATTGCCTCTTTCCACAAGGGCCTGGGAGGTGCACATGGTACATTCATACAGCCCCTTTGGACATCAGGATGGTGCTTGGGGAAGCGGGTGGTTCTGACGCAGCACCTGGATGTCCAGCCCAGGCTGGCCTCCAGCGTGAGCTCCTCAGCCTCAGTCTCCCGAGGACTGGGTCAGCTCGCAGGATGATTCTCATTATTTATGTGTTGATCAGTGCAATGCCAGAAAGCGCATGACACGCACAAGTGTTACTATGTTTTCATATGAACTTAACAGTTCTGGGAAGATGAGCAGGTGGGGCTATGTTGTATGTGAGGGTGTAAAGGGGGCACCCCATGATCAAGCTTTTGTACCTTGGGAATTTATACCATACATGTTGGTATTGTTTGTTTGTTTAGGATTTTCAAGACGGGGTTTCTCTGTGTATCCCTGACGGTCCTGGAACTTGTTCTATAGACCAGATTGGCTTTGAGCTCACAGAGATTCACCTGCTTCTGCCTCCCAAGTGCATACCACCGCTGCCTGGCCCACTCTTTTTTCTGATTGCTGAGATAAAGTACCCAACCAAAACAATTTAAGCAATGAAAGATGTCTTTTAGCTTAAGATTTGAAGAAAAATCCATCGTGGTGGGGAAAGTGTGGCCAACAGAGTAGGAGGCTGATGGTCCCATTACTCTGCAGTCAGTAAGCCCACATTTAAGGTGGGTTTTCCTACCTCGATTACTCTAATCTAGAATATTCCTCACAGACATGCCCAGAGATTTGTGTCTGAGGTGATTCTAGAGCTTGTTAAGCTGACAGTTTGTATCAATAACCACAATGTCTAAGTAGAAGAAATAATGAAGGAAATAAAAGGGTCAAGCAAGCCCTGTGAGCCCCCGACCTGCTCTGTCCTGAGCCTCAGCCATGCTCAAAGAAAACAAAGGGACCATGGCAGGGACAGTTCTTGGCAACTAAGAATAAGATAAAACACAGGAAATAACGAATGCATTCATTTTGCTATGACTGCAGCCTGCCACCCTGACATGTCACAGTGTCAGGCAAGTGGAAGGAGGGAAGGAATGAAGGCAGATGGCATGTGTGCTTAGGATTCTACGAGGCCAATAACTAAATTAAGAGATTAAGTTTGTAGAGCAAAATGTAAATCAGTTAGTCTCTCTGAAAACAATCCCCTTGCCATCCCCGTGTCTGATACAGCTTTCTCTGACTACCAAACCTTAACGATGTAGTCTTAGCAGACTGCTGGCTGATACCACGTATTGATCTACAGTGGAGTTTCCCCCGGCTTCACTGGAATCCGCCTGCCTATGGCCTCCCTCAATGCATTTGGTAAAGACTTTATGACTTTTTTTTTTGTCCCGTAACTAACAAAAACCTCATGTAGCCACTCCCATAGTGAAACATGGTATTTAGGAGAACCCGACCCCATATTTCTAGGCCATGGTTACTTAAATTTGCTTTCAGAATAAACTATCTCAAAGAGTCCAAGAATAAGAATATAGAAATGTAGATTTCATTAATAAGAATGAAGAAGTAAAGAAATATAAAGTTGTGAGCCTAGGAGGATGAGGGCCCGCTGTCAGCAGCTTTCTCAGCAGCTTAAAGATCAACTACTTTGTTTTACAAGTACCTCTGCCTGCAAGACTGAGGTGGCCCTCTGCAAACTGAGGGTCATCTCTGCAAACTGTCTACAGCCCAGGGACCAAGGGATCTAAAGAACCAAGCTGAACTTCCCTTGTTTGACATGGTGGCAGCTCATGGCCCAGACAGCAGCAATGCCCTGCACCTCCGTTTCCTTCTTCATAAGTTTTACCTGCAGAGAATTACAACTGTACGGTCAGAGGTGGTGGAGGTCAGGGTGAGTTCAGCCGGGCCCTCGAAGGGCCTCAATGGGGTTGACTGAGTTGTCCGTAAGGGCAGTGTGGTGAGACAGTTGTGTGAAGATGTGTTGTTGTGATTGAAGTAACAAAAAGCAAAATGGCCAATAGCTAGGCAGTATCCAGGCCAGGGGGATACAAATGGGGGTCCCTGATAAGCCTAGAGGAGGAAGAGGAATAGAGGGGACAAGAGACATGAGAAACGACAGCAAGACAAAATTTTTGATCAAGCCGCACTTTATTATGCCTCATAAGCTGCTATATAGCAAGGGGGAGGGAGGGTGTCAGGTCTGCTTGAATTCAGGTTTGGAGACGTCCCTAGGAAATACTGAGGGTCTGTGATTGTTCACTAACAAAGGAAATGCTAATTGTTTCTGAAGCCTGGGGCCTGCAGGTCTCACTAGGCTAATTTTCTAGGTCTGGAACTTACCCTGCAGAGGGGATATAGGTGAATATTTTCCTATCTTGTGAGTTTAAGATGTCTGTAACAAAATACAGATCTCAAAATACAAGTCTTTGCTTCCGGCAAGGCAGGAGGTGTAAGTGGGATTTCCAGGCAGTGAGGAATGCTGGGAGGAAGAAAGGCAGATGCAAAGGAAGCAGGATGTGTAGGAGGAGAGGTAACAACCATGAGTCACATGACTGGACATAGATTAACAGAAATAGGTTAATTTACCTTACAAGAGCTAGTTAGGAACAAGCCTAAGCTATAGGCTGAGCTTTCATAATTAATAAGATGTCTCCACGCCATTATTTTGGAGGTATGTGTGGGATAGAGAAAGACTTGTTATAGACAGGAGACGGAGAGTTGGGGAGGATGAGTGAGCACTGAGCGTAAGCATGCGTGTAAAGATCTTAGCTGTTGTATAGCTTCATTCACTACTCTTACCGGAAGATGGGTCTTACAGGTGCAATTAAAGGCAAGAGGAAATGGGCAAGATCAGCTAGGAAGAGCAGAGCTAATGGATATAAAGCTAAAGTGAGAGGCCAGAGGAGAAACAGAGAAAATGCGAGCTCAGTAATTGGCCTCCCACTCAGAGAGGGCAAGATGGGAGCAGAGACGAGATGTCTTGGAACTCGGACATTGGGTGGTAGGAGGAAGTTAAAGCCATTAGCAGCAATGGGAGTCATGAAGGGCAGTGAGTTTGTGGGGGCGGAGGGAGCAGAGTTTAATTTTAGATGACTTTGAGGTGACAGTAGAAATGTCAAGTGTGCAATTGGAAATGGGTGACTGGCACTCACGCTGAGGGGACAGAGTTGTCACTAATAGATGGACGATTCATCTCATGGTGACCTCACCCAGATAGCAAGGAAGGCAACCTCTTGGTGAGGTGAGATGAGGAAGGGAGGAGGGAGGAGTTAGAAGAAGTGGAGGAACAGCAAGAGAGGGAGGAGGAGACAGAGGCAGAAGAGAAGGAAGAGAAAGGAAGGAGACGAGAAAAGCTGAGGGGCAGGAGAAGGGGGTAGGAAGAAGACTAGAAACAGGGACGAGAAGAGGGAGAAGGTGAAGGGAAGACCAAGTGCTCATGAGTAATGTCACAGACACCAGGAGGTGGCAGGAGAGGCTGGGACACTTGAGCTCAGAGGCCCACTAGACTCAAAAACCAAAACCAGGTGACAGGCCCTGGGCTTTTCAGCATCAGGTTGCAATCAAGTTTCAAAGTACTCTCTTATTTAGACATTTCAGGTAAACGTTAAAGGCAAGCTAACAACACAGAGCAGGGCAGGGGGCCCGCACAGAGAGAAACGACCTAAGCAGGGGCCACAGTCCGCACCACACTGGCGGTTTCTACCTCAGTGCTTCCGCATCACACCGCGGGAGAACACGGCATTTTCTCTAGATCCTTCCCTTCTTTCTTGTCCTCTCCAAGCCTTCTCAGAGTGCCTTATGGGAACCAGAGCTAAGGGTGGGTGACCAGAACGGGTGAGCCCCAGGCTGAAGCAGCTGCCACGTGAGGCCTGGGTTTTTCTTATCTGTGCAACTCCATGGCCTGGCATGGCAGACTCGTGTGCTGAGGTCTAGTAACCCAGGTTTAAGGGCACTGTTGCCCCCTCACTGCTCCCTTCTTTGCCCATTTGCTGTTGTATCTCTGGGTGGCCCCATTCCCTCTCACATTGTCTCACCTGGATGAGGCATCCATGTAAGCCACGGCGCTGGCCCTCCCCACAGAGGCCTTCCGCTCCCTTCACCAGGTGTGGGTCACTTCCGTTCTGGACATTCTCCTGCTGTGGTCCGTTCTGGGTAATACACAAGTAGATGTAGGCGGAGACTGCTTGTTCATTTCCTGGCTGCCCAGACCCGAATAACCACACAGAAACTATATTAATTACAACACTGCTTGGCCAATAGCTTAGGTGTATTCCTACCTAGCTCTTATATCGTAAATTAACCCATTCTATTAATCTAGGTATTGCTAAGAGGCCGTGGCTTACTGGAAAGGTTCGGGTGGCCATGCCTTTCTCCTTCGGCAACTACATGGCATCTCTTTGACTCCACCTACTCTCTCTCTCTGTTCAGATTTCCTGCCTGGCTTTATTCTGCTAAGCCATTGGCAGAAACTGCTTTATTCATTAACCAATAAAAAGCAGCACATATACAGAAGGACTTCCCACATCAAGTGGAGTCCATGAACCTTCACTGAGCAGCTGTATCACGTGGCTTTATCTAGAGGTGGCTAGCCTTGCTGCCTCCCAAAGCCCGAGAGAGACACAAACATCACCAGCACCTACAGGGCTCTGGTTCCCTTACCTCCTTAGGCTTGGCATCAATTAAAAATCAACCCCATTTTCAATTCAGTTAACACATTTCCTTGACTATTTCAAAGCACTGTAATAGATTCCTCTCAATCCTACACGCGTGGTTTTGTGTCCAGCACTTGGCAAAGCTTGACTGGGCCTTTATGACTTCCATAAGTAAATGTTCCTCAGTGGTTTTTCTTGAGTCTTATAAATCAATGTCACAATATTCTAAAGACGACAAAAATCACAAGTTTCCTTAACACCTCAGTATTGTTTACAGATACCAAAATCTCTTTGACTTTTCAACTTAAAGGCCAATCTGCATACACACTGGTGTGCACTTAAATTGGGGTCACAGTGGACATGGTGGATGTTGGGGCTCAACATTTCACACCCTAAGTGTGAAACACTAGCTCTGGTAGACTGAGTTGAAATCCTCTGAAGGGACCTTCCCTGCTCAACCCCCTCTCTCCCCAGCAGCAAGCTGGAGACACCAGAGTTGCCCTCCAGAGGCAGGCCATAGGCACCAGCACCCATTCTCCCCGAGGCAAGCAAATCTCCCCACTTGAAGACTTTGTTTTGGAGGGACTCTGGCTATAGCCTGGAGGGAGAATCACCACACAGAGGCAGAGAAGAATCCTACAGACAGGCTTTCTGGGGCCCAGCAGTCTCCCCCCATAACGTCATACCTTAGTCTAATTCCCTCTCTACATGGCTAGCTGTCCATTTTCCACCACGCTGAAATGGAAAAAGCCTTCCTTGGTCTGTGGGTCTGCATTGTCTATGTGTGGTGATGTGGTGACAGATCACCACAAAAAACTATCCACAATGGCAAATGCCATGAACTTTGTGTTGGTGGCTTGTGTTTCTGAGTGTGCAGGTACACCTCTGCATGTGTGTGCATGCATTTATGTGTGAAGATAACCTGTGGTATCACTCTTCAGGGGCTGTCCACCTTGTTTTCTGAGACAGGGTTTCTCTCTGACCAGCAAGGTTTCAGCGCTGCCGATAGCAGGGCAGAACTTAGGTAGGCGGGGAAGGCAGAATGAATGCTGGGAGAAAGAAGGGCGGAGTCAGAGAGCTGCTGGAGAGAGACATGCTGAAACTTGGCTGGTAGGCCATGACCTCTGGGTGATACACAGATTCATAGAAATGGGCTAAATTAATATATAAGAGTTGGCCAATAAGAAGTTAGAGCTAATGGGCCAAGCAGTGTTTTAATTAATATGGTTTCTATGTGATTATTTCGGGTCTAAACTAGCTGGGCGGCCGGGAATCAACAAGCGGCCTCCTTGCAACACTCATCTGGATGCTATTCACTGGGCAGGCTGAGCGGATGGAAGGCACAGAGCATGTCACTGCTGTTTGAACAAACCCAGCCCCTGCTAGGTTCTCCACTCCACCTGCTCCCTTGTGTGGACACCATTGCCTTGTGTGTTTTGGGAGGGAGCAAGGTATGCCCTGTATTCAGTTCGCAGAAACAGCCGTCCCTCCCCAAGACAACAGCTTCAGAGTCGTCAATTCTCCCACCTGGCCAGCTACTCCGAGCTGAGAGCTCTCTCTCTGCAGCACCCTCCCACCGTCTGCATTCAGCTGCTTTTCTTGGTGCATGTCTTTATGGGGCGGGGAGGCGTTCAAAGAATTCACGGCAGGGATTGTGTCAAGTGGGGTTGGACAGCGGCAATGGGGGTGACCCGGTAGGTCAGTGTAAATTCCACACCAACTCCTTCCTAGCCCAACTGCCAGCTCTGACCCTCACTGTTACCGGTTCTGGAGAAAACCATGGCTCACAGGCATGGGCGTCCTCAACACTGGAAGTCTGACAGGGCCCACTTGTTGCCCCCACACCCAACTCCTCAGTGCCTAGTTTGGGGGTCTCAGATATCTTGCTTCCTGTTTTGAATGGTAGGTTCCCAAGTGTAAGGGGGTTGATTCCTACTGAGCCAATTCACCTGCCCCCACACTTCTGTCAGCCCCCTCCCTGCTCTCATTTTCTCTCTTCAGCTGAACGTGGGTGGGCCAGCAGTTTGCACACCTGCTTGCTCTTCTGGAGTAGGGATGGGTTCCAGGAGCCTGTGCCCTGCTTGCCCTGGTGGTGGCTGCTGGTGCTGCCAAGTCTGTCTGGAGCTCGGTCTCCAATCATGCGGACAAGAGAGGGGCCTTGAGACAGGAGGATGAAGCTCTGTGCAGGGCCTCAGCTGGTGTGGACCACACTTCCGTGTGGCACCTTACAATCAGGGCGGGAGAGACCTCAATAACGGATCTTCATGCTCCAGTGCCTCCGGCGAACAGGCGGCGTGACATTTTGTATGATGAGATTGTTCACAACCGAATGTGCCGCTACCTCGGAACGAAAAAGGCCAAGCTCTAGACAGGTCTCCCCCATAACCTTCACAGGGGTGGCTCATGGTGGGAAAGCGTGGTGGTGGAGCCACTGGGAGGAACGGTACGGCCCCATGTCTAATGTCCAATTCTAAGTATTACTGAGAATTCAAAGGATTTCAGGTGCATAAGCCCGGATTAAATAGATCATGGCACCTTGTCCCAGTTTGTCTGTTCTGGAACAGAAGACCTGAGGCTGGGCCATGTATGAGTAGCCAAGATCTATGTCAGTATTCTCCATCTGTAGGTGGCAACCCTGTGGGGGGCTGAACAACCCTTCCAAGGTGTCACCTAAGATCATCGGAAGACACAGATATTTACATTATGATTCATAACAGTCGCAAAATTACAGTTATGAAGTAGCAAAAAAAAATAATTTTAGGGTTGGGGTCACCACAATGTGAGGAACTGTATCAAAGGGTTGCAGCATTAGGAAGGTTGAGAACCACTGATCTATGTATTTGTTCCTTTTGGGTGGTGTTGGGGATCAAAGCCAGGGCATCACCTATGAGCTCTAGCGCCGAGCCATCCCTCAAGGCCTAGAGAGTTGTTATGGTTTCATTGGCTGTTATGTTCAAGGCCTGAGGGGCCTTCTTGCAGCAAGTACCTGTGTGAGAGAGATCAGCTAACCTATTTTTGCCAGGAACCTTTAGTGTGATAACTAACTCACTTCTCTGACAGACATTAATCCATCAGAAAAGGAGCCTACACAACCGAGACACCTCTCCTCGGCCCCATCTCTCAACGCTGCTCTGCTGGGGATCCAGTTCCCAACCAGTGCCTTTGTGGAACCACGCACGCACGCACGCACGCACGCACGCACGCACGTTGGTGGCATGCAGAACTCTACTGTGGAGCAAGGCCATTATAAAACATGTTGAAAAGCGGGCAGGATCCTCTCAGGGAATTCTCACAAGCTTGGTTCAAATTTTCCAGACAGACTGGGAATGCTGTATCCAGGTGACAACAGGGACCTCCCTGGCCAGCAGGGTGGAGACTGCAGGATGGGAAATTCCATGTCCACTGGACTGCCCTCACCCACATGGTGGGAATCACGTGCCAGGAAGGAACTCCCTGCGACTGAACAAGTGTAATGTTTGTTCAGAATGAAGACCCCTGCAGCTCACTACCCCACACCGCACATGGTACCCTTGCTATTGTCCAGCCCTTTCCATGCAGCGCACTCAAGACAGTGTGCTTGGTTTTCTTTCTGTTTTGGCTTCCAAGGCAATTCATTCACAACCACCAACCTTTTCCCCACAACTAAGGATGGGGAAAGTCCACAGTTACTACATAGAAATATGTATGCTCCAACCACAGAAGGCTGCCGAACTCTTTAAGGGACTCCTCAATGGGTGCCCCCGGCAGCTCCACGGCCGACACCTGGTAACTTCCTAGGCCGTCCTCAGAATGACGGTGGCCGTTTCATGCTCCTCTAGTGTCTTGGCTCCTGTAGCATCATGTGACAGAGAGAGGGCGCATCTGGATGACAGAGGCAGTGGCCTGGATGCTGGATGCACATGTAGATACTATCTTTGTAACTCTTTGAGAACTTCAGAGCCCTTCCAGCAAAACGGCAGAGTCCAGTGCCAGGTTCTTGCTGGAGCCACGGGCCTGAAAGGGTGCCTTCCTAGACATTAGTAATGCCAGCTGGTTCTCCTTGTGCCTTGTCACAAAGGCGTGGTTCTAAGAGGTTTGCCCACATGGGCTCCTCTGAACCTCATAAGTGCCACTCAAGGGAGGCAAGTAATTTCCATTGTGGTTTCTGGTCCAAGGCAGCTGTGGTGGGGAAGCCACTCCATCGGTGCAGTGCCTCCTGATGCCTGGCTCCTGTGACAGACTGGACCTCATCCGACTCCTGTGCTGTCCTCCAGCAATGATGGCTTCTTTCATGTTACACACATAGCCAACGCTCAGAAGGTAGGGGCCTTGCCCTGAGTTCTGCAGCTCCCAGCAGTTTCCATAACTGTCCAGTTCCTCCCATCAACTCAGGCCCTCTCTGGGAGCCAACGACAAAGTGTTTCTAATTGGGTGATAACCTTAAAAAAAAATACCCTTAACATCTTTGATGAAAAAAAATTTTTTTTAGTACACTTTGTTCTGTAGGGGTGGGAAACAGAAAAGGAATTTTCTCAAAATTTAAAAGCATTGCTCTGTACCAAGCTCTGTGACAATGTGCTTTAATGTATTTTTGGATAAATTCCAGTATGTTTTTGATACAGTTTGATTTTTAAAAAATGGGTGCACAGTGTGGGCATGCCATGGTATACATGCAGAGTCAGAGGGACTTCTGGCTGGTTGAGGTAGGGTCTCTCTGGTTGTTTCGGTTGTGCCATGTACACCAGGCTGGCTAACCTGAGCTTCTGGAAGATTCCTGCCTCGGCCTCTCAACACAGTGGAGTGTTGGGATTACAGATTAGGCTGCCGCATGGGACTTCTTACCTAGATTCTGGGGTTCAGTTTTATTCTTTGTGGTAATGTGAATGTAACTGGCCCCCATAATCTCTTAGGGAGCAGCACTATTAGGAGATATGGCCTTGTTGGAGGAAGCATGTCACTGTGCGGGCCAGCTTTGAGGTTTCCTATGATTAGGATACTGCCCAGTGTGTCTGTTGATTTCCTGTTGCCTGCAAGATGTAGGACTCTAAGCTGCTTCTCCAGTACCATGTCTGCCTGCATGCCACCATGCTCCCTGCCTTCGTCGTGATGTCTCTTCACAGGAATAAAAACCCTAAGTCACCCTCTGAGCCATCTCCCTAGTCCAAAGCTTGAACACAGCAGAGCGAGCTGAGTGCACTGAGGCCAAAGGTGTTCAGTGCAGGTCAAAAATAAACCCCACATATCTGGCAGGACTGAGTCAAGGTGGCAGGAGCAAGGCAGCTGATCTTCCTCACAAGGTGTCCTCTCAGAGGCTGGATCAGTGAAGGTGGCAGCTACACCAAGTGCAACACAGGCCAGGCACTTTGGTCATAAGAGACGCTAGGTCAGGAGCTGTGACACCTGGTGTAGCTCTGCATCTTCTGTGGACTTGTGCAGCCTCCAGAGACGCATGCCAAGGTGGGCTGGGGGTGACCTGGGAAGGGAACCTCGGAATGTGGGGCTGAGTGTCAGACGGACCAGGCATCGAGGTCACAAGAAGGGGAGGGGAGGGTGTCAGGGGTCCCTTGCTTGTTTGAAATTCTTGCTCTGAGTGGCCACCATTAAAATCAAACATTGTATGTACTTGTCTCCTGGTGGCTTCCTTGTGGGTTTGGTTCACTTGACCCGGGGACACACGGTGCCTCGGCACGCTGCAGGTAGGGAGCCTCGGCCCTCTGCTGGCCCAGCATGCACCAGCTCCTGTAATGCGCTGTGAAAGCTGGAGGTGTACGCTTTATTACTTTAATGCTTTTGCATTTATGGGGGAAATGTCTAACTAAGAAATAGCTAAATTCCCCAAACCGCATTATCAGAAAGTGGCTGGAGAGCCACACTGCGCCCCTGAGACCCTGCGCCATCTGCTTTCAGCAGTGTTAATGAAATGGCAAGCGGCACCTGGGGGAACACACGGTGTCACCGGAGTGAAACCTGTAAATTCCTGACAAATGCCATCATGTTTACAGGGCGAGGGAAAAAAGCTCCACACCACTTCTCGTTTATGCTAAGGACTTTATTTTTCAGACCTTTAGAGAACAGTTTTCATCACACACTGATGGAAGTGGCAGATGCCCAGGAGAGGCAGGCTCTCCCAGAGCCTAGACTACTGAGTGGACTAGATGAACGAAGGAGCCTTGGGAAACCCACCACCCCTCTGTGCAGGTCAGGCAGGCCTGCTTCCACACTATCAAACTCCTACGTCTCCATGCAGCACTGTCACACCCACCTACACAATTAGCATGCAGAAAGACACTTCTGAGGATGGACTAGTCTCGACCAGGGCCGCGAGGCTCTGGCTACGCACAATGGACCATGCCTGCTTAGGACAGAAGAACTGGCTGGCACAGAGCTAGCCTGGCACTCTGGAGATAGCTCACACCGCCCTGCAGACGACAGCCTGGGTCAGGGAAGGCCCCCGACAGGATGGCTGGTGATGGCTGGCACCAAGCTTATCAACACAACCCACAACCTCAGCTCTTCTTTTCCCAAACATAGCACATTTCAAGACAGACGCACAGTCACTGATGACTCCCTGTGCAGGGTGAACGTGCACGTAGTTACAGGCCAGAGAGTCACGCTGACAGCGTTTCTGTGCTGCAGTCCGGCTTTCATCTTTGGAGTATATAAATAATCTCCTCCCGAGGCTGCCCCTTAGATGACAATCACAAGCGATGATGGTCAAAGGAGTTGATTGGCTTTTGTCACAGCGTCGGAGCCCAAATGGGTCACCTGCAGCCTTCATGCAGAATTAGAAACTAGAAACATCATTTAAGCCTCAAAAGCAGACGTAACTCCACGGGTACACAAAGGGGGTAGATCCAGCCTCTGCCAGGAGAGGCTAGAGCTGGGAGCTAGCAGCCACAGGGGAGGGCACAATACTTCACAAGGGGTGGGGTGCAGGTTCATCTACTTGCTTAGCCAC
The DNA here is from genome assembly GCF_000317375.1 of Microtus ochrogaster. NCBI lineage: Eukaryota > Metazoa > Chordata > Mammalia > Rodentia > Cricetidae > Microtus > Microtus ochrogaster. The sequence goes on along the minus strand of NC_022019.1, from coordinate 12,827,521 downwards.
GGCGGGGTATTCAAGAGACCCTACTCTTGGTCTTCTGCCAGGGAGGTTGCTACACGAAGGTAGATGGGCGTGGCCATTATTTTAGCATCTTTACCATGTACGGGCCTTGTAATCTGTAGCCAAGTTTTCGGTAGTAATTCCTGGTGCCAACGCCTGCAAGGGAGATAAAGTAAACAGAGCTTTAGTCAGCCTCAGCTTAGCAGCCGTCAGGGCCGGCATGGCCCCAGCCTCACACCTTGTCTCTCATTCAGACTGCACTGCCGTCCACACCGCTCTCAGCGTAGCAAATCTGTCCACTGCGATTATGCCGATGTCTAGTTGTATGAACACGGACTGCTGTGTAGGACAAATGCCCTTTCCCAACTGCTAGCACAGGACCAGGGTATATGGCACGCACTCTTATGAGGGTCTGCGTGTACCAGTGCACGAGGGAATGCAGACGAACAAGGAGTGGGGAGCTCACATACGGGAGGCCTGTATTCCAAATGGCATTCTGGAGGTGAACAGGGCAGCAGCAGATGGAAAAATGGATTTCCACACAGCTTGCATAGCAGAAGCATGCATAGCTAAACATGGCCCCTGTCTGAGGTGCTGGGATACACAAGGGGTCACAGGAAAAATTTTCTTCCTTCAGCTGTCGTCAGAGAAGTGGGTTTGAGGGAAGGGCCCTGGCTCACAGGACACATAGTTTGTGAGGAGAAAGGAGGGCTTTTCTTACCAAACTGCTTGCCAGTTCTCTGTGGATGCTAACTTAACTCAGTTCTGACAACTACTGAGAGGTAGAGCGGGTAAGTAGGGTGAGGGCTCAGCTTTCAGGATGCCTCAGTCTTAGACATCAGTTGTAAACACTCAGTCTCACCCCAACAAGGAACAGAACACCTCACCATTAGTTCCGCCCACTTCAGAGTGTCTGCAGGTTGGGAAGCGGCTGAAGCCCGTACGTACGATGGACGGAGGCTCGCTCACCAGGACTAACTCTAACCAGGGGAGCCACACTGTCTTGCACACTTCTGCTTGTTGTGTTATTATTACGACTTCTGCCCAACACGGGCTTGGTGCAGAGCAAGGGGCTGGTGGACATACAAAAAATGGGCACAGGCAGCAGCTCGGACTGACAACAGGAAGGCTCAAAGCCCAAAGGGCCACCCTTCCCCAAGTTCTAGATCTGAGGGCATACTCCATGATGCTGCAGGTACCCATCCCCTCAGCGAAGAGAAGTGCTATGTCCGACTAGTGACAAAACATTGTAACCCCCAAGATAAGCGGGAACCCAAATATCTCCAGTAGTAGGTGGGTATATTCACCAGGGAATGTAACTCAGCAGTGAGAAACAACTGTTATCTGTATCCATATGGAGAAATTTCCCAGAACCGTGTGGATGGAACCAGATAATAAAACATTCCATTTCAAAATTCAGACATGGGAAAGACTCCAAAATTTGGACAACAGTTAAATTTGAAAGATGACAAGGGTTCAGGGCCTCTGTGGTGCTGAGAATGCTGTCTCACATCCAGGAAGTAGTTACATGGGGATACACACTTGCTACTAAAGCTGCCATCTTGACACTTCTCTTTACTCCGTGTGTGTCACACCTCACTACAGAACCGCAAGGGCACCACCACTTAATACACATGTTCAAGTGTTTCAAGAGTCTGACGGATTCAGCAAAATAAGGCAGAGTGGGGCAGGAGAGGAGGCAGCCAGGAAGCCAGGACCAGGACAACCCAATGTGTTACAGGTACAGACACAGTGGCCTGTGCCCAGCTCCTTCTAGAAGCCAGTTCACCAGCCATGGAACAGCAAACTCCATGCCTGACTCACTCTCAGCAGACGAAAGACCTTTTTATAGGTGGCACCGACTTGGTGAAAGCTGGAGCAGGCATGACCTATATGAGAAGTCACAGAGCAGGGTCCTTCCTTGTGACCCACATCAGTGTGTTAGGACAGGAAGATAATCCCACTGGTGGAGCAACCATAGAAAGTCCAGATTCAGAGCCTAGGATCACTAAAGCTTGAACTCCCATCTGAAAACAAGTTCTTCCACACTCCAACCCTGCCTAAACGGCCCTTGTGGTATCAGAAGACAGAACAGGCTGACCGGGTTGACCCCACTGATCTGCCATGCTCACCCCCATGCAGCTCTTGCCTGACTGCCCTCCAGTCCCAGCTCAGGCACTGGAGACCCGGGGGGTTTCTTTCTTCTAGCCAGAGGCTAGCCCCACTTACAGGACCAACACCTCTCCCTTGTGGCTAGCAGGGCAGACTTCAATTACAGCCACTGGGTCAGCACTGCATGCTCTATTCCACTGTGTCTGCCTCCCTCCTTTTTAAGCCAACAGCTTTTGTCACTGGAGTTATTACAGTGAGTAGCATAGAACCAGGATGTAAATGTCTGGGGACCTATTACACGTGCGTTACTTTCATGTTGTGTACACACAGAGAAAAGTGCTATTGCAGAATGCACTACAGAAAACTGAAACTGGCGTGGCACTGCGGGCCAGGCAGTGGGAGGACTACACACGGAAGGGGGAGGAACTACCCTTTGGAGCCTTTCAGACCCCCACCTTGCTGGCCGAGGGGCACCATTTTCCATGCACTTACTTATGCTGTAAAGGTCTCAAGCATTTGAAAGTGGAGCCACAGGTCTACTTAGCCTGGAAGTCATCATGCAGCTCCCACAGTGGCTGGTTCACCCCTGATGCTTAGCCACTAACTTTCTGCTTGGGGGTGTCCCAAATAATGCCCTCAGATTTACTTAGTTCAGGTCTTGAACACACATAATTCTGTTCATTTGTATGGTTCCTGTCAAAGCAAGATGGTGGCCTCGTTTTAAGATCTGCTTCTGGGCAAAGTGTTTTTATAGATCACAGGCCAAGATAAGCCTGGATAACCAGGATGGTGAGAGCCCTGAGTTCCTGGATGGGTGGCTAAGACATGGGCTTTTCTGGAGTTCATGGGAACATTTCTCAGCAGTTACTCCAAGTGAGCTTCCTCCTCCCAGCGGGGGGACTCCGCTCCTCCGTCACATAGAACTGGGTCTTTGAGACCAGGTTGGAAAAGGCATCGGGGCTTTGTTGGGACCCTCTCTGGCTAGATCAGGAACATACAACAGCCCCAGTCAGCTCCTGGGGCTCTTGAAGTGCTGTGGAAAACCTTCAAGTGCTCTGGCTGGTCCAAACTCCACTCCCCCCAATCCCACATCTTCTTAGGCATCTTCTTTCCTGAAGTTAAGAATTGCCTATTTCTCCAATCTGCCAGACAAACTGGCCAGTTGGAAAAGGAATGTGGCATCACCCTGCTGCCTGAAGGCCCTTTGTGGGGCCCAGGCAAAGTCCTCAGTCACGGTAACTTTCCTGTGTTAGTCAGCCAGGAGAAAGCAATTACCCTTTGGAGCTGACGTCAGTGGCCTCCTGGACTGTGCTGACGTGCTGGGCTGTCTTGGTCCCAGATCAGCCTGGCTGCTGCCGCCTCTCCCCTACAGGAGCAGCACACAGCTGTGCAAGTAGGAGTTCTCCACGCCATCACTTGCGTGGGCTGCTGAGGAGTCAAGCGCTATTGGCCGTGGTCTCTGGGATGCTTACTATAGACTATAGAGCCCCCTGTTATCAGAGGAGCAGCAACAGTGGGGGGGGGGGTACAGTCCAAAGTCTGGCTTTATCTTCAGGATTACTTGGTCCACAGTCAGAACTTATCTACGTCATAAGGACCTCATTTTTATGGTAGGCAGAGTAAAAATCTGTATGGTCACTACTTTGCCAGCTGTGACAATGCCAAAATGAGGCAAGAGGAAAAAGAATACCACAAAAACCGCCTACAGCAATATTCGCACATGTGACCAGCCTCCGAGTTATCTCCTTGGCCTCCATTTCTGCCTTAGATCTTTTGGGAGAAGGAAATGTGTGTGAACAGACTTAACTGTGCAGACTACAAACAGTTATCAAATGGCTTCTGCTGTCTTCTCTCAAGGGAATGATGACCCAGGCAAAGTGGGGATTAAAGGAAGAGGGTATGACTTGCTCCAGATGAGGGGGCACTCAGCATGCAGTGGGGACGCCTCTGCTCTATAGGTAGATGATCTCCAAGTCTGGCTGCCAAGAGTCACTGGCCTCCTAGGACACCTACAAATCTGGACACTGGCAGTGACTGCATCTCGGGAATGTTCTCTATGCTGAACATGCGTAGACTGCAAGCCCGACACAGAAAGAAGCCCTGCTCTCTGATCCCCTCTCCCTGGCTTTGTGTGATTCCACTTAGCTTAAAACACAGTTCTGCCCGCTCTAAGGATGAAGAGGGCACTACTCAAGACTCCGCACTAACTGCCTCAGCCACTGGCTATGGGAGAGGGTTAACTATGGTTGCATAATGAGGTCAATATACGGTGTATGTGTGTAGATTAAAACAGCTAACCAAGACAAAACGGGAACAAACCCAGTTGAGTTGTTTAAGTTCTACACTACTGAAGACGGGGAAGATAGTTCAGGGGACGAAGGGGGAAACTCTAGTGCAGATCCTCAGCATCCACGTTAAAAGCTAGGTGTGGCTGTGTGTACTGGGTGTCTCCTTGGATGAATGACCTGTACACAATACCAAATATGCTGCTGCCTTGGACAGTGAACTATCATCAGATCTGCAGTAAGCAAATCTCTCTTACTTCTTCTATTATCTGTGGCAGCAGTCTGACGGACTAAGACAAATCGCTATGGCCAAACAATCCACAGTCTGACATGAACAGGCTCCCTTGCTACCTGTTACAGTTCACCGCCAAGCTTATAAAATGAAATTAAAAGGGGGACGGTTTCAACTACACAAATAATTACTTCATAGGGGAAATGAATCAACCCTTCACACGGATGGAAACATAAGAGAACTCAGGCTGGGATTCCAGCTGGCAAAGGCCATGGGATAACAGAACAGAGGAAGAAATAATGCGGGGTCTCAAATGAGCATGTGCAAACACATTGCATCCTGGTATTCTGCAAAGGAAGAAAATGTTGGTAAATGATTTAGACATTCTCATGCTGACAAGGAAAGGATTAGAAATCTGGAGGTGTATTCTTGTTCTCTGACACTTCTTCTCTTGGGGTCCAAGGCTGCCCTTTGTCATTAGCAATTATAACTGGATTGAATGAAGATTGAGCCCACATCATCACATTTCCACGGCCAAGCTTCAAATGAGAAAGACAAAATACATTAATCTATCCCATGAAGCTGAAATCTGAGTTTTAAAAATTAGATATAAAAATGTAAGATGATGGTTTATGTCATTTAATAAAAAATAAAACAAATTAAAGAAACTGTTTCAATTATTTTTGCTCAATTAATCAGCTATCTATCCAGGGCTATATATGTGCTGCAGTATTAATACAGGGAAATATATTCATTAGTTTCATTCATTTACTATTTAAATGAGACTTTACTGCATCTCATTGATCTAAAAGGACGGCAATATTTCACTCAAAAACACACTGACATGGAAGTAGGGGAAAGCTTTTATTCTCAACATCTGAAAAAGAACCAATTAACCCAATGACCAGAAGTCTTTCAGATAATCTCTCTCATGTTCTGTTAATAAGGAAAAAAATTACAAAATTGATAATGGTTAGGAGCATAAAACTGAGCTCTTCTTCAAGGTAGCTAGTTATGGCAAGTCATTAATACCCTTTTCTTGACTGGAAAGAGGGTACCTGCAGGAACTCTGCTACCCAGCAGCCTAAATGTCCTTTGCACATTTGCAAGGGGTCTTTGAAGATTACACAGTAAAAAGGAACACAGACCCAAAGTAGGAAACTTAGAAATCTAAACAGAATTTGGATTTCCCACATTCTATCATTTCCCACAGTGATGTCCAAGCCGGTGATGTTTCCCAGCATCCTGCAGGCTTTTCTTAAGAGAGCACGTGCTGTCTGATTTGAAAGTGGAGTGGCTATCGCGACCAGAGCAGATACGTGTGATGGCACCAGTCACTCCCACTACCTTCTCTTGTCTCAAACCAGGAGTACATCTCTAAGAAGCCAAGGACTGGGAAAATCCACTGCCTGAAGCAAGACCATTCTCTTCTACTGACTTCTCTGATATGGACTTTAAATGGTAGAGTAGGAGGTTCCAGAAGGCAGCCTCCAAACCACAAGAAACTACCTTGTGATACCAGGTTTTGCCAAACGCAATAGTGAGGGGAATGCTTGGTGAATGGACAGGCCACGGCCTCTGGCCAGAAGCCAACTGAGAGGATCAAGACTCTGAAAGCAGGCAGAGCTATGACTTGTCACATGTAAGCGGTCTTCATTGTGACTGACAGCTGACAGGAGAAACCAAAGAAGAGTCTCAACTGTGGGATTACTTATTAAACTACTGAAAGAAAGTGACCAGCCAACCGGAATTCTACATTTGACAAGGACAAAGGAGAAAGACATTCCTTGATAAACAAAAGCTAAGGCATTTGTTACCAGGCTTGCCTCATAAGAAAGGCTGAAAGAACCTGGAGCAATCAGAACTAAAGGGCACCATAAAGGGAATCACACAAACAAACAAAGCCATTAGTTCTAATTTACAATTTCTCTTTACTTCCTATGGAATCTAAAAGGCAAATCCATATAACAATAATTAGAAACCTACGTTGATGAACACACAAGTCTGAAGTAAACCTGCGGTAAAAACAGCACACAGTGGGAGGGACAGACGGGCTAGGGCCAGTACTTCAAGACATCATCCCACTGCCAACAGCAGAGCAAACAGTTTCACAGGAGCACATGGTGTGTTCTGTGGGTAACCATGTCAAGCCAGAAAAACACTGTAACCAGACAAAATTGCCTTTCCTACCAGTGTGGAATGGAACCAGAAATCAGGAAGAGGTAGGAGGGAGGCGCTGAGGCATGCAGGTGGAAAGCATAACTAGAGGCGGGGCCTCATGCTGCAGCAAGGGGGGGATCTAGAACGGGTGGGACTCTGGTGATGCAGCTGTTCTGGGGTCACTAGCTTCTCATAGCTACCTCAGAAACCATGGTACCCGTGTGTTTGTGAGGTGTGCTGCTGAGCTGGAAGCCTCTTAAGACACGGCTTCTAGGCAGATGCAGAGCAGGCCCTACACCGTGGGTCAGCTGGTGCTTTCCACCATGGAAAAACTTCCAGGGCAATGACCATGGCGGCTAAGATGGGGTCTCTACTCATCTCCAGCTGTCGAGGTGCTCTCTCTGCCTCGACCAGGACTTGGACAATTACTTGTGAGACTGAAGGCATTTTATCATACACACACACACACACACACACACACACACACACACACACGATGAAAACTGCAGAACACATAATAAATATGTGGAAATTAACATACTCTTAAATGGCCAATAGGTCAAAGAAGTAATCTCAGGGAGTTGGAAACTTTTATGCGCAACAAGACTGAAAGCAAAGCAGGCTGTTGGAGGAAAACTGCCATATACTTGAGTCTACCTGCAGTACAGTGAGTTCTAGGCCAATCTGGGCCTCAGAGAAAGATCCCTGTTTTAAAAAAAAAAAACTGAATACATTTCATTCCCATATACACTGAGTCCAGCAAAGGCAGTGTTCAGAGGGAAATTTATAGTGCAAATGGTCACACCGAAAATAAGAAATATCTCAAAATTGAGAAATGTCGGAGATAAAAATGAGCATATTAAACTCAAACATAGAACAAGAAAGGCGATGACAGAAACTAGGGATAAAATATTGAACAGAAAATAAAATCAAAAGTTCATTCTTAAAGCTGCTCAATCTCACCTCAGAGAGAAGAGAAACAAGTGGGGACATTGTTTACACCCACACACAAGAATCTAAACTAGTAAACAAAACAAGTGCAAAACAGCAGCAACAAGGAGTTGGTGAGAGGTCTCCCTGGGTAAAGGAGCTGGTCCAGGCCTGCTAGCCTAAGTTCAATCCCTGACATCTATCACACAGGTGGAAGGTGAGGAATGACTCTCTAAAGTTGTCCTAACCCTGACACATACACTGTGACACATGCAGTTGCCTCCCACTAGATAAATGTATCAAACCATTTTTAATAAAAAAGGAGGAAAGAAATATAATTATGAGCGCAAACTATGGAAAAACTAGGAACAAACACCCTAGACAACCCACATGAAACACAGAAAATTTTCAGAAACACAAAACCTGACAGAGAACAGGGTCTAAACTACAGCAAGGAGAACCAGGTTCACAATCAAATGTAATCCCTCCATTCTTTAGATGGCTGGAGAGGCCAGGATCAAATAGCTGTAGGTAATTCTACCCATCAGATTTGAAAAGAATTGGTATCAACTCTTCCTAAGGACTTCTAACCAATGGAGAAGAACTAATTCTCTTTGGTGTCAGAACTACCCAGCTCCAAAGCCACCCCAGCTAAGTCCTGTCACAGCACAGACCAGGCCTACCTCTATGTCCTGGTGAAGTTCTCACATAGCACCATTAAGCAAATAAATAATTTCTCTTTTAAACCTCTAGATTAGAAGGAGGAGGATTGTGTTAGTCAAATAATCTGAGCAACCAGGAACTTGTGCATCATTCACAGGGAGAAGGAAAGGGCCTCATGGACACTAGACAACCACCTGCTCAGGGAGGCACAGTGGGGCGGGCATTAATAACTACTGCCTTACAGCCTTTGTTCCCAAGAGAGAACTTGTCAGGGGCCAGAGCTCAGGCCAGGATGCCAGAAGAGTGAAAACGTGCCATGTGATATGATGGAAGCAGAAATCCCCAAACTAAAAGGCTCTAAGAACCCTTGGCTTAATGGGCTGCAGCAATATTTTCAGTACTACTTATCAATATCTATTTACCTTAAGGGAGAGAATCCTGACTCTAATAGATACAAACAATAAAACATTATTAAATTAATGGGTAAAGGCAATGTTAAATGTTTACAGAGAAAAAACCCAATACTGTTCCTAGGAGAGTTGATGAGGAGTTAAGGTTGCAATAAAGCATTATAAAAGACCAAAGTATGGCAGTCCCTTAAAGAAGGCTTGCTGCTCCACAAGAAACCTGAGCAGCGTTTACCTTTATAATAAAGGCAGACAGCCAATAACCTCAAAGCTCCCAGAACTTTAGGGATATCTGCACAGACGACATGGTACAACCCATTCCTCCTCCTAAGCAAAAGCACACAACCATTAGTGTAAATATCCACAAACCAGAAGGAACGGGACTGGGGAGAAACCTAGAGTATGGCCATGGGAGCAAGGCTAGCCTTTGGATGGCAGACAGTTCTGAAACACAAGGCGGCTAAAAGGTAAATGCCAACATGCAGTTCTTCCACTGCCGCCAGGCTAGTGTATCAGTGCTACTGCTTCTGTTGAGGAAATGTCCCCAAGACTCAGAAACCTACAAGATCTAAATAGTAGCCTACTGAGGAATACTGAGTATGAGCACTAAGGAGGTCATATGATACTTAGAGTCGGATGGTTTAATGCAAAATGCTACAAACTGGTACCTTATTCATTTACAACAAAGTGGTACCTGATACATCTACAGGGGACAAATGTCAAGCCCAAGGAATAAATATTCCTGACATAAGCCAGGCAACAATGCTTCCGTGGCTGAACTACAAGAGACACCAATTAGCAAGCACATAGTCAACTTGTTATCTAGCTGAATAGTATTCTATGCCATCAATGCCAGTCTGATTAATGATGCTGACGTTAATAGAGGACTTGTAACAGCATAATGCTTTATGATGCATCTATTGTCTTTAAAAGCAAGATGATAGTAATGATAAAAAACAAGCCCACTGGATACGTATCAAAAAAGCAACACGTATGATCTACTGTTAAAAATCAAAGTGGAAGAAGACACATGGAATCCAGAAAACGTGCATTTAGTTAGAAGATGCTGCAGGGTAGTTTACTGAAAAGAAAATTATATGAAGGGTGAAGGAGAGAGCACAAAAGAGGAAACACTCTTTCTCTTATTTTTTGCTAAGTCCTGTATTAACACACACACACAAGTGGTACAAACCGGTTTGCATTTGGCAGGTTTCCTGGCCCATTAGCAAATAGTCTGCCATAATAAAGAGACGTTCTTCTGGGGACTCTGGTAGGATTATGAGTCCATTATCAGACAGAAGAGGCTACAAATGGACCCTGCTTTTCAACTAGATTATAATGCAAAGAATAAAATAACCTTGACCCAAAATGGAGAGCCATGCAGGAACCTGGGATACAGGTGAGGTTTCTCAGGTCCAGGAAGTAAATCTCAGCTGGTCATAGCCTAAGGAAACAATTGCTATTTTCTGCCCACACAGAACATTATTAATCAGGGGCTCTGGGGCACAAGACCATTAATTTCTGTCCTAGGAAGCCATGTTGGATTATATAAAGCACAGACACATTGATTTTTGACTACTGGTGACTATAGTCAACAGCTTTAGGTCACATGGTTTTGAATAATATGATTAAGAATGACCTCATATTCACAGTGACTGTTTCACTCACCCTGTATTTAGATCTATCCTCCCCTCGTCATTGGCATCATAATAGGTTTAAACAAAATGGCTATCAGGCTCTGACTTGAGAGGTTTCTGACATCAACTATCCAGCCCTTTTCTCATCTCTCACCATCACTGTGATCTATCAAGCTTGTACAGCTCTTGGCCAATGGCCATATTAATTTTCTACTTGAAAGAACACAAATAGAATACTGCTTATGACGAAGGTAGTCAGGGAGCTTGGGGAATAGCTGTCCATCTTACCGCATAGTAATTAGCTTGGCAAACTGAAACAGTAACATGATTAAATCTGATACCTAGCCAAAATTACCAAAAGAAAAAAAAAAGAATCCCTTATTCTGTTGAAGGTGCTAAATGGTGTTTTAAACAGTGGCTATTGATGGTTATATTTGCCCCTGTAGAAATGATATGGACATTGTGACATCAGAATTCTGGTTTCCATGGTGATTTTAGTGATGGCATTTGAAAGATTGTAGTTAGCTTTCTCAGTAGAGGTCCTTGCTCTTACTCCATAAATGAAGGATGAGATAAACTGCTTCTTGATGTTAGAAGGACAGGCTGCTGATCATCAGATAGACAAACTCCATGGATTTTAAGTAAACAGGCACCCGCAGAAGCCGCTCAGGTAAGTGGCCAAGACACTGATGCCCTTGAACACAACTGGGACTAGCTGCTTTGCAATTGAACAACAGCTAACAGACAGTCCCTACCAATACATTATTTTATAATCTAGTTTTTAAAAAATTATTTTATTTTATTTGGAGATGGGGTTTCTCTGTGTAACAGCACTTGCTTTGTAGACCAGGCTGGCCTGGAACAATTAAGAAATACATGTTCCTCTACCTCCTAAGTGCTGTGATTAAAGGCATGTGCCACCACTGCCTGGCTAACTAGTTTTAGCACACTGATTTGCCTATATATATACACATGCAAAAAGAAGCACTTAATCCTGGTGGAGAAATGACTTGGAGCCTAAGGAGGAGTCGCATCCTCCCCTGCAAATGGGGACAATGATGGATGGAGATCCAGTTCGCAGAAGGCAGCTCAACATTACACCTCTCCTTTTAACATAAGAGTCTTACTCTGTAGCCCATGGTGGCCTTGAACTCATGGCAATCCTCCTGTCTCAGACTCCCAAGTATTGGGATTATAGATTCTTTTATTTTTCCCCTCAACACATCTAGCGATTTTGATGATGATGAAGCTAAGTATTTCATTTTTGCTTTTAAAATAACTTTTACAGTTAAAGCTGACAGTTAACTTTAAAACTGTTTACTAAGATAATTGTGTACTTTTAAAATGTGTGAACTTGAATGCCTCGTAGTACTTCATCTAACCGCTTAAAGCAGCTTCAGTGCTTCTCATGGAGCTATGTTCACCAAGTACAGTGTACAGTTTTCAATAAATACATGGAAGCTACAGATAAAAACATAAATAAGGAAAACGAGAATATGCAGAACCTTTCTGACTAGTGGTTCAAATCAGATCAAAAGCAAAGTTGCTAGCACTGTCCAGAGGTAGAGCACCAGATAATAAATAACAGAGAAAACCCACTGCCAAGATGAAGGGAAAGGCATTACTCTTACAGCTAGGCCAACACAATGACAAATGATCCCTCGACCCCTCTCCTCATGAGTCATGTCAAGACAGAACAGCCATGCCACCACTGTGTGTGACTTAGAAGAACGCCACAGACAAGGGAGAGCAGAATCAGGAGCTGAGGAGAACGTCAGAGAAAACAGAGTAGTGTCAGTGGTGACCAAAGTCGTGTATCTACAAGCCACAGCCGGGACCAATATTTTATGGGAATTTCGTCACCATCAATTTCATCATCAAATACCTACCTAAGAATAAGAATGAAATTTATTACTGAAAAAATTAAAGAGTTGTCTATGGTATCAGAAAAGGGGCTGGTAAAGTGTACTAAGACTTGTGTTTAAATGCTTAGTCCATAGGCAGTGGCACTATCAGGAGGAAATATCACTGTGGGGGCAGGCTTTGAAGTCTCATATATTCAAGCTATGCCCAGTATAGCACAAAGTTGTTCTGCAGCCTACAGATCAAGATGTAGAACTCTCAGCTGCCTCTCCAGAACCATGTCTTCCTGCACACTGCCGTGCTTCCTGCCATGATGACAACTGACTAAGTCTCTGTACTGTAAGCCAGCCCCAATTAAACATTTTCCTTTGGAAGAGTTGCCGTGGTCATGGTGTCTCTTCACAACATTAGAACCCTAACCAAGATACCAGACTAAATAGTCAAAGATAACCTGATGAACCTGATTTTAATAAAATTAATAAGGACCGTGAAATTCATTAGGTCACCAGGAGAGTGGCTGTCAAGGCAGGAATGGAGCACTGGCTCCTTGCATACTCCCCACCAACCATCTCTTTTCTGTGTCACATCTAATGGTGCCGTTCATGAAACAAACAGCAGTACCAAGTATCATTAGAGAATTTTGTATTAAGATCAATGTACAGAGCAACTGCTTGACTTTTTTTTTCTTCCCAAGACAGGGTTTCTCTGTAGCTTTGGAGCTTGTCCTGGAACTAGCACTTGTAGACCAGGCTGGCCTCAAACTCACAGAGCTCTACCTGCCTCTGCCTCCCGAGTGCTGGGATTAAAGGCATGCACCACCACCATCCCGCTCTTTTTGACTTTTTATAAATGCCAGTTAAAACATAATTTGGGGCTAGAGAGATGGCTTAGCGATTAAGAGCACCCAGCGTTCAATTCCTAGCATACACACGATAGCTCACAACTGTCTGTAATTCTAGTTCCAGGGGATCTGACACCCTCACAAAGACATATATGCAGGCAAAAAATACCAATGCACATGAAATGAAAGTAAATATATTAAAATACATGTGAGTACAAGCATGTACACACACACTCAGAATCACCACCATACTTGAAGGAAAAAGCAACATTAACACATGACACACTAATAAACACTTGTTATCTACCTTCCGTAAGTTCTGAACCATAGATACAAAACGCACCTGCCACACAGCAAATGTGTTCAGTGTTTCCTTGTGAAGGTTGATCAGAGTCAAACAGGAAGTCAAGGAGTCCATACGGGGCTTTCTTTACTACAATGGTGGGGCTCCCAGACCAGAAGGCAGGAAACAGTGCTCACCAAACTTTCTCCCAAAGAAGTCCTTCCAGGGCTGTTCCTATAGAAACCCATCCTGGCTGAAGAACCCTCTGCAGGGTGCCAGGGGAGGAGACCCAGCACTGCTGCAGACAGAAAGGTTCTCTTGCCTGAGTCTCTAAGCAAGTAGTTTCTTGTAATTTTAGAAATTCACCATGCAGATGACATGAAATTGAGCTATCATTTAGATTACGAGAAAAAGCTGGTGAGCACAGATGCGAACTCCCACTCAGAAAGACACCCTGCTCAGAAAAAATAGACAGAGGCTCTTATGTGCAATTGGATTTGACCTTGGGCAAGTCGGGCCTTGGGTAGATCCTTCTGAGGGAAAAGGGATGTCAGGAAGGCAGTGATGGAAAATGGACATCTGATTAGGGTCCCAAAGACACCAGAAAAATCACGTGCTACAGTGTCATCTGGGAGTGTAGGGCTGCAGGTCAGAGAATTAAGATCACCTTAACGACTGGGAAGAGAGCATAGTGTTTGAAGAATACTTGATTCTAGTCTCTCATATTGGCCTGGAGACAATCAACACACTGGCTGGTTAGCAACTGTGAGCTCTGAGCCCACAACGAGACCAGAATGCAATAAAGACTTTAGCAAGCTCTGTGGGTGAGTTCAGGTGTTGTCTGCCCCGTCCAGATGCACAGACAGAAGGCATTCTGAGGCAGGCTGCCCTTTCCTGGTACTCCTAGCCAAGTACAGGGGAAGCTAGGAGAGGGACTCATTCTCTATTACTCATCAGTGCCAGCCAGCCAGGTGGTACTTTGTGGGATTCAAGTAATGGAGAAAAGTAGGAAAAGCTAGACATGATAAGAAGTACATTATTTATCTGGGTAACATCAAAAACCCAAGTCAGACTAAATGATTAAGTGAGTCTGTGTGATTGTATTTCTATAATTGTAATCATGAAGACCTGGGCACCAGTATTGATTTTATTGACTCGCAACTTCTTATTGATTTTTCTTTTAAAAACCTCATTTCAGCTTTAATTTTCAGAAGAATATTTCTTAGGTCACAGGTAAGCTTTTGGGATATGGTAGTAAAACAGGAAAACAAAATACATTCTGGGGCAAATACACCGTAAATTTTGATTCTGCCTTTCACGATCTTAGATTCCTTACTAGAAATTAGTAATTTTTTCTTATAGCGACACCACACTGAAGACTGTGAGTAAAAGGGGTTGTCCATCATTTCTTGCTCCCCCTACCCTCAAATCTCCTCATGTCTCCTCCCTAACTATAAGATGCCCTTGGTCTACAGGGACGGAGGGGTGTCCTTACATGATTCAGAATGCACAAGTGCCTTGGCAAAGCTGGAGGAATCAAGAACACGGCAGGCTCAGGAAGAGCTCGGAACTTCCTCTGCCCTACCTTCCCAATTATTCTTCCAGCCTGTCCTGGAGGGGAGACCATTCTGACCTCTAATCTAAGGATAGAGAGGTACCAAGAGGAACGAACAGGCCCTGCTAAGTCTCCCCCAGTTTATTATTCCTGGCTCACATCCTTCCTCCTACCATATTTTCCCATGACTTTCCACCCTTCATCAATGCTCAAGTTACAAGCATCTCCCGGCCTTCATTTTCTCAGGAAGGATGGCTCCTGTGTCTCAGTCATTTTATATGAATTTGCATACCTTCCTCCTATTAATTTGTCTCTGCCTATTTAATTTTTGGATCTGGCCTGGGACCCTAAGAGGGCAGAGGAAAATTTCTTCCTCCTTTCCACTTCCAAATGAAAAAGCTGTCACTCAGGAGCAAAGGCAACAGCGGCGTCACGGAAAGGGCAAGAACTACACTCTGCCTTCAATCATCCCGAACCAGCAATCAGGCTCTACGCTGTTCGTTTCCTCAGGCCCATACTATCAAACTCCACTGCCACAGACAGAGCAGCTGACAGAGAGCACAAGAGACAAGTTGACCACAATGACCAGAGGTCAGGCGAGCAAAGAAAGTGCACTAGTTACTGGCCTGGCGCTCTGAGGAACCAAGTGCTTCTAGAACCCCAAGTTGACCAACTGCTCTCAGAAATTTCCCAAAGATTGGAGCATAAGTCCTTAGCTTGTCAGCCTGGACCAGTTTTAAACAGAGTACTCATACAGAGGAAAGCGAGTGACTCTCACTGTGGTGTCAGTGTGAAATGTCAATGAATGAATCATGAACTCCTCTCTCCAGTCACCTGATATAACTGCAATCTTCCCAGATCCATGCTCTTCTAGAGCGATTCTTTCTGCTTCTTCCATCAGCAGTGTGCCGAACCCCTAGAAAGAGCATAAAGGAGTTCATGGATTAATAAGGAAAGGAAATCCATTAAGAGAGGTCCACAAAACACAGTAGTTGGTAAAATGTCTTAAAGTCAGTGATAAAAATCTACTGATGATTAAGGAAAAGGAAACCACTGGACCCTGCCCAGAGCCACACTTAGAGAAGAGGTCAACATTGTGACAAGAGCCAGCTATGGCATTTTGGGTGATGTGGTTGGGTCAGCTCAGGGCTGACTTGCCCTCTGGTCTTTCTCTTTAGAAAGGTCTAGGCAACTGCAGTTGACACGAGTCTGGACTAATAGAATAGGTCTTATCTGTCCAACTCACCTTCAGCTTTTGAAAGGGGTCTATCCCAAGTCTATTTCTGTTTTTAATATATTTTCCTGAAACTTCTAATTTTAGGTTGTTGGGGGTTAGAACAGGGTTTCATACATACTACATAACTTACACCTGTGAAGCACATGCCTGCCATTACCTCATCTGATTCCGCAGGCTGTATCTGTTGTCCCCTGGTGCCCACAGGACCACATGGGAGCAACACTGAGACAGGATGCCCTGAACTGAAATGAACCCTGTTCTTTCCCATCCTATCTTTCCCTTCCCTCCTCACTCCACCGCTTTTGTTGTTTCCTATTTCAGACAATTTCTTAACTAGAGACCAAGGAGAAGCAGGACGCAGATTACCTGATGCTGAAATTTAGAGGGATCCCGGCTGCTCACAGGAACTACACTCCCATACACGTGTAGCTCTCGGACTATGGAGACACCTCCGCCCAACTCGAATCGGAAAGTTTCCTCAGAGCACTTCCGCAGCCTGAGGAGGCCAATCAGAATGTCCTGTTCAGGATCTTCGTAGGACAGGAAGGTTTCCCAGCCACCATTGGCAACATAATCTCTCCGCACCAACTCAATCTGTTGGATAAAAAGCCATGAAAAAAACCTCATTCAGAATTAGAGAACCAAGCTCATTTTTATAATTGTATGGATGTGTTTAGGCTAATGTTCAGCTAGGAACAAAGAATGAATCATCACTAATTACGGCTTTTATTTGCCTTTTCTCAAGCACAGGATTAAATAAGAGCTCATGCCTTGTTCGTGGACTACTATAAATGGAGAACAATTTTACAAATTAACCTTGAGATTCTTACAGATACCCCCAGCTCAGTGACTTCTTCTATAGAAATTTATGATGTCCTATGAATTGTCTCTAGGATATAACTACAGATTAATCACACGTTTGGCTTTTAGAGCCCCCGTCCCCGTTTTGCTTTCAAATTGTCAGATACTCAATGGTTTCCCTATTTAGCCCTTACTTCTTCCACTAAAACCCACTTTTTATGTGTGTTTGGGGTGTGTGTAGGGGGTGATCTTCGTCTCTTATTTCTCAATGGGACTTAAGAAAGTCTAACATAGCACAGGGCTTGTGAAATATGCCTAGTGAGGGAACGAGTATGTTAAAGTCCAATTGCCAGAGTGCAGGATGGATGATAGCTGCACGGGGATTTCAGTAGTAGAGATCTACATAAATTCTGACTCCAGCCCAATGTACAGATAATTCTATGAACACTATGGAGCAAGAGGTGTTCATTCAGAATTCTACTTATTTGAATAGGGATTTAACAGACCTATAACACCCTATAAATGGGTAGAACATACTCAAAACAAAATAGATAAACCTCAGCTTAATGTTTGGTATATAATTAGATTAAGAACTTGTCAAAATGCAGTGTTGGGTGTACTTTTTCCCTCAAGAGACCCTTTAATGTCAACACGGTTCATGCTAAGAACAGAAACACTGATGCAGAGATCATCTATTCCAGCCTCGCTTACATGGGGCTACGAAGACTTGCACCCTGTAGAACACACTGCACCAAGTTAGACATGATGGACATATGAAAGTAAGGCTCCCCCGAATGCCTCAGGGTACCGTGCCGAAGGTCTGTGAAACTCACTGAGTCATCATCAAAGGACAAGATCTGGAGGGTCCACAGGAAGGCAGCCCCTGGTCCTAGGAAGCTACTCACGCTCGAATGCATTCAGGTCAAATGACTGGAACTCTGAGTCGTCACTGTGCCCTTCAGAGTGACTGCAGACAGACTAGCGGCAGGGTAGAGCAGCCCCAGCACAGAACATGTCCCACACTGTAGTGCTGATGAAAATCAGGGTACAGCCTTGAATTTCCTAACCTGGCTCTTCCATTACTCAGTTACTCTCATGTCTGACTTTCCTGACTTGCTCTACCGAGTTATTCACTCATTTCTGGGTTCCCTCTGTGAGCAGGTGGGGTCGCAGCTTGGGACAGATTGAAAGGAAACTGACCTGGTATGGCCGCACTTTGTGATGAATTTCTTGGATTCCAACCTCCCTGGTTCTCACATCTCGACACTGCAAAAAACACCAGAGTAGTGACTCATTCAGTGTTCATTTAACATAAATCCTGGGCTCAAGTCTGAACATAACTTACTTACACGGAAACAAAGGATGAAACCTTAGAAAAACCATCTCTACTGAATTTGAGATTGGGAATTTATGAAGTTGTATAGTTTTCCTTTTAAAATGAATTCAGAATTCAAAGAGACCACATATAATCTTGGGGGAATAAAGAACATTAAGTCAGACAGTTAGAAAATAGTTTTGTCCAAGAGATGTAACTGTTTGAAAAACACAACCCCAAAATATGATTGAAAATATAGTCCTAAAATATGATCACAGAAGAGCAAAAACAAATTCTTTTTTTTTTTTTTTTTTTTTTGTTTTTTCGAGACAGGGTTTCTCTGTGGTTTTTGGAGCCTGTCCTGGAACTAGCTCTGTAGACCAGGCTGGTCTCAAACTCACAGAGATCCGCCTGCCTCTGCCTCCCGAGTGCTGGGATTAAAGGCGTGCGCCACCACCGCTCGGCTTAAAAACAAATTCTTAAATTTGTAAAACCTTCCTTCGGTATGACATTAATATTTTCAATACCATATCATTTTAGATATGCAAAAAGATGCATATTAAAGGTATGTTTCCCTTTCAAAGAAAGGCATTGTGGAAGAAAGAACGGGAATTGGGAAGGAAGGGAAGATGTAGAAAGAAGCTAGAGTCAAGTATATGACACAAGTTGAACCTGAACTACAGATGGCTCTTGGACATGCCCTGGGTGTGCACAGCTTCCAGGAGACGATGCCAATACAATGCCTAGTCTGCATGGCCAAGACCTGTAACAATCCTCACTCCTACTCAACCCAGTGTGCATCCTATACAACCTGACACATCATTACAAAATCTTGCATTATCCAACGGTATGTCCTATAGCATATTCTTCCCCTACAGAATAAACCATAAATATATTTCCAGGATTCTAATACTTTCTACTAGTGTGAGAGGATTGTGCTAGAAAATCTGACAATATCATTCAAGCAACTGTATTAACAATGCTTCTATAAGCGCTCAGTATTCAGTTTTGCAAAAACAAAGGTATTTTGATGCTTTGGGAAACTTGCCCAGAAGGACACTCTGCTGACGTGGCCACCAAATCTGCAGCTTATCTACTAAGAGCAGATTCTATCTTCCAGCCCAGCTCTATACAGGAGACTGTGTGTGTAACTGAGTTACCTGCCAGTCAACAGGTACCTGCTGCTTATATTTCTTGTTTTTTCCTGGGGCATGGTTCTGTTTGTTTGTTTTCTATAAGGCAGAGACAAGTATTTTCTGGTAAGAACATTACCTATGGGAATTGGTTTTTAGAGTCACTCCCAGATCACTTAGCAGATCCTATCAAGGGTTAGGTAGAGCAAGGCTAAAGGAGACCAACAGGTAGGGAGACTGCTAGTAGTCAGCCCTCCATGTGGTGCTGCTAATATGCCTACATGCACTTGCTTATTTCTGAAACTGAAAACTTCACATTTAATTAATTAATTACACTCAATTAATTAATTATATACTATTTTGTGTTGAATAAACCAATAATAGTAAAAAAAAATTCTCTTCTGGACAATGTTCTAAATTTTTTTCCTCCATGATAATTTGAGTAAGCATAAAATAAGTCATGGGCAAGCCCACAAATGTGTGCTGTGCTGGCCTTGGAACCATCTCTCTGAAAGCATGGTCTATGCTTGAACACAAACAGTCAACAGATCCCCTCACCCTCCCCCAACCAATGGCACTGCATTCTGATGGCACAGCCTAATCCCTGGTGCCCTTGGCCAGGCACCACTCCTGGCTTATCTCTTCAGAAACCCTAAGAAGTTCCTAGGATGCTTCATTTCAAACTCACTACTACCCCTAGAGACTGTCAAATTAACACCTTCCTTAATTCTTTTAGAGTCAAGAGAGAGAAGCTGCTTAGTAAATATAAAGCCAACAGGTCACAGAAGTCAGAAGTGGACAGAGACACAGCGGCAGCCTTGGTCACCACTCACTTCAGCTTCTATACGCTACACAGAACACCTGTAACATAGATAAGCTTTCTGACCCAACTGGTACCAGCAATGCATGAGAGTGACAGCCTTGGAGATACATATGATGAGATTTTTCTTTACAGTATCCCTGGCAGTCACATTTACTCATACCTGTATTCCAAGGTCTTTCATTCTTGCAAATGCCAGCTCTCGCAGGTTGCCATGCTCCACTCCTGAGCTGACGAGGGGCATCGGAATGTCTCTGAAGGAGAAAAACAAAACAACAAACCATCAATTGTGGAAAGTATAAACCACTCTCCACAGCAGTATGGCAGGGAAATTTGAAAATGAAAAATAATGAAAATCCGCAAAGCCATGGAGCAGAAAGCAGAGGCAGAGCATCCTGAGGAGGAGAGGGAGCAAGGCTGAGAGCATCCCTATACCCCAGCTTTCCCATCTTCAAAGATGATTCCACCCACCTCTGAGAGGGTTGGTGAAACACATCTAATGGAAATCACATTACAGAACAGAGCATAGTATCTGCCCAAATGCCTGGGAGCCATTAGGAAGGATCTGGGGTTCACAGACACCTGTACTAAACAAAACAAGAATGAAAAGCAACAACCCTCAACCTCCTGGAGAGAAATAACACTTCTGATTCATGTACCATTTTGCAAACACTTTCCCTTCCACACAGAACCTGAAACTCACCAAGGTCAAAAGCCTGGTTTCCGCTCTAACAGCTCACAGACCTTCCCCAGTTTTCCCCAACTCTAAACCAGAAGGGACTCTGCTTTAGGGGAATAAGATCTTGCATAAGGCTGAGGAAATGAGATTTAGCTTCTGCATTGGTATAGCAGAGTGCCAGACATTAAGGAGATGCCAATCAGAAGCTGGAGTTAGGTGCTGTGTTGTACGAGCTCCAGAAAGCTGATCAATGAGCACGAAGAAGCATTTCACAGATCTGTCAGGCTCTGAAATCCAGAGGGTTCCAAGAAGGTACTATAGAGACATACAGGAGGCCCAAAGGGATGTAAAAAACTGGTTTTGTTTTTGACTAACTCGTTAGCATATATCGTTTATGTACAGTTTTTAGTAAAATGATTTTTAACTTTAGCATTTTAGTCTCTTAAAT
This sequence comes from Microtus ochrogaster, assembly GCF_000317375.1. Taxonomy (NCBI): domain Eukaryota; kingdom Metazoa; phylum Chordata; class Mammalia; order Rodentia; family Cricetidae; genus Microtus; species Microtus ochrogaster. The sequence continues at coordinate 12,806,123 of NC_022019.1, read as the reverse complement.
TCAGTATATACTTCAAAGTTGGTAATCAGAAAAAAGAATCACGCAAAAGTTTTGAAAGTAAATATTACTTAGCAAGGAATACATACTTTTGCTTAAAATCTTTCTGCTTATATTACATAAGCCAAATATAAAATCTTCTAAGTGCTCCTCTCTAACACTGAAATATTTTATAGCAACTTGTAAGTGTGTAGAATATATAACAGTCATTATATGAACATACTAAATATTTTAAAACTTAAAATATACTTCCAAACCCTTGTTATACATATTCTGAAATTAACCTGAGAGGATCAGCAGAGGGACAAACACATCTCATGTCTTGTTATTTATGGTAGTTATGTCCTACACGGTTGCTATGAACAATGAACTAGACAAAGCTAGGGTAACTGCCCTGAGGAAATGCAGAGCTAGGGCTAATTCAACTGATTAGAGCATAACCTTGCTTTGTGTGTGTCTGTGCTAAAATAACTACAGTACATATACCAGGAGGCTGCTCTATAATTCGTAGGACCTAGCACAAAGTGAGAACATGTAGCCTCTTATTATAAAATTATTAACACTTTCAAGATGGTGACAGGGGTAGCAAGCCAGGTGTTGGGCCTGTGAGACTGCATAGGCTGCATGTTCTTGTAGATGCCTATTACCATAGTAAACTTACAGGAATGCTACCAGTTCATAAAAGTCAGAAGTTGACGTCTGTCACTATAAAAATGAAGCACGGCTTTAATGGTCTTTGGTAGTGACATGCCTGGAGCACAGCAGATGGAAGCTCTCGGTTATTAAGGAACAGAAATGTGGCAACTACAATTCTCAGAGATAGGATCCTTCACTGGAATGTGGAACACATTTCTGCACTGGCCAAGCATCTTCTGCATGCAGAGCAGTGCATGATGGATCCCAACTCCACACTCAGACTGGGTTACAACCTGGGCCAGGCTGCTATAAATGGTTGACCTTGTTGCTGCATCGAGGTAGGAGTTTAAATTCTTTTAGGTTTCTCTAAGTAATTTAATCTAGTCTCTTTCCTGGCATGAAGAGACATCACACGTGTGAATACTGGCTCAACGGGTAATATTTCAAGCTTAGAGGTGCTAATATTTACAATTTGCTCATCAAAAACCTTCCCAAGCCATGTTTATGGCTGTTCCTGTCTGAAATTTCTCATGCATCAGAAGCAAGCTTTGGTTGCAAATTGGTATTCCTAGCCTGACGCCTCATAGTGATTTAATATCATATCGAGGCAGACAGCTGTCAAATAGCCTAGGGGCAGCAGCGATCTAATGCAGAGCCCATCATGTGCCTGGACAAAATTTTACACTTAATCACTGACTACACTCCTCGGGGCTAGAATACAGAACCTTCCAGCAGGATGTATTTTATAAAAACACCCAGGAAGATGCTCCTAACCCAACTGTCAGAAAGCTAAAAAGTATGAGACAGTTAGGAGCAGGCAAGGGGGCAGGTATAGGAAATAATAACCAATGGAAACATCAAGTAGAAGGAAACCCTGAAATACGGTGCTTTCACTGCATTTTCTCCTCTCTAGAGACCCGCCTAAAACACAGTCTCTAACTCTTTCACCGTGTCAACCTGAAAGGTTCACCTTTGCTAGGCAGCTGTGGCAGGCAGATGTTATGAGGTGGAATGACGTGGAAACAACTGAACTGCTAAAGGGCCAGGACAGAAAAGACAGCCGTGACTTCCCTTGGCTTTGATTTCAAACAAAAACAAAGGAGGTATAGAATGCCTCAGGAGGAGGCTTTTGTGGTCACCAGGCTTCTTTCTAGAAGCCTGACCACCAGCCTCCATATTACAGTGAGGTGCTTTTAGATGTGCCTGGACCAGCAGCAGGTTTCTGACCTGCAGAACTAGCCTAATACTTTAAGACTGAAGCTAGAAGAAATGAGCTGAACAGAACACCACTTGTCACAGCCACTTGACACTGCTCAATACCTAGTCTTCCTTCTGTACCTTTAATACACTTGATTGTGTGTATGTTTGTGTTGCTGTGTGCACACGAGTACAGCTGCCCATGGAGGCCAGAATAGGGTGTCAAGATTCCCTGGAGCTGGAGTTACAGGCAGCTGTGAGATGTGTGAATGTTGTTACAGGCAGCTGTGAGATGTGTGAATGTTGGTATGAGAACTCTGGTTAGTTGCAATAGCAGTTCTTGTGCTTAATGGCTGAGCCATCTCTCCAGTCCCTTCTCTGCACCTTTGTAATAAGGTTTATGTTGCTCATTTACATTTTCATTTAAAGTTATATCATCCAGATCTTGACACAAATTTCTTTCTTGAGGTTCAGACATAACAAATTCTACCTCAGACTGAGTATAAATTTTAATACTCCTTGAAATGAAGCTTCAGGGTTTTAAACACACTCAATGCTATTTCACACCAAGAATGTTGCTGTCAGATGTTCTGGTGCTCAAGTGCCCCATTCTGGCAGGAACTGTCAGTTCCCCAGCTTCCTATTTGTCCAGGTAAGAGGATTCAACGTGAGTGAACATTTATGAATTCCTTTTGGGGGATTTTCTCTATAAAAAGCACTTTTTCCCCCCTCTGCACCCCATGACTTGTAAATTGGACACAAGCAAGTCATGTAAGAACATAAACAATAATCAGATACAAGGCAAGAGCTAATCCCCACTAATGGGAAATGCAAATCATACCCTCAATGTAAAAAGTTATAGGCATGCAATGTTATAGAAGACGAGATAAAACAGAAATGATTTATAAGAATTAGCATAATCTTTAGAAACACTTATTAATTGTATTCACATACACAGCAAACCCCATCCCATTTATAGTTCTTTTTTCAAAAAAAGACTTAAAAGTATTAAAATAATGAGAAATACATAGATCCAATATCATATGTAATTCTTTCCACAGACTATTCTACTATAAAAAAATAAAATTTTGACACATACCAATTTTAGCTATAATGGAGACTAGGATAATAATTAAAGGGGGCTAGGCATGGTGGACGTACCTTTAATCACAGCCCTTGAGAAGCACATAGAGGTTCTGTCTCAAAGGAGGTAGGGGCTAGGGATGAAGAAAGACCTGAGTAATGGTTAATATCAAGTGACAATTTGATGAGCTCTAAAACCACTTGGAGACAGGCCTCTGGGGATGCCCGTGGGAGAGTATCCTGATTAGGTAAATGGAGGTAGGAGTACCCGCCCACTGTGGGTGGCACCACTCCCTGGGGTGAGACCCTGTGCTGTGTAAAGGGGAGAAAGTGAGATGAGCACAAAGGGTTGTCATTTTCTGTGCTGCCCCAAACTCCTACTGCTGTGACTTCCTTGACATGTCACACTGTAGCCCGTGAGCAAAAACACGACTTTTTCTTCTTTATAGTTTTTTTTTTCCAATTTATTTTTTTAATCTCAGCAATAGGAAAGCAACTAAGACAGTCTGGAAACAGTCTAAATGTCCACCTAATGAAAGGACCAATTGCTACATAAGACAAACAGACATAAGACTATTATGCTGCCATTAAAGACATTAAAGAATAGCCCTAAGGACAATATTATCTTATTTATATTTGAACGCTTTTAATTAACTATATCTAAGCTTTTAATATCTATATATAAACAGGCCCCAGTGTGATGCTCTGATATTTCAATTTATTATAGAAAGTTTATTGCATTATTTAGTACATCTATCCCCCCCCCCCAAAGTATCAATTTCCTATGATAAGAACACTCAGAATTCTTTCTTATCCTAATTGCCTTTAGGGAAGGGACAGGGGCTAGGATTGAACCCTGGGCCCCACTTGCAGGCAGATGTTATACTGCTGGGCTACACTTCAGTCTCCTTTCCTTGACATGCAACTTTCCAGCATTTGCCTTTCTACTGCATCAACAGAGGAGCCACCCCTCACACTTAACTGCAACTGTGTTTCAATTGATGAATGAAGACTTAATGAGCACCCCCCTGGCTCTACTTCATACTTGTGTGCATCAGTTTGCTTAGATCCACACACTAGTGAGATAATGTGGTGTTTGGTTCTCTGTATCTGCATATTTCATATAAACACTGTCATATTTACCAGTTCTCTGTAAAGATGAATAATCATCAAAGATGTTTTTGTAAACAGTGTAAGCTCATTGTTAACACATGCGCTGAAGGAGTTGTAGGTTCTAAAACATTATCATATTTGTGTGGACAGAGTACTGTGTGGCTAACTATGTAGGCATTCAACATTTGGAGAGTTAATATATCATACCTTGCTGGAGCCAAAGGAAAACATCACATGGTTGCAAAGCAAGGTATGAAGCACTGACCTAACATCAAAAACCACACCGTGTAAACATGGACCACCATATGCAATCTTACACACTACCTCAGTATTGCACAAGTAGAGGCTAAATTTCCAATGACTATTGAGGACAAATGGAAACTTACAGTCTATATTAAGTTTGAGTGATTTTTAAGTGCAGTACAGCATTCCTCAGTATTCTAGGATCACAAAATGCTTGTTTCCATGAAGATGATGCCATATACATATGCTTTCAATCATCTCCAGATGACCTATCACATCTGGCATAAGATAAAACACTGGAGAGTCACTGCTGTTATGAAGAACAGGAGGAGTAAAGTGTTCGTGTGCTCACTGTAGCTTTTCCCTGGGAAGTTTTTATCTGGGGTTGAAGCCATGGACGTAGAACACAAGAGACATAGAAAACCAAATGTACGTAGACTATCTGGAAATAAAAATGGGCACAAACCAAATAGCAGAATGGTGAGAAGGCTGGGCAGGCAGGCAGAAGTGCCTGATGATTTGAGTGTGATTCCTGGAATCCATGGTGGAAAGAGAACTGACTCCTGAAACCTGCCCTCTGTCCTCCGTATCCTCTCAATGACGTGTGTGTATACTACACACACACACACACACACACACACACAAACACACACACACACACACAGACACACTCCTGAAACCTGCCCTCTGTCCTCTGTATCCTCTCAATGACGTGTGTGTATACTACACAGACACACACACATAGACACACACAGACACACACACACACACCACACACACACACACACCACACATACACACACACATACTCACACACACACAGACACACACACACACTCCTGAAAGTTGTCCTCTGACCTCCGTATATGTAGAAACCACACATATACACACAA
>NC_022019.1:12775547-12800861 GCF_000317375.1 Microtus ochrogaster | reverse complement strand
ACACACACACACACACACACACACAGACACACAGACACACAGACACACTCCTGAAACCTGCCCTCTGTCCTCTGTATCCTCTCAATGATGTGTGTGTATACTACACACACACACACACACACACACAGACACAGACCACACACATACTCACACACAGACACACACACCACACACACATACTCACACACACACATACACACACACACACACAACACACACTCCTGAAAGTTGTCCTCTGACCTCCGTATATGTAGAAACCACACATATACACACAAAGATATAAAAAAAAGCCAAATAGGAAAATCTCAAACATGAATTTCCATGCAAATAGTCACATTAACATTTCAGCAATAATATCTAACTAAAAACATAAAACCAAAATATCGTGAAGAATTTCTACCTATGTTTACCAAAACCAATGTTTTACTGGACTAATTAGTCCATAGTAAGCTACACAAACCAAAATCTTTATGGATGAAAACTTGTATAATAAGTATCATAGTTATATTTTAAAGAGTTCAAAATAAAAAATAATTAAAAAAATGGAAAGTATTATAAAAAAAACTGTCTTTGAATTAAACCAGCAAAAGATAATTTTCAAACTTTGGAGAATCACCAGCCCTAAAGCATGGAAACTTGACCCCACTCTGGGAACAAGGTGGTGCTTCACCAGGCAAGTGCTGCTTGGACTCTTGGTCTCCTCAAACAGCTGTCCTTGGACTCAAGGGCATCATGACTCTACACCTTCAGGAGACCTCGCCATCCCCTGCAGTTATGAGGCAGATGGTGTTCCTCAAAAGCAGAGGGCTGCACACTAGATGGTCCTTCTCCCTCAGATACTTCAAAGATGGGGGCTGCTGTCACTCCCTAAATCCTTATTGTCTCAGTTGGTGCAGGCAGGATAATGGTCCGTGATGCCATTTCCTATGGTACCTGAAATGAAGCTTTTCACATTACCCAAGTGTCCCTGCTGCCCTGACTCAGGAGAAAGACAACAGGAGGCTTTATCGTCAGCTCCTTCCATTAGAAGACCCTGGTTCTCAGGGGTGGGTGGGAGCGGAACTGGCCTCCTCTGTGACTGGGTGGTGCAGACAGACACATGGACTCTTGCCCTGGCCTCTGCTACTGCTCTTGCCATGTCCTTCTTTCCTGCTGTACTAGTTAACATCTGGGAAACAATGCCTAAGTCACAGAAGAAGTTCAGATAACTATAGTTCCTGACCTGCCGGAGAGGAAGAAGTAAGACTTGGGATACTCAGACATTTCTACCACAACCACAAAACTGCCCCCAACACACACTCTGCTGTTGCTCTTTGACTCCAACAGAGTTGCACCAGTATCTTAGCAATGTCCTTCAAGCAAAAGGGCCCAGTTTCCATCTTGTATTTAGCGGTCACGTTTCTTCAGTCTCCATCAAACAGAGCTAACTCCCTGACCCTGATACTCTGAAAGATGAAGCTGATTATTTTCTAGACTGTGCACCTACTTGGGTTGTGTGATACTGGCTCATGATTAGACTCAGGCACAGACGCTGGGCTGTGGTTTTAATTGGCCCTAGCACATGGCACACAGCTCATTTCGTCGGTTTTGGATAATGGTCAGGCTTCTCCTGTGCTCTTTGGTAGGTAGGCAGTCAGTAGGTATTCCATTCTCTCAGTCTCCACCACCACGGAAGAAGTGAACCAGACCCACTGCTCCTACAGAGCACACGGGGCGAGGTTCCTATGAGCCTTTCACGACACTTTTTTTTTTTGTCAACCATCAATAAGTAAGTGCCTGTCCTCTGCATTTCTGTTTAAAGACATCTTATTTAATATATATAGTTGATTGATTCACACTGAACTCACGGCCAACAAGTCCCTCTTGGGCCTTCTCAATAAAGGTTCCCCAGCACACGCTATTCCCTCTGTAAGCCACTTCACAGCCTCCCAGCTCTTAAAAGCAACAGGCAGCACTTGAGCACTGTGTTTGGAGGTCATTTTAAAGAGCCAATTCCTAACTAGCTCACAAAAATCTGAAAAATGTAGCATTAAGCAGAGTGCAAAACAAACAAACAAACAAAAAAAAACCCAAAAAACCTTGTTTACAGTGTGGTGGCTGGAAAGAGGTAGAGAGGCACTGTTCTGACCTCGGCTAAGAGTGTGTACATGAACGACCCAAATTGTTCCCTATTCTGAGAATGATTTATGGCAAATGTGTTGCAAGGATAGAGTCTGAGTCACACAATTTTCTAGTAGGCAAATTTGCAAATACAGAATCTATATGTAATGAACACTGCTGATACTATGCTTTTGAGGCACACAAATTACTGACCTAATTAAGATTAGCAGAATAGATCAAAGGACTCGTACCTTATTCACTTGGTTATAATTTATTAACACACACATGTATATACTGCGTGCACATGCACATGGAGGCCAGAGAACCGCTGGTGTGGTTCCTCAGGTGCTGTCCACATACTTTTGAGATAGACTCTCTGTGGTCTGAAATTCACCAAGTAAGCTAGGCTGGCTGGCCACGGAGCCCCGAGGGCCTGCCTGCCTGCCTCTCTCCCCAGTCCTGGGATTACAATCATATGTGACTGTGCTAGACTTTATTTGGGTTCTGGGGACGACAGTTAGGTCCTCATGCTTGCATGGTAAGTACTTTAATGACTGACCCATCTCCCAGTCCCTCAATATATTTACTTTGATGCTCAGATTGCCGCAGAATTTGCCCACGGGACCTATTCAAGTTGTTCTTACTTTCCTGGTTCACGGACAAATGGATGATGAATAAATATACAATACTGGCAAAGAGGACTGGGCATACTGTCCTTAGTTTCCTCACAGCATTCCTGATAATCTACTTGTAATTTAAAAAAGAATTCAAAACTCGTGATATACAACCAGAATACTCCTTTAAAGAGCATCAGTTATCTGGAGACTGAAAAGTAACACATACCTTTGCACTCGGTACACACGAGTCCACGGGGGCACGAGGGCTAGGATCCGAGCCACCAACTCGACCAGGTCACTGGGAGAATAGCTCCTATATCGTCCCGATTTCCACAGCTCATACAGCCCAGTTCCACGGATCACCAGGGTAGGGTACAGCTTCAAACCATCAGGACGAAAAGCAGGGTTCTCAAAAAATTCCTATGGACAGATAACCAAAAATTATCCCTCCATTTGTTCTGTCCCCCACAGGGAAGGCTCACACCAGCTTCTCTCCACCTGCAGCAGGCCCAGAGCTGCCCACCCTTTCTGTCAAGAACTGGACACGGGGATGCCAAGATGTCACTGTTCAACAACCCGAATCTGTGCTGCACTACACAGCCCTCCTGTACAGTACAGCCTTGTCCAGGCTGCCACCAGTCTCACACTGAGCATTAAGAGGCTACCTACCTTCCTTCCTTCCAGACGACAACATTTTTAATAGTATATATGACTGTTCAAACTTTTGAAAAATTGTGGAAAAAAATTTAAGTCCCTTCAAAACCTACAATATAAACAAAGGGAAAACAAACAAATCTCTACAGTGTTTACAAGAGGGCCCTTTACAGAGGAAGTTGGCTGAGCCCAGGATGTCACACTTTTGTCGTCAGTCCAGCTGGCACCACTTCTGGCCTGGGCTAACAGTCCGTTTGTTAACTGATACTGAGCCACTCACCTGGCTCGTCTACTCTGGCATAGATCTCTTCCATCTTACAGTTCCACCTGCTGTTCTTTTATCTGGGAGGCAGCAGGGAGATACCAGGCTTTGTCCTTTCAGGACTTTGCATGGTGCTGATGCTAATCTTGACTGTGTGTCATTGTAGTGGACAGAGGTGGATTCACAGTCCCGGCCTTTCCACCCCTGCACCCCTGTCAGGATCTATCCAGTCAGCAGTACTCTAGCTCTCTGGCCCATAAATTTTAAATCGTGCTTTAAAATCTTTGGCTGCACTATCCTTGCAAACCTTCCATGGTTTACATTGCTTTTCAAATAATGTAGCTATAGGGTTTAGATCTCATTGACAGTCACCTTCCTGAATGCTGTATTCTTGTTGAACCATGTGGTCTTAGAGACATTCTTTTGTTAACTGTGCAATTTCCTTTGCAACATTTCTATTTTATAGATCTATAAGGTCTTTAATAAATATTCTAGACACCCACAAACAGCATGCAGGCAAGCCCTTCTCTGCCTAACCTGAATCTACACTGAGCACATGCCATCAGAAGACTACTGTTTCTAAGTAACACAGGGCTGCTATGTTCTTTCTGTAAAGACGAAGCTAGACTGAATTGGTCCTGGACCCATGATTAAACGTGGGAGTTTAAAACATGCGTTTCTCTCTTTCTCCTCTAAAATCACATGGCATGATGAAACATTTTTAAAGAATTTTAAACTCAGAAGGACAATGAACAAGAACGGAGATGAGGGGGCATGTGGGATGGCACCACGATATGAAAACAGAAAACAGATGAAGCCTGGCACACAGTTTGAAAGGGAAGAAAACTGTAAGTTAAGAGGGTAATGAAGGCCAGTTCATCACACCACAGTCCCACAAAGCCCACATATCAAAAGTCCTAGGCAGACTGGAACAGACATGGAGTAAAAGCGAACCCTAGATCCATGCTTGCACACGGAAGGACTTGTCTCTACTTCCTGTGCTGGCCGAGAAGCTTTTTTTTTTTTTTCCCTCTAGGGACATGGGACTAAAGGATTCTGGCCAAAAACAACGAGGACAGAAAAGCCAGCATCCCAGCTGACAGGCCATGTGCCTTACCTATGCCACCTGCCACCATATGGAAATAAATGTTTCAGCCTACCTCATCTCTATGGAAATGTGAGTGTGCCTGTGTTACATGTGCATAAACAACCTCAGTTCCCAAAGCCTAAGCATTTTATAGTTTAAAAAAAAATCTTTTTTAATGTATAAAAGTGTCTTATCTACATGTATGGCTATGTACCATATGCATACCTAGTGCCTAGGGAGGCCAGAAGAATGAGTTGGATCCCTAGAATTGAAGTTACAGATGTTATGAGCTACCACGTGGTTGCTGGGCATAGAATCCAGGTTCTTAATCACTGAGCCATCTCTCCAGCCCCAAGTCTAGGCATTTTAAAGCCTGAACAGAATATATTAAAATACAGTTTTTATCTGATAACGGAGAGGTAGGTAACCATTCTTTATGTGTTCCTAATATTTTGGAACAGGTTTTAGAGCTTTGAGAATGAAAACACAAAAATAAACAAGCACGAGCAGAGAGGTGCAGGGAGCGTACAGAGGCAATCTGGGTCTGCTGGCTCAAGGCAATACTTACTATAAACTGCTCAATGTCTCTCTCTAGGCCCACGTTTGGCAGGTCAGGCATCATATGAGCTACCACTTTGAAACCACAATCTTTGGCCAGATGGAATGATTCACATGTTGCCTTCACAGTGTGGCCCCTGGGAAGAAAATGCATTACTGGTTAGACAAATAAATGGACAACCAAGTTAACAGGGATGGGGGTAAGGTGGTGAGAAGGAGGAAAACAATCCATGAGACAGAGTCACTTGGCTGGGAACAGAACCCCAGAACTCACTTTTACACAGCTATAGGGAGGCCTGGAGGAAAACCACTGCACTTCTAAGACACTGCTCGGAGGACTGGAAGCAAATGGATAAGGGCCACTGTGCACTCAGATGACATGGCTCAGCACCAGCTGTAAAATCTGCTTATTACTGTAGAATCAACATTAAACAAGGACCATACAGCAGCCAGGCATGGCTGATACTCACAGAGAGTCCTAGTACTTGGGAGGTAGAGGCAGGAGGATTCAAGATTATTCTTGGCTCTATACCAGGATTAGGTACACAGTGGACAACAAAACCCAAAAACCAACCATAAAGGGGCTTTGACTTGAGGTGTCATTTCATTTAAAATTAGGAAATACTGGTAGAGAGGGGAGTAAACTAGAATATGAAGTAGACTGCACCAGTGTGTTCAGAGGGTCCATCAGAGAAAGGTTTTGTTGGCACAGGGTTGGATCAAGTCTCTTAGCATTTGCTTTCCTGCCACATCCAAGCAGGAAGCAGGCCTTGATGAGATTTGGGGTAACTAACAATTGAAGCCTTGTGACAATTCCTTCTACCACCAAGATGCTCCCACTTAGCACAGAAAGATCTAGAAGCCATGGGCTCTATCATACTCCTTTTGGATACCCCACTCTCATTTCTAATTAGTTTTCATTAGTGAAGTCCAAAATTCTGGAATGGGACTGGGACTTTCTTTTGAATTCTGCACTCAAGAATTCTACTTCAAAGTCCACTGTATAATATGGTCACAATTATGTGTATATGGCTCTAAAAATCAAATTACAAAGAAATATTCATGTCCTCAGCTATACTGTCACATGGAAAAGTTGACCCCAGTGGAACATTCTACATCTGTATTTCTTCAGAGCATCCACAGTGAAACCTCTCCTTCCAAGGCTCCTGGACTTCCCTCCTAGCAGTCACCAAACAACACACACTGCTTTGCAGGACTCCATGGTTTAATGCTTAAATTACTCCAACAGCTGAGGCCAAGTCTGTCTCTTGTCAGCCCCCTTTAAACATCACCCATACTGAAACAAAAGGGCTCTTACTTAAATGCAGGCATACTCCTATCTTAACTTCCAGCCTGCCTCCTGATTAAAAGCCCAGCTTGGGGGGCTGACTTCCTGGGCCCTTCATAATCCAGCTTCTGCCTGCCCTGTTCTCCCATTCTCAATCAGCTTTCCTTCAGGGCATGCAGTGAGTCTCCTCTGGGCCTCAGCTTATATGTCATTTCTTCAGGAAGCTTCCCTGTGACACTACACTCTCCAGCAGCCTTCCTGTGTGAGACCGTCCCTACATGCTTGCTCTGCTCAGGTTCCTCATGCTCCTATGTGTAGGTACAATACCTATTAGATATTTCCTACTTGCTCAGGTTCCTCATGCTCCTATTTGTAGGTACAATACCTATTATTAGATATTTCCTGCTTGCTCAGGTTCCTCGTGTTCCTAGTTGTAGGTACAATTCCTATTAGATTTTTCCTATTTGCTCAGGTTCCTCTTGCTCCTATTTGTAGGTACAATACCTATTAGATTTAGATTTTTTCCTGTGCTTAAAAATATTCAACCAATCTCTGTTACTTAAAGGACCAAGTCCTGGAGCTATCATTCCTCTAGGCTGCTTTAAGTATGGACCAGTTTCCTTAACTCTCCTTCACAACCCCGGCCACGTGAAGTGACTTCCAGGTCCAACTCAACACATCTTCCTCCTGAAGCCTCCTTTGACACTCTGAGTAAGTGGTAGTTGCTGCCATTTTGAAATCTGAATTTCTCTTTTCGTCCACCAAGGGGGCAGTGATTTATAAATTTTCTCGTACACTTGACTTTCCCTGTGTATCCTCTCTCTCTAGATAGACAGAAGGGAATGTCAAATGACTACACGGAACATGAAGGCACAAGCAGATGATCTGAAGAGCATGGATGGGAGAAGAGATCAAAAAGCCAAATATTTAACTCTGAGACTGGGATCAAGGAAGAAAGGTGAGTACAGAGACAGAGAAAAGCCAGTGGACAGAGGAGGCTTGTGCTGGCCATCTGCCACCATCTCACCTGTTGGTATCCCTGGCCACATCTTCATAGACACTTTGCACCCCGATCTCCAGCCTCGTGCAGCCGTAAGTCAACATGTCGCTTAGATGCCGCTTCATGCAGTAATCAGGTCTGGTCTCAATCGTAATTCCAATACACTTTGTGAGGCTTTTCTCAGAATACCTGTAGAGCAGAACTAAAATGACTACACCTGACACAGTCTGGGGTCATTTCTTCCCAGCCTGCCTTCTCTTAGTCTTTCCAGGATCAGACAGGAGCTAAGTGTGTGGGCTCTGGAGCCGGATCGTGTAAGTTCAAATCCCAGCTCTGCTATTTCCTCACCAGGCACACAGTAATTCTATTAAGCTCTCTGGCCTCAGTATCTTCATCTACAAAACGATGATAACAATGGTACCCACACTTCACAGAGCTGACATGACTGTACCGGCGCATCCTCATGTCATTACCGTTGTCATTATTATTCACACGCAGTTAGCTGCAGCCATAATCATCTTGAAAACAGTGATTTCACTGTGAAAAGCTATTTCTCACTTCCTAGCAACCGATTTCACATAAGCAAAACCCATTTGCATTACTTATTTCTCACCGCATCGTAGAGCCATTTTAAATACAAGAAACAAAAGGGAGAGGGGAGCAGCATGGGCTGCAGGGATCAATCGGGTGAAACGTCTAGCTTCTAGGAATGTGCAAAATTAGGGAGGGTTTTGGTCTCATCAAGTCTAGATACGAGAGCGTGAGGACCACCTTGGATTTAAGTTATCTGAGACAATGGCCTTACTCCCGGCCCAAGGTCAATCATCTGTCAGGGGGCTGGTGAGGTGGAGTGGCAGGAACTCGGTGATGGAGGTCACGGTGGTCAACACTGGCCCCTGACTATCAACTGAGAGGTGTCCTATCACTCCATTTACCTCAGGAAGACACTGAAGCTCAAGGGGAATAGACAGCTTATTCAAGATACATAGGGAATAAAATCTAAGTTAAGAGTTGAAGGCAGGCCTGTCTGTCTCGGTATCTCTAACCTCCTGTGACCTTTCTTCTCTGCGCCTGTTCTCACGAGCCGGGTGGAAAGACCAAGGGAAGCTTTTTGCAGTTATTTATTCCTCTTCTTTCTAAAGAAGTTTTGAAAAGCAGATATCATAATGATTTGTAACTTAGTTGCATTTCTTCATTTTTATGTGCCAATTAAAACTGACTAATTTAAAATTATAATAATTACTCAGAGTGTGAATAATCACTGAGCTGCAGGACTGGCTGTATGTACAATCTCATCTAACACTGGAAGTGTTTTGTATCATGTGACATCAGCCGAAACATAGAGGAGAGAGACAACCTAAGAGATGAATGATGAGAAAAGAATGCTCACAGCTTGTCAAGTGCTGTTTAGGACAGGGCAGTGGCTCCTCTGTCCTCTCTCAACATCTCAAAGCCCTGTGCCTGTCAAATAGGAAGACAGGAGTGCACAGCGGCACAGTTCTCACCTGCTCCCAACAGCAATCACGGGCTCCAGGGAACTATATGAAATTAAAAGAAACAGAAGGAAAAAAAGAAAGAGAAAAAGAGAAAGAAAAGCTAACCAACCACTGTGGAAAAAGCATATTATATAAATGGATGAAGACAGAAGCTAGAACACTCTTGAGTCGAAAGAGTAACTGAAAGATTCTAACATGTGCCACCAACCTTCCTATTAACTGATATTTCTCAAAAGCCACAGCCTTAGGCAAGAGAGCCTGGGCTCAGTGACAGCTCCATCACTGGGAAAAACCAGAGAGGTAGCAACAGCAGCAGGGGGACCTGCCCAGAGGAGGCTGCCACTAGCATGACACTGCCACCTGGGGAATCAGAACACAGCACAGGACACAGCACAGGACACAGAGGTAAATGTTATGCTCAAAAACTTAACTCCATCTCAAAAATGTCTTTCCTCTGGGGAAACGTGGAGAATGAGAAACAACTCACATTTTAAAAAGCCAGTGGTGGCGCATATCTTTAATCCCAGCACAAAGCAGAACTTTCTGAGTTCGAAGCCAGCCTAGTCTACAGAGTGAGTTCCAGGACAGCCTGGGCTACAGGGAAACCCTGTCTCACTCCCCTCCCCACAAAAAAACCCAAAACAAACAAAAAGGCCAATATTTTAGAGTTCCTTTCAGAATTATATTTCTATCTGAAAAGCAATGAAGTAGAAATTCTAATCAAATTTGAACAATAAAAACAACAGTGTGGCATCTTCCATGAGCTGCAGTGTCTGTTGTTGCTATGGAGCCGGCTACTTTAGTAAACCTGCTGCCTCGTTTAAGAGATGGAAGGATGTCTATGGGACTATTCTTTCTTGTATGCTCGTATGTGCAGACAAGACGCTACTTAGCCCGAGCATTTCAGGGTCTGCTCCATAACCCCCCCCCCCCATCATTTAGCCAGAGAGCCTCTCTTTCAGTACTGCGGTCAACACCTCGCCTTCTCGGGATTTAGACTTCTTAGGTTCTGGGGCACAGAGGAGCTGTTTTTCCTTCTCAGAGACAGAGCCAGGTCTACTGCTTTTTAATGCAGCCAGAGGGTTGTCTCGGGAAGGCTGCAGGGCTGCACTGAACCTACACATTTCCTGCAGGTTACCACTATGGAAGAAGCTCATGCCCTCTAAGAAACATAACAAGTCAATACTGTAAGCTGCAGGAGCTGTTCACAGGGGGCAGGGAGCAGGGCAGAGGGCAAGGAGAGCCTCACCTTAGAAACGAAGAGCAACAAAACCCATGCCAACCAGGTCTCAACTCTGCTCAAAGACATTCTCATCCTGCGACATCTCAGAACCCTCGGTGAGGGCCCTGTATTCATCCACACTACAAAGCTAGGCTGTTATTCATGGCTATGTGTGCTTCTCTTTTCAGACGGGGCTCCCAGCAGGCCCAACAATGTTCAGTGACTAACAGCTTATGAGTTCTGCAGTAACTCCTCCCATCAAAACAAAGAAATGAACATGAAGGATGAATAGGCGAATCTGCTGCAGCTGGGACAAAGGAGGACTCTCTCCCTTCCCACAGCCTCTAGATGACCCTGCTGGCTATCTGCCCTCTTGCAAACAGTAGAGGTATCTTGCTTTAGGTCAAAGGTTCTGGACAAACTAAAAATCTACTAGTTTTTAATTCCAGATTTGCTTTCCAGTCAAGCTATAGAATCCCAAACTCAATCCATTCTAGCTAAACTGAGAAGCAGATGAGGGCACAGAGATGAAACACTAACTTCGGGTGTTCACAATCTACCAACTCTTCCCATCGTCTACAGGCCCCAAATGAGTTGTTCTTTGGACTGATGAAGATGTGCTCAGACACCTGGGTTATTACTGAATGCCTCAGAACCATAAGCACAGAACAAAGGTCCTTTTACAAAACTACTGCCATACCTGGAAACTCCCTCAATAAAATCTGGTACTTCTCATAATCCGTGAAGCTCTAGACTTAAGCCACTGGGCTTACAGGATTCATCCTCTCATTTTGGAGATCGTAATCCAATTTCTTTCTAGAGACTGGTTATGTTAATAGGATCTAAAAGCCAACAGTCTCTGCCCAATATAACTGAAAAAGTCAGAGAACTTTGATGTTTAACAAGTACTACCAGGAAAAGCTGAGCTGCTGACATTGAAGATGAGAGAAAACGAGGCACCTATCACACTAATCATGGCTGATGACACTAGAGCAGCGCTCGACATTCTTGGTTTTGATTCTTTCCATAGCTTAATGTTTTATAGTCATGATGAGATCGCCGAGGGACCAGGAGGAACAGAAAAAATGTCACAGGTATGGCATGCTTTTACTGTCATACCCATACTGGAATTTAGGGGCTAAATGCACAGGTGGATCACCCAAAAGCTGCCCTGACAGAGGTCATGGCTAAGTGAAAAACACAGTGTGGACAAAAGTACTCCAATAAAAGTCTTCACATCACAAATGTCAGAGACAATCACCCGGGGGACACTTTAGTCCCCCTATTTTATTTTCCACGACACGAGGGAGAGTAGAGCACAGAATATGTGCTGATAGCAGAAGAGAAGGCCAGGTGAGGTGAGGTCTGCCAGGCACAGAGCGAGTGCTCCTGACTTCCAGCTTTCTGGGCACCCGAGGCAGAGGCCAGGAGGCCAAGATCAACCTCGTATGGAAACTTCTTGAGAGCATTTCCACTTTGCCCATGCCACAGCCACCAAGTGCCTCTAACCTCTAGCCTTCAGGTAATGTCCTTACTACTTTCTCTTAAGATGTTCTCTATCAAGGGATACAGAGCAAACCAACTACACAGAATCATAAAAGAATGGAATTCAATGAAATGATCATTCTCTGTTAGTGAAAACTAAAATATGGGGGGGGTGTGTGTGTGTGTGTGACTAAACCAGTAGACATAAAGCCAACCAATATAGATTAATCATCACTAATTATACCAAATGTTAATACCATCAAACACTGCAATTAAATGGCGCACATTATCAAAATGGGCAACTCTGCCTACTCCCTGCTCCCACAAGACCCAAGTACAAACACCAGACAAGGCAGAATTTACTTCCTTGCCAATACACATGCCATGATTCACTAAGAGGGAGCACATACCTGGGTAATAAAACAAGTCTCCACAAATTAAATAAAAGACAATAAAAAAAAAAACCCTGAAATTGAACTGCATAGGCACTCTGAACAAAATGAAATCAAGTCAGAAATCAGTAAAGTATCAAACAAAACCTCACTGTCCCGAAATATAGAAATCAAACAATTTCCATATAATCCCTGGAATTGGAGAATAGAAAAGCTATTACATAAAAATTTACAATGAAGCCGGGCGGTGGTGGCGCATGCCTTTAATCCCAGCACTCGGGAGGCAGAGGCAGGCGGATCTCTTTGAGTTCGAGACCAGCCTGGTCTACAGAGCTAGTTCCAGGACAGGCTCCAAAGCCACAGAGAAACCCTGTCTCGAAAAACCAAAAAAAAAAAATTACAATGAATAATTAAAATATATTACAATAATAATTTAAAATATAAAAATGCATGGTATTTGCATAAAGAAATGCCTAGAAACTGGTAAGGTGGATCTCTGAATTTGGGACCAGTCTGTTCTACAAAGTGAGATTCTATCTCAAAATAAGAAAGAGAAGAAAGAAAAAGAGCAGTCTTTAAAAAAACCCCACTTTCAATAGTAATATTACAATAGAAAAAGGATGGTCAAGCTTCCACATCTTACTTAAGTCACTAAAAAAGGAATGACCCAGGGGCTGGAAATGTGACTCAGTAGTTAAGAGCAGGTGCTACTCTTGCAGAGGGCCTGAGTTCAGTTCCCAGCACCCTTATTCCAGTTCCAGAAGATCTGACATACTTTTCTGGTTTCTGTGGGCACCTGCATACATGCATATACATACATACATACATACATACATACATACATACATGTAAACAGACATACACATAAAATAAAAATGAAAGAAAATAAAAAAGTAAAAGCAATAAATGTCTTTACTGAAGATTGCTAATGGGAAGTAAAGGAAATCTAAATAAATGAAGAAACAGGCCATTTCATGACTGACAACTTGTCAACTCTCTCCCTAGAGACTGTGTCCTATCATTTGAAAACACCTTAACTCTATCACACTTTGCAAGAACACTGGTCACTGCCAGCTGATTCTGAATTTTACAAACACATGCAAAGGGCTCAGCCTATCTACAGCAGTCTTGCAAATCAATTACAAAGTCGGAGGAGGTATACGATTTGTCTTCAAGACACGTTAAGACGGTACAGTAATCACAACAGTGCAGTACTGGTCTAAAAGCCCAAACCTACCAGCGGCACTGCACTGTGTGCTCCACAGGTATAGTCCTTTGATTCTAACAAAGGATTGGTAAAATCTAAATGGGAAAGGGGAGCTTTAAAAAAATTATCTTGAAACAATCCACTTTCCATACTGGAAAAAAAAGAAACCTTGACTACCACCTCACAGTGCACATAAAAATTAATTCAAGAGGGGCTCAGAGAGCTAAATGTGAAAATGGAAATTTTAACTAGATGACAACATAGGAGACTAACCTTGTGTTCTGAAAACACGTGGTTTAGTAACAATACAGAAAGCAATGTTAAGAAAGAAAAAATTAGTCATATTAATTCTGCCCTAAGAGATCATCAATAGAATAAATAGTCAAGTACAGACGAAGTTCTTGAATCAAGGGCATGTAACACTCTCCTACCACCCCCCGAAAAAAAGAAAAAAAGAGAAAAAGATTAAACACTTCACAAAGAAAATATAATCAGACAGCATAAGCGTACACTCAAGTGCTCAATGACATTAGTCATCAGGAAAATGCAAATTAAAACCACAATAGATGCCATTACACACCCACCAGAATGGCTAAAATTAAAAGGACTGACAACAGCATGTACTGGTGTGGATGCAGAACCACCAAGTGCTCGCCTATTAGAGGTGGGAGTACAAACTGCATAACCGTTTCTGGCTGGCAGTTTTTCATAAAACACTAACAAACCTAGCAATTTCCATTACTACCCAAGAGTAATATATACGTTTAACCATAAAACAACCTGAACAAAACTGGTCACAGAGTTCTATTCATAAAGCTGTCAACTACAAGCAGCCCCATGTCCACTGACAGAAGGATGGATACACACACTGCTTGGCAACTGCAGATGCACGTAACAACACTGTTCAGTAAAAGAAGCCTTCCACAGGAGACTACGTGATGGGCATGGGCATGATTCACCTAAGGCAAGTGGGCAAAACATAAAAACCACCAGAAGAACTGCCAATTTTGAGAGGCGAAGGTGAGGGAGGAGTTTCTGGAGGAGCATAAAGGAACTCTGGTGACACAAACATTCTGCACTACTTAACTGGATCTTGTTAAGTAAGTAGTTCAGGCTGGCCTCAAATTTGAGACCCCCTGCTTCTGTCTCTTAGTTGCTAGGATGACACCACAGTTGGCAATGTTCTGAATCTTAACAGTATTTTATTACACAGGTCTGTCAAAGCACACCAAGGTAAGCTAAGTCTGTGTATTCCGCTGTGTATAAACTTCCAGGGAAAACCACCACACAGAATGCTAGTTAACATGGCACGTGGCAGAGCATCTGGGAGGACAGCCCAGGTGAGAACACGGAGTTCTCTGGGGTACTCAGCATTTCCTAACATTCTAGCTTTCCCAAGATACGCAAGGACACAGTTACAGGATTTAAAGCCACCGCTGAGGGAAGAGAGGAAGGAACGGAAATGAATTAAAAAAATCTACGAAGAGAAGGTATGACTCACTGGCTTCTCGTGGGTAACTACCCTCTGAAACTGCATCTTGTGAAAACAGTCAAGGCACACTAAATGCAAAACGGGTTCTGGGCAGAGCTGATTAAAAAGGAATAAAACTCCTTTAGAAGATTGTTCTGACCTATCTGGTAACATTCGCACTCTGGTGACGGGTGACTCAGAGGCACTATGGTCTTTTCTCCCAAGTGAAGATGTTTTATGAGATGACAGTACTCAGTAACTGTCAGTCTCTGGAGACCTGAAGAGGCTCAGTTGATGGGATAGTGATTACCAGTGGCCTGCGGGATTCAACAGCTTTTCCAGGGGCCAGGCCTGCGCTGTCCTTGAGCAGACCTGTGTTCCTCCACTTTCTGCCTGCAAAGGTTTCAGGCTTCTGGCTACCTGCTGGCCACAAACAATAACCAGGTTCACACTCTCGGGCTCTTTTGAAGTCTAATCCTAATCTTTGCCGTTAAATAGACAAACAAACAAACAAACAAGCAAACCTTTAACTACTCAGGTTAGACACAGGAAGTCCAAGGAGGGATACTTGAGTCTATAGTGTGACCCTCAGGATGCTTTAACCTTCAAGACTGGTGGCTTGCCTGCCACCTCACAGAACTGAAGGCCAAGTTTAAAATGAACCCTTGAGCTGGGTGGTAGTGACGCACATGCCCCTTAATACCAGTACTTGGGAGGCAGAGGCAGGCAGATCTCCATGAGCTTAAGGCCAGCTTGGGCTATACAGAGAAACCCTGACTCCAAAATTCCACTGACACATCTTGTCCTACTGAGCAAACTCACATCAGTGCTGTAGCTGGGCTGTGCAATGAGGAAATGTCTACTGTGGCTCAGTACTCAGCCAGCTCCACGAAGGGAGGTGGGCTGCTCTGGAAAACAACTTCTAAAAGAATACATCAGACCAAAACCAGTTTTCCTGGGCTCTTCTTTCATTCACAACGATGCTAAATGCTAACATTTGAAAACAGTTTTGTTTCTAGCTCAGTTCAGAAACTGTTGCCTCAACTGACACAAAATGTCCCTTAAACACTTTATTACAGGGAGTTGTATGAAGACTCGACCTCAACAAAGCAAACAAGAGCTCACAAATAGGCACTTTTCATATTGCCTCACAAAGGACAGAGACGGGATTGGGGAGAGAAGGGGCCAAGACACTAGCCCACTGGGCTGCAGAATAACGGAGCGCCACACTGAGGTGGCTTCGTGGCTCCTGGCTTGCACTTTTATTACTTCCTAGGAGCCATTCATGAGATTTGCTGCATTGAAGGCTCAAGTCAGTAACATTTTTTAAAGCTAAAAGCAGAGCGCCCCCTTGAGGTAAAGAACAGAACGAGCCTATGCCGGCCCTGGCCAGGCAGCCCCAGAAGAGAGGCTTTGTCCCCTCGTGGGCTTTTTGGACACACATCGTGATCCAAATTGAGTGAATTACAACATAAAACCCAATTTTTATCACAAAAATAGAAGACGTATGGCCAAATACTCTGAGCACCAAAATATTTATCACCAAACTGTAGCAAGATTGCCAACATTTCAGTTGACGAAAATGTCAGAGCAGCTGCACCCCAGAAACTCCGCATTTGCTTGGTCGGCCTGCTCCATCAGTACTCAGGGCTCAAACCCCACGGGGAACTCAGAGCCAAGTCACAGGAGAGGTGTGCCTTAACATAGACATAGCTGAACTTCACATATATAAACACTGTGGATATGGCTGACAAGATGGCTTATCTGTGCCATGTATCTGTAATCCCAGCTTTTCTGCTGTGAGATGAGAGACAGACAAGGGTCACTAGGCAGCTCAAGGGCTTGGAAGCCTGGAAGGTAAGGCTCAGCAGCAGACTAAAGAGTCGCTGTGTCGGCAGCAAAGCAGAAGCAGAGGACTGAAAGCTGTCTTCTGACCTCCACACAAGCGCCATACATGTTAAAAAGAAATAAAAGAAATAATTTAAAAGTATTTAATGTAAGTAAATAAATCTTCCCAAGCTTAGGTACACATAGCCCTTTTCTCAACACAGGTTTCTTAAGTTGAAGGTGTGTATTTGTGTGTGTGTGCGTGTGCACACGTTAGGAAGCCAGAGGACATCGGGCTCATTGTCACGTGAGAAGAAAGATTCAGTGGTATCGAAGATAACACTGCTGAGGTTTTTAGAAGCGAATGTGCTCAGTTGGGAACCCAGAGTCGCTCCTGCCACTATGTCTCCATCTTGGACTAATGGAGGCTAGTCCTCAACATCACACTTTAACTACACTTATCACATCTGACTCGAGTACAAAGAGGAGTGAGCTGAGTTACATCATCACTCCTCTATTCTAAAGTTTGCAGACTGAGGGTTTCACTAAGCATGACTCATATTCACGATGACCAACGTTTTGAACGAATAGTAAAAATAGATGCCATACCATCTAGCTACCGAGGTCCCTGTGGGACGAGTCACATACCCAGAAGTCTAGATTCAGGGACACAGAGTTTACCAGTATTTATCAGTCAAACACAAGCACTTGCTCACCACAAATTCTTCCAGAGGATCAATCTTTTATGCAACCCCTCAAGCTATCCCTAACTTCTATTTACATTTATGAAACACCATCTTTATTTAAATTTCACAAGCTCAAAGGAAAGCAACAGGGGAAGGAAGGGACAAAGGAAGGTATAAGCTCATTCCAGGGGGTAAACCTACCAAAGTCATCACTGTTGATCTCTGATAGCAGAGTGACCAAAGTCCATTCTCTTGTGTATTCAGGCTTTAGCTTCGGGTCAAAAAGCTCCCCTCATGTCCATTCTTGGCCTGATACTTTTTATCACCACAAAAAAGCCTACGAGGCAATACTATTTCACCCACCTTGTAATCAGCAGCATGACAGTCTCCTTCCCTTTCACAAGAGAACCCAAAGTCTGATGGTGCTAGGGGTGTTGGAAAGAGAACCACTCTCTTTTTAACATTCCGGTGTATGTGTGCACACAAACACACACACACACACACACACACACACACACACACACACACACACACCTTTTACGCCTAGCAATTTCTAACTTCAGGCTCTGAAGGTAGCCTGGGGTTTCTATTCCCACTCTGCCATCAACTACCTGTGTTAAGCCTGGGTAAGCTGCTTTACGTCTCTGGGCTCTGGATTCCACCAATGTGAAGCAGAGGAAATCTGAACACCACACTCAAAGGCTTACTGTGAAGTGACTCACAATGGTTCCACGTACATGGAACATGGTTCCACAACAAATGTAAGCCTCCTTTACCCTCAGTTCTTCTTCCTCCTTCCTCAGTGATGATCTTGGCCTGTGACAACCACACAGATAGGCCTGGGTAGACACATACATGATGGGACTGTACAGCACAAACTGTTCTGAACATTACTTTTTGTCTTAGCATACCTTGGAGATGCAAAACTCTTCTACTAGATGAAACCATTCCTCCACGAGGCTGTGAATATCACCTATGACTGAAAATCTCCACTGTGTACCTACAGCCAAGACTTCCTTTTCTGGACCCTACAGGACATCTCTATATACATCATGAGCATTTCAAAGATAACAAACCAAAAGTAAACTTCTTAATTTCCTCCATCAAACCTGAGCTTTCCTATGGCTTTTCCACCTTAGCATATGTCATTTCCATCCAGTTACTCACGCATCCAACGAAGGCGTGGCTTTTGATGCCTCTAATCAGTCTCTTCTCCATTATCACTGCCACTACCCTTGGTGAACCAAGGTGAGAAGGAAGCTTAGAGGCTTCTCACATTCCCATGGTAACCCTCTAACCTGTCAGTCAGAAGACAGTTCAATGACCTTGCCTGTTAACAAAGATGTGTTGGCTTGAAACAACATACTTCTACATTTCATACAAACTCCAGCTCCTTGAAATACATAATTTGGCCCATGTTGAGTCTTTCAACATCACCTGAGGACATTCCCTTGCTCACTGGAGTATAACCCAGTGGCCTGTGGAAAGAGCGCTCCCTTCTCAGTGTCCTCCTTGTGCCCTAAGGAAGGTCTCAGACTCGCCGTCCTACAGCAGGACCGTGTCACACCACGGCCTTTCCATCATACCCTTTACTCTGTAAGACACCGATATAAAAGGAAAGCACCACAAGGACACACAGTTCTGTCTTGTTCACCATGCTGTGCCCATTGCCTGTAACTGCATAGACATGCGGCGGTCTGAGTAAGAATGGCCCCCAAGGGCTCATATATTTGAATGCTTGGTCACCAGGAAGTGGAACTCATTAGAACAATTAGGAGGTGTGGCTCCATGAAAATAATTCTTTCCCATACACAGACATACACAAAGAAAGAAAGAGTACAAGAAATTCAGAATATATACACAGAAAGGATCAAATCTTCACAGGTAGCTGCTAGGAGGATGAGCAGATGACCACTCAGAGAGAGAAAATAGGGCTTCTTACTTGATTGCCTCATGAACATTGTTTGAAGTGTGGCCTGATAAAGCATCATGCAAATTTCGGATAAAATAATCTCTGTATTCTTCTGGAAGGGCCATGAACGTTCCACCCATCACGATGAACTCCACCTTGTCCACGGAGTGACCAAGCTGCTTTAGCTGGAAGAAACACACACTCATCAGAGCATCACACTAGAGAAGCTGCAGGATTTCCAATTTCATCTTATAGTAGCACCAGCACAGTTTACAGTAAAACACATGTTGTTAATTCAGTGCATTTAAAAAACAATTCCTGGGGGGTTGGAGAGATGGCTCAGAGGTTAAGAGCACTGGCTGCTCTTCCAGAGGTCCTGAGTTCAATTCCCAGCAACCACATATTACAGTAACCATCTGTACTGAGATCTGGCGCCCTCCTCTGGTGTGCGGGCATACATGGAGGCAGAATGTTGTATACATAATAAATAAATCTTTAAAAAAGAACAAAAAACAAAAACAAAAAAATTCCTGCTCAAAAAAGATGGGAAAGAGAATTAAAACTGAAGCAGAAGCCAGACTTCAATGCTGACAGTTAAATAGGAACTTAACAACAGGAAGAGTTTTAAGATATAACAGAATATAATAAATAAAAAATCAATATAATGTAGTATCAAATACTGCAAAAATTTACTGATCATATATTTTATGTCTGACTTCACAGTAGAAACACACAGTGGCGGGTGATGCATAACCTGGACTTAGTGCACAGGGAGAAAGATGAGTACTAGTTAGAGACTTCACGATGCAATCTAAAGATGACTGTGGGCACAGGCCCTCAAGATGCTACTGGAAAACCAAAGCACTAACTGACTGCCCCAAAATGAAATATCGCATCTTCCCTATTTCAGGGCAGAAGGGCACAACTGTCCACTGGGTCAGCTACGATAAACCTGGATTTGAAGTTTTAAAAGTTTTTAAATTTCTTGTTGTATGTTAGGTATAAGGAAAATAGATCAAAATGTCAAATTATGAACTAGAATATATCATGTAATGACTATCTCCATGGAACCTTTCAAAAATAGTTGTTTCTGCAAGTACCAAGTAGCAACTGCTATTACTGTGTCTGTGCATCTGAGTCAGCGTGTGTCTCCCCATCAACATTACACGGCTAACAGAAAACTGTCCTGGTAGCATCTACAAAAGCTCCTGCTAGGACTCCAAACCAAACTCCACAATCACCTCCAGAGGTGGAGACCCACCCCACTGCCACTGTCACTGTTTCCCATGGCTCTACTACACGTACAGTTAGAAAAGAGTTGTTACTCTATGTGATTATCATAATGTCTAAACCTAGGATCTTCAAACATTTTAGTAAGTATACCTTTTCATACTCCGTTAAGACGTTTTTAGTAGTATACCATTTCATACTCTGTTAAGACAGTTTTCCATCTTGCGATGGCTATTCTTGGTTGTCAACTTGACTACATCTGGAATTAACAAAAACCTAAATGACTGGGTACACCTGTGAGGGATTTTTTTTTTCTTAATTAAATCATCTGAAGTAGAAAACCCCCTTCTAATCCAGATCTTTTGAGGTGAGAAGATCTCTGCCACACCTTCTGCTGGAAGCCTAAAGAACATGGAGAAGGAAGCTCTCTCTGCCTGCTTATTCTTGCTCTTGCTACCAAGACCATCCCTTCATTAGCTTTAGAGCCCACTTCTTTGGGGCTCCCTATATACTGAAGGTCGGCTGAGACATTCTGCTTCGTAGACTGAACTACTGGATTCTTAGACCATCTGTTCATAGGCAGCTATTGCTGGATTAGCTGGCCCGCAGCCTGAAAATAATTTCATTCTATAAGTTCTGTTCTATTGATCCTGACTAATATTATCTAAAATGAGTTACATACCATATTTGAATACAAAAACGAGGTCAAAGTCAGTTCAGAACATGTTTTTCCCAAGCCTTATGGGCTCCCTGGGTAGGGTCCTCTTACAGCAAACACTCCTGCCCTACATGTGCTTGGGTGACAGCAAAGTGATCACTAGAACTGGTGATGTTCAACAACAGACACCCAAACCCAGAAGCAACATGTGTACTATACGCTCTATTTTAGACCTTCTATTTATATCGCCATGTAAATTACTATAACAACTACAGATGGTGCTTACATTTTAACACTTGTCAACTATGTTTAGAGAAGTTCAAGATCACCAACATAGTATTAGCTTTTAACCTGTTATGTTAATGTATAAATTATATGCAATAAAATCCACCCCCTTTAAAAGGCACAACTGGGGAGTTTGATGGAGTATACACCACCACGGTCATGGCACAGAACAAGTCCACAAGACCCAAACAGCCACCCACACCACTTTGCTGTAAACTGCCTGCTCTCACTGACCAAGCCTGTCACACTTCTTCACCTGGCTCTGGAAGCTGACGTTCAACCCCTTGTTGACTGTTAAAGAACTTTTACACACTTTCATAAGTGACTTCCTTCAAACTGAAAGGAGTACAAGAATATAAAAGCCTTCAAGGAAACAGGAGTCTCTAAGGAGTGCAAGTCTAACCACACACGGCACAGAAAGTCTCTCCAGATGAGCGTAAAATTACACTCTTCTCTCCTTCACAACGACTCCAAATCAAGCAACGGCATGGCAACACTTGAAGCACAAAAAACAATTTAAAAGTTTCTTTACCTGCTCAATCCGATGTCTTGTCTGCAGATAAGGGTCGTATCTAGCACGAATAGCTCGCATGGAAGTTGGCTAAGTAAATAAGGAAAAAATATCATATTATAGTCATAACAAATTAAAAAAATACTGAAGGAGTGAAGGGTTGTATTAAAATTAAACTACTCAAGGGATTTGAACACTAAAGCCATGCCTCATATCCCACCTTCCTTTCTCAGTTTTGGCAAGGTGCAGAACATCAGGCTAGTCCCTACCACACTGCTGAGGGTACCTCAACAGTAGGGCATCTTCTTGGTTTTCAGTCACCTTCTGTGGAAATGTAATGACATCCAAAGCATGGGTGCACACACACAGATGGGCATACATACAAGAGAGTCATGTAGCAAAATGCTCTTTGCACAAAGACTTTATTGTTACACAAGGGTTCTAATGGTTCAGCAAATGGTCTTGATGCCACTATCACACTGGAAACTACCGTGATGAAGCAGTTTCCTAGCATACAAGGACGATGAGCTTCTTTTTGGAACAGCAGCAGGTGGAAACTATTATAGAGACCCACAACTGGTCAGAATACAGAAAGTAAGTGATAGCGGAGTGGCTAACTCCAGCTGATACAACCTCTACACCAAATGCTCAGGGAGAGGTGGGCAGAAAACCAGGTCATGTCTTTTAGATGTGACAGGGATAAATACACTTACAAGATCCCAACAAATGACTATCTGAACAAGACTCACACAATGACATCACCAGCTGACATGCCAACATGGATGGGGATTTCCTAAGGCCCTACCACTAGATAATGAGCTACAGGCAATCGATAGTGCTGAGAAAGGGAGAATCAGTTTTTTCCAGGGACAAGCGCTCTGATTGATTATCTAATTCCCAAAGTCCTTGTGGTTAGGAAGTTGAGACAGGAATATTATTAAAAGGTTGAGGTCAATCTGAGTTATAAAGAGAAATGTCTAAAAAAAAAAAAAACCACACACACACACACACATATATATTCTATGCCTCAAATTCTTCACCATAAAACTGAGATAATCACAGTATCTTGTTTCCAAATACAGCTGAAAGGGTTGGAGTGGCAAAGCACTTGGGACAGTGGTCGGAAATAATAGTAAGAAATGTTCATGTTAGCACTGCTCCGGTGGCTTGGCACACATATGGTCAAATATTTGGCAAAACATACAGCGCAAATATCTGGCAAAAAGCTTTCTAATCAGGAAAAAAGCCCACACTTCTAAGAACGTTGGTACTTGTCACCCACACTCTGGATCACAGCACTTAGTCAGGATTAAGTCTTTACCTCGTAGCCTGTGTAAGACTGGGTTGAGTACTCAAAATCCGAGTCAGGTCCTCCAGGGCAGTATCTAGACACAAAAGAAAGGGAGGGCAGGTGAAATACTCGGTCCAACAGAAAATCCTGCTATCAAAGCGGCTTTGCCATCACCTCAAACAGCAGTCCGCTCTTGCAGCATTGTTTACCAACAAGCAAACAAGACAGTAAGTGAAGGAACATGACGACATTCATGTCCAGAACATTGCAGGCAAAGATCTTTACATCTTAATGCGGGAGCCCAGTTTGTCCAGTTTGGATGATTCTATGCTTTCCTGGGGCCCATATTCAGGAAAATTTCCCTCCCATTTACTCTTCCTACTCAAGCCATGCATTTGTACCCATGAATTCTTCTCAATGCCTCAACTACAGAAATCTAACAGCTATTTATAAGGATAATTTAAAAACTTTGATATTTTTCTGGTCCAAATTCATTTTGAATTTGATGCTGGAATCCAGGAAGCTTGTTAGTCACAAATGTCCGTTATCCCAAGCTCATAACCTGTGGTATTTCAGCACTGCAGCAGTGGTTGCTCCACTTTCAAAGTGCTGAAATACCTTACTAAAGCTGCAAGTCTATGCAGCAACATCTTAATATCATCAGCCTGCACTGGCCAGGGCATTAGAAAATCTACTTACTAGTTTAACTGAAACACACACACACCAACTTGTCAAAATCATACTTACACACATATATTCCCTGTAAAATTGATGTGTGGACATCTGTGAGGTTTGCACATCACAGCCACAACAGCAATCTATAAAAGAAAGATTAATTAAAAAGCTATCACTGAAAAATTAACACAGTTCTACAGAATGGTTACCTTACGAGCGAAGAAAAGGAATGTAACTGGAGCTGCACATTAGGGTCTTCATGATATGAAGAGGGGAAAGATCGATGCAACCTGAAGAAAAATCTGGGTATCTCTCTCAAAATACGGATGGCGCTACACCCTAAAGCTGAATTATTTTATACTGATAATATCTGAATATTTATATGAATTGTATATATGAGTTTTATAATTGGTTTTATGGTAAATACAGAATAAGGAACTGTTATTATTAATTTGTGGTGCTGGAGACTGCATCCAGAGTCTTTGAGCACTACTTCTCCACTGAGCTGTAAACCCAGTCCTGGAAATTAATTTTTAAGGTTTGGATGAGTCTTATTCTCTCTCTAGTTTTTTTGCTAAAATATCGACAAAGGTCACTATATATATTAAACCTAATCATTATTATTCAAATTCCACGACACTCTAGATTTCAATCTATAGCAGAAAGCAGGGAAGTTAGGGACCAGACTGATCCAGAGTCTATGTGTAAAATCTCAGAGTACCTGACCGAGTCCAGGATGGGTAGGGGAAAGAGCCTGCTTGAGAAAAGGCTGGTAGCAAAGATTTTAAGGCTAGGCCGGGCTGTGGTGGTGCATGCATTTAATCCCAGCACTCGGGATGCAGAGGCAGTTGAATCTCTTTGAGTTCAAGGCCAGCCTGGTCTACAAGAGCTAGTTCCAGGACAGCTACACAGGAAAGCCCTGTCTCGAAAAACAAAAAACAAACAAAAACAAAACAAAACAAAAGATATTAAGGCTATTAAGATATTAACACAGGAAGTAGCTGACCAGATAGAGCCACACTAAGGCCAACATGAGCAGGATTTCCTACAGACAGAGAGGAAGCTGTACGTGTAACAGAGAGAATCAGAATGAAGCCCAGGGCTGAAGAAACTAAAGTATTGTTCTCCAAATACAGTTGTTGACAGATCTAGACACCCCGAAACAGATGGAAGTGTGCTTATGTAAGCACACACATGTGTGCAGATTACCAAAAAGGCATGACCCAGCTCTAGTTACACAGAAGCAGTAGTTAAAGCAAACTGAGAAATGTGCTAGGAATGACAATCTTCACTATGAAGATAATGAAACCAAGGAAAGACAGGACAGGTACGTTCTGAGGAGCCATGGCAACCAGGTTCAGCAGGGATTCTGAACTGAGATGTTATTGAAACAGCAGGTG
>NC_022019.1:12739313-12775248 GCF_000317375.1 Microtus ochrogaster | reverse complement strand
GCATCAAATTTGAAAGCACATTGCATGTAAAAATTGTGGGGTTCAACTGTCCACAAATATCAGAATCCAGAAGAGCAAGTCACTAAAGTAGCCAACACAGGCACTGGAAATGTCATGTCCTGATCCAGACAGCATACCAAACACACCGGGTCATACGATGAACATGGACTTCAACTCTGGAACCCCTTTCCAATGAACCCTAATCCTGACCCTGCCCATTTCCCCTGACCTCTCACACTCAGCGATCCTAGAGCCTCAATCCCAATTCAGCCCATAATGCTTTACAGAGATCAGGACAAGAGTTCCCAACACAGCCTTACGTTTCTGAACTGCTATGCAGGCCGGACCTGGACTAACTTTCTAGAAACTTGTCCTGCTCACATCAGGACCCTGTACAGGCACCTGAAATGGTTTCTTGTTATCTGGTTTCTTTGCCAGATGTACGTGACTGTTTACAAGCTAATCCTAAACAAGGTCCCTAGTTGTCTCAGATGAACTCAGTATGAGTTCAAAGGTCAGTGTGGTTTCTACAGTGAGACTGTCTCAAAAAGAAAATCATCAGTCAAGTGAACTCTGAGTTTCTGCCCATCTGTGGCACTCTCTGCCTGCACCCTTCACGCCCCTCCCACCTCTGTGATCTCTTTCCTATTCCTTTCTTGTTCCCAACACTGAGCCCGACCCCTCCCCCATAATCCAAGCATACTCACAGGTCAGGAAAGCACCATGCTTTCTGCTGGGGCTCCCTTTTGCTGTGGGGACCCATATCTCTGCACACTCACGCACTCCCTATTGGAGATTTACTCCATAATCATCACATATAAAACTATCCTGCTGAGGCTGGAGAGATGGCTCAGCGGTTCAGAGCACTGGCTGCCCTTCCAGAGGAGCTGGGTTCAAGTCCCAGCACGCATGTGGCAGCTCA
The DNA here is from genome assembly GCF_000317375.1 of Microtus ochrogaster. Classification (NCBI taxonomy): domain Eukaryota; kingdom Metazoa; phylum Chordata; class Mammalia; order Rodentia; family Cricetidae; genus Microtus; species Microtus ochrogaster. The sequence continues at coordinate 12,774,326 of NC_022019.1, read as the reverse complement.
TGGCTGACTGTAACCCCAGCTCCAAGAGATCTGACAGCCTCACACATACATGCAGGCAAAACATCAATACACATACAATAAAAATAAATTAAAAAGCGAAACAAAAGAAAAGAAAACCCTACCCTGCACCATGATATGATTTTTAGAAGTACCAACTGGAAGCTATCAGCAATAAGAGGGTCAGTAACAGTTGTTATAGTGTTAAGTGACCGAGCCTCAATCTTTAAAGACACTACAAAAACTGCTTTAAGCATATTGGCTGGCTTCCTTTCCCTTTCAGCATCGCTGCATCCCTCTTCACTCGAGCACACAGAACGACAGACTTCAGGAGTCTGAGCTCCCCATCCCACCTCGCCATCACCACCACCAGTTCTCCAGCTCAGCCACTTACCCCACTGGCAGTCCTGATGGGTTTGGCCCTTAACTTCGGAATCAGGGCCTTTCGATAGTGAGGAGGGACCGCAGCGATGATGTCCACCAGGCGGGGCTGGGACGAAAGGCCATACTTGGAAGCTGTCTTGGTTTTCACTCTGAAACCCAAGCATTTAGAGTTATCAAGATCACAGCACTTCAGGCACAAGTTACTGACAGAATGATGTGTACACATAACATCTGGCCCTGCTCTACCCTTCACAGGGGGCAAGAGCGGCTTAACAACCTATACACTAAGGAAACAAAGGTCAAAATCTGTTAGTAAGCACCCTGCTTTCCTTTAACCCTAAACACTAGGAAGTAAAGCAGGACTGTGGGCCCAGGATAATGGCATAGTGAAGGTCTCTTTCCAAACCTTTCCACCCTAAACAACTACTCTGAGCTAACTACCTTTTCAGCCTCACTGTTGACATTTGGGACTGTGTGTAGACTTTGCCATGTGTCCCCAGGAAGAAATCACCCCAATCAAGAACTACTTCCTTGGATAAAATATAATATATAAAAGCAACAACAAATCAAACCAGAATACAAATTCTAGAATCTACCTTACCTATTAAAAAACAAAACAAAACAATTCTGTCTCCTCCTACCTATGACCCTATTTATAACCCCAAGAGAATCTTCTGTTCAAATAATTACTTTAATTCCTAAACCCCTCTTCCATTTGTCTTGCTATACCCAGGTTAGCTTCAGACTCAAAATTCTCCCTCTGCCCCTGAATGCTGAGATTACAGATGCGTGGTGTATCCAGCTTATCCCTTTATCTTCTCTACAATTTGACCAGCTTTGCTTTTCTTTGTGCCCACTAGCCAAATCCTACCGGTGGCATTGTCTTCTAATTGATCCACCTAGACAAAATCTGTGGGCTGCTCACAATGTTTTCAGCTAACTGAATAGCTAGCACGCACAGGCAACTATCCACATATGTGGTATGTCAGATGTAAGCCACAGTCCTTTCTTGTGATGTGTTGTGGCTAAGGCCACACACATACACCACAGGCAAGGGCTGCTTCCTGAATATAGGAAGGGACTTTAACATGTGCTGGGGAAATTAGGGAAGACAGACCAGAGAAGCGCTCAGGTCTCAGGCAGTAGACACAGGGATGTCACTCTAAGACATTGTAGGAAAAGCTTTAGACTAGAACGCTTTCAGAGTCACAAGAGGACAATTATGACTCACTTATTCCTTTAGCAAATGCTTTCTAAGCACAGTGTTCAAAGGAAAAGGTTGGGTACAGCCACCTTAAGAAACGGAGAACTGGTCTACAAGAGGTCATGGATGTGGTGATTACATGACATAGTGGGGAGAACCCTTTCTCTGTGAACATATATAAAGAGCAAATGCAGTAAAGAAAATAAGGAGCAGATATGAAGGACCACTCAATCGAGAGTGTACCAAAGACCAAGGTGAACATGAATGTGTGGTAGAGATGGCTGGGAGTAGATAAGGGCACCAGACAAAGTGCTTCCAAGCAGACAGGAGAAAATGGGATGTGAGGTGATGGTGCAAAGGAACAAATGGGCTTTGGTTCCAAATCGCCATCTGTCAAGGATTACTCCCCGCTGGATGACTTACCACCTCCACCTCTCAGATCACCTGTCTGTCAGTGAGGATGACACCTGCACCCAGCCCATACTGCTTTCATTTGGTTTTTAACTTTGTTTTTTCTTCTTTTTTTAGTTTTTCGAGACAGGGTTTCTCTGTCCTGGAACTAGCTCTTGTAGAGCAGGCTGGCCTAGAACTCACAAAGATCGGCCTGCCTCTGCCTCCCGAGTGCTGGGATTAAAGGCGTGTGCCACCACCGCCCAGCCAAGTTTGTTTTTTCAATACGTATGTGCGTGCCTGTGTTCATGTGTCACTGCGGCAGTGTAGAGGTCAGAGGACAGCTTTTGGGAGTTGGTTTCCTCCATCCCCTACACTTTCACCTCCTAGACCATCTTGCTGGCCCCTTGTGTGGCTGATTTTATGCCAATTTGACATAGGCTAGAGTCATCTGAGAAGAGGGAATCCCAGCTGAGAAATGCCTCCAATAAGATTGGGCCGTAGGCAATCCTGTAGGATAGTTTTTTTTTTTTTTCTCTTTTTGTTTTTTTGGGACAAGGTTTCTCTGTAGCTTTTGTGGAGTAGTTTCTTAATTAGTGTTTAAGATGGCTGTACCTAACCTCTTCTACCATTTGCTAAAGGAATAAATGAGTTTTAATTGTCCTTTTTTGGCTATGAAAGTATACTATTCTATAGTTTTTCCTCCAGCTAATTAAGGGTAATGCTGCCTCTCGGCTGATGATCCGGTTCAATAATAAAGCAGGCTGAACACACCATGGGGAGCAAGCCAGTAAGCAGCACCTTCTTTGGCCACTGCATCAGTTCCTGCCTCTAGGTTCCTGCTTTGAGTTCCTGTCCTGACTTCCCTCAGTGATAGAGCTTGACCTGAGAGTTGAAAAAAAATGAAAGAAACCCTTTCCTCCAAAGGTTGCTTTTGGTCATGGTATTTCATCATAGCAACAGTAACCCAAACCAAGAAATTAGTAGCAGGAAGTGGGGTATTGCTGTGACAGACCTGATCATGTTGTTTTGGTAGGACTGTGGAAGGACTTGGAACTTTGGCCTTGAAAAGCCACTGAGAAGTTAAGAGCTCAGTGGACTGTTTTGTAGGAGCGTAGAAGATAAGCACACTGAGAGCAATGCAGAATATGGAGGCCTGGCTTGCGAAGTTTCATAGGGTAGTCAAGACTCTACCTGGCCATTTGTGTGACAAATATGTGGTGTCTAGTGGAAAACTCAGCTATGAATAACAAGAGACCAGAATCACTAAATTAAACCTTTGTTTTGTTGGAGCAATGGATGCTGGTTGGCTGGGGCTGAAGAACCAGCTGTGATTAAGAAGAGACCAGCATCACTGAGGTTAAGTCTACCAGGAAGTGTTTCCCCAGAGTTAGCACATGCAAACTGTGTTCAAAGGTGGCCAAGGTCGGGGCTGGAGAGATGGCTCAGTGGTTAAGAGCATTGCCTGCTCTTCCAAATGTCCTGAGTTCAATTCCCGGCAACCACATGGTGGCTCACAACCATCTGTAAAGAGGTCTGGTGCCCTCTTCCGACCTGCAGACATGCACACAGACAGAATATTGTATACATAATAAATAAATAATTTTTTTTTTTAAAAAAGGTGGCCAAGGTTGTACTTTGTGCTGGCAGTCAAACCTGGTCATGTGTATCCCAAGTAGTACACGTTTTGAAGCCATGAAACAATCGTAGAAAGCAATTGAGGCTTGGCACTATGAGAGGTCAGTGGTAAAGGTATACCCAGCATAGTAGTGGAAACCCCAGGATTGAAGGGGCCATGAAAAAGCTGAGGCTTGGCACCACGAAGAGAGCCCAGGAAAGGCTACTGGTTAAAGTTCAGCCCAGTTGTAGAAGATCTCAACATTTTTTTTTAATATTCATTTATTATGTATACAATATTCTGTCCGTATATATGCCTGAAGGCCAGAAGAGGGCACCAGACGCCATTACAGATGGTTGTGAGCCACCATGTGGTTGCTGGGAATTGAACTCAGGACCTTTGGAAGAGCAGGCAATGCTCTTAACCTCTGAGCCATCTCTCCAGCCCAAGACCTCAACATTTCAAAGATCCCAGTACCATGAGGTGATCACCAAGAACAGCAGAAGCCGTAGAGTGGAGCCAGCCAGACCCTAGAAGGCGAGCTGTGTGTGTTGCAGAGGGTGGAGCTAGAGAAGGGGACCAAGTACCCCGGAGGAGCACAGAAGGTCATGAGTGAATCCCAGACATTGGACATTGAATTATTTACATTATTCAGATTGGGACTGTGCCTTGGTTCTTCCCTCTTGAAATAAAAAAGTATTTAACTTAATTTTGATTTCTACAGGAGCCCATAGTTGAAAGACTTGAACTTTTAAAAGGGATTTTAGATTTTTAAGAATGAACTTTTAATCTGCTTGAATTGTAAAGATGGTGGAACTTTAAAGTTATTTATGTTTTATAGTGTGATATTAGTATTAATGTGCCATCTGAGGGATAAATGAGAAAGAAAAGGTTCTAAGTAAAAAGTGTAGGCAATCTCCGTTTACAGAAAAGTGTTGTGCTTATGTGTCAAGCTGACAAGCAAGATGTGACTGTCTCGCCGCAAAAGGTACCGAACCATGTGGCTAACATGGACAAGAATAATGGGCTAATATAGGTTATAAGAGTTAATAAGAAGCTTGAGCTAATGGGCCAATCAGTTTATAATTAATGTAGATCTCTGTGTGATTTCTTTGGGGACTAAAAGGCTGTGGGACCTGGTGGGACAGAAAACGTCAGTCAACAGAATGGTGCCCACATGGACAGCTGCAGCCACATAAAGCCTGAGAGAGCCCGGGAAGTAAATCTAGACAGAAAAGAATAGAGTTAAGCACGGCTTATTGATAGCAGCATTTTCCTGGGTGTGCTCTGCTTGCTTGAGGCAAGCGCTATCATTTAAGAGAGGCTTCCTGACTCAGTTTTAGCTGCAAAACCTTGCAGCTCTTTTAAGAGGTCCTGCCACAAAACACTTGAATGGTGTTGATGACTGACTGCAAATTTTTTGGTGGTGGCAGGGACCTTGAAATACTGTAAAGTTGTGGTAATAAACAATAGCTATGGCTGGTACCTCTACCATGAGGTTGAAATCTCATAAAGCTAAGGAATGGGCTGGATCCAGCCACCAAAGCCACGACTTTAATCCTAGCCATATCATTTAGCAAATTAAAGACTCATGTAGTTAGAAAAAGAGAGATGCTGTAAAGATAGTTTCAGAAGAAAAAGCCTCTAAACAGTTTAGTGTGTTTAAAAACAAATATAGGCTTGGGAGAGAAAAGAAAAAAGGTTAAAGTCCTTAAAATAAAAAAGAAAGAGTAGTTGGGTGTGGTGGCACACACCTTTAATCCCAACACTTGGGAGGCAGAGGCAGGTGGGTCTCTGTGGGTTCAAGGACAAAGTTCAAGGTCTACAGAGTGAGTTCCAGGACAAAGATACACAGTGAAAACCTGTCTCAAAAAGCCAAAAATTAAAAATAAAAGACATAAAGTTTAAAATAAAGCCACATAAAGATGGAAAACACACAGAGAATCTGGATACTGTATGTTATTATGTTCTCTTTGAATTGTTTGAATGCTGAGGAAGGAACAACAGCTGCTAAAAGATATTTGCTTATAAATGCTGCTGAATTAATCCAAGATAGGTATTTTGTAAATGCCTTGACTTCAAAATTGAAGTAAAAAACGATATGTTACTTTGGAAAAGAGGTTTTGCTTTTGTTTCTACAGGAAATGAGAGGCTGTAGATTTATTTCGGGTTAAGAAAAATAAGGTTTTATCAAGGATGACCCCCTGAGAAATCTCCGAAAGGAGTGGATGGCCCAGATGTCTGAGTTCAACACCCAAGACTGCTGGCTGAGATGATCAAGCCTCACAGGATATTCCAGTCAGGACTTGATCATAATTCTAAATTTTCTTTAGGTCACCATAAGATTATCAGCACCCCCAACCAGGAGGAGGTAGCCTGAAAAACTAAGCCCACATTCCCCAAAAATGGACTATGGATATTTTCCTTTGTTTAGAATGTTGGTTACAAGTTGTTATGGATAATGGTACAGAGAAAAGCTAAACAAAGGATATTAGATTCGGAGTTCTTGTTCTTTAAAAATAAAATGCTGATTGGCCAGTAGCCAAGAGGAAGTATAGGCGGGGCGACCATGCAGGAAGTAGAGGTGGGACAATGAGAACAGAAGAATTCTGGGAAAAAGGATTCTGAAGTCTGCAGCTGTGATCCAGACACAGAGCAAGCAAGATGTGACTGTCTCGCTGAAAAAGGTACTGAGCCACATGGCTAACATGGACAAGAATAATGGGCTAATATAAGTTATAAGAGTTAATAAGAAGCTTGAGCTAATGGGCCAATTAGTTTATAATTAGAGAGAGAGAGAGAAATGGTCTATAAGTTTGAGCTATAGGCAAGCCTGTCAGGCATTTACTGATGGGGGAGGGTCCAGCTTATTTTGGGTGGTACCACCCCTGGGCTGATGGCCTGGGTTCTATAAGAAAGGTGGAGCAAGTCATGGGAAGCAAACCAGTAAGCAGCACTCCACTATGGTCTCTACATCAGTTCCTGCCTCCGGGTTCCTGCCCTGTTTGAGTTTCTGCCTGCCCTGATTTCTCTCAGTGACAGATGGTACCTAGAAGTGTAAGCCAAATAAACCCTTTCCTCCCCAAGCTGCTTTGGTAATGGTGTTTCTTCACAGCAATAATAACTCAAACTAAGACACCCCTCATCAAGTTCCTGAGAGGATTAACTCAGCCATTACCTGCACTGCCCTTGTACCAGTGCCTGAGATACTGGGAGTACCCCATAAAGATGGAGGCAATTAGATTAGGAGGCTCGGACACAGCTTACTTATTGTGAAGGACATGATAAGACAAGGAAGAAATCTCCGATTCTTAATGGCTACACAGAAAACAGGTAGCACAGGATCAGTTAACACAACACTCCCACTTGGCATAGCGGGGCATGCTGGTAATTCCAGTACTTGGAAGGAAAAGGCAAGAGGAATGGCTTGAGTGTGAGGAGATCTTGGGCTTCAAAGTGAGGCCATGTATAAGTTAGACAGACAGCCTGTTACTTAAGAACAAAACTGCAAGATTGCCCACTTATAGCTGCACTTACTTATTGAGATCGATGTCTCTCCCGTGTTCATGGGCATCAATCAGCTGCTTGATAACATCTCCTATAGTCAACAGCATCAGCTCAGCAGGGCTGAGATCTCCTGTAAAGATTTTAACAGCAGCAAAAGTCTCATCAACATTTTTTACGTTTATTTATCTATTCGCATATATGTACATATGTAACACATGTATACACATGGGCATGCGCATGCAATAAAGTATGGAGGATGGGAGTTGGTTCTTTCCTTACACTGCATGGGTTCTTGGCTTATCAGGCTTGGTGGAAAGTGGCCTTACCACAGAGCCATCTTGCCAGCCCTCAGTAAAGATTTAACAATCTTACTTAGTAATCTTCCTTCCAAAATCATCTCAAGAACAGCTCAGGGGCATCTAATTCTAAAATAATTTAAAACATGCCAAACACATACCTCAAGAGGAGGAGACACTAAATCTGTATTGTTCACAATCTGAACATCTTTTGTATTTTCAATTAATGCGCCTCTCAAAAACAAATAAACCAAAAAACAAAACAACAATAACAACAAAAAACCAAACCAACATTATCTGTAAGTGGGAAAAGCTCCTTTTAGAAGCCCAGGACTGAGAGGATATCACAGACAGATACAGGAAAGAGGAAAGATAAATGCAGGAACAATCATGTACGGAAAGAACCTACGAGTGCAGGAAGGGGCCAGAGTAACTGAGTGTCTAGCCCTTCACTGCAGAGAGGCAATGATGAACACCGTAAGCCCACAGAGAACACTGAGATGCACTAACTCAATCTCAGACAGAGTGAGGGAAACAGAGCAGGAACTTGCCTGTCCCAGAATGCACTAACTCAACCTGAAGAGACTCAGGAGAAAGGACAGGACCACCTGCCCATTCCACAAAGATGTACTGAAAGGGCCTTTGGCTGTCTTCTCATTATACAGTTCAGGCTGACTTGAATTTGCTATTGGTTCAAGCAGGACTTGAACCTATGATTTTTCTGCTTCAGTGCTGAAATTATACTGCATGGACTACCTTGTCTGGCCTATAGAAAGATCTAGCCGCATTTCTAAAACACCATCTGTAGACTTTCATGGCCCTGTCTAGGCAGCCCCTCTTTCATCCACAGAAACAGGAGATGCTGCTGCATGTCCTATCATCTTACAGCCACACTGTCACAAATGGCTCAGCCAAACCAGAATAATCTCCGCTCTTTTTCTTAAGGGTCAGTGGAGCCTATCTTTTACCAGCTGATAAGAATGGTGTGATGTTTTAGCTTGGGTGATGGCAAAAACCATGCCTTCTGCCTGCTGGTGTAAAATAAAGAAGTGATCATAGAAGTGTGGCTAAGGAGGCCATGGAATTTACGGAGACCTTTCATCCAGTCCCATCTGAAACTCACTATCACACTGGAAAGCTGGTATTGCTATCCCATTTTATAGATGTTAAAAAATAGATCAAGCAGGGTTAAATCCCAGGTCCCTGTCTTCTCACCATAGTGTGCACTGTGTACCACACTGACTTAATGAGGCAAAGCTACAGACAAAACAACAAGAGAAAAGTCCACGTGCAGTCAAAGAGTAAATGCTTCCCCAGCACTTCTCAATTCTACAAAGGTGGCCCAGAGGCCGTGTACCAGAGGTGGACTTGGGGTGTGGGGTGAACACAGATGACATAGCATCCTGTCAGCTTGTACAGCCATATTCTCATACCCCCATCTGACTTCACTGAGAGGGCAGGAAGCTGTGTAGTGAGAAGTTTTACTCTTTTGGCTTTCTGTGGGGGCCTTTCACTCAGCTCCCAAATAAATCACACACGGAGGCTTATTCTTAGTTATGACTGGCTGGCCTTAGCTTGGCTTGTTTCTTGTCAGCTTTTCTTAATTAAATTATCCCATCTACCATCTGGGATTTCCTTTTCTTTCTTCTGTATAACTTCCTTTCACTCTTACTCAGTGGCTAGATATCTGGCCCCTGAAGACCTCCTCCCCTTGTTCTCTCTTCTCCTCCTCATTTCTCAGCCCCGCCTATCTGTGCTCCTGCCTCACTATTGGCTGTTCAGCTCTTTACCAGGACCTTCGGGTGTTTTAGAGAGGCAAAGAACCACAGTTTCACAGAGTTAAACAAATGCAGCATAAACAAAAGCAACACACCTTAAAATAATATTCCCCAACAAGGCTGGGCTGGTAACCCAAAGATGTGTAAAACTTCCGGGAAACAAAGAGGATGGAACAGCGCCAGACATTACAACTACCTGTTCTGGTGAAAGGAGACCTATCTAACTTGAACACAGACTGCCTGAACAGGGTTCAATAAACACACAGGACACTGGCCACTATGCTAAGGCATAAAAGGTGTTAACAACGCTCTAACTTAAGAAATGAAAGCAGTTTTTAAAGAAAGAGAGGTTATCAGTATAAACAAAAGGGGGAAAAAAGATACAATCAATTTGGATTCTAAACAAAAGCCTTTTGAACAGTACATTAAAAATCCACATATGTAAAGACCTGAGTTCGAATCCCAGCACCCATGTTAAAAGCTAGGCATAGCGACATTAATACTTATAAACCTAGGATGTGTGAAAGAGAGAACCAGAAAAGACTATGGCAAGATTGCTGGCGCTTGCTGGTTGCCAGCCTAACTCCAAGTTTAGTGGACAGATCGTGTCTCAAGGGGTAGGGTGGAGTGTGACAGAACAGAACATTAGAACTCCTCCTCTGACCTGCGCTCCCACATACATAAGTGCAAACACCACACATCTCTACCCATACAAAACAACAACAACAACAAAATAAAACCTACAAGACGCAAAGAAAACCTTTAAGCTGACAGGCAGCAGACCTGACCCAACAGACAAATCTCAGAAGACAGATGCAAGAGTTGAATAAATAAAGGACACGAAAGCAAAAATGGTAGAGGGAATGACAGCAAGTAAACAAATTTAAGAGGTGATTTCAAAATAAGAACTAAAATTAGAAAACAACTTTCCTCAAGACCCTGCAATACCACTTTTGGTTATATATCCAAAGGATGCTCAAGCGTACCACAAAGACATGTGCTCAACTATGTTCACAGCAGCATTGTTTGTCATAGTCAGAACCTGGAAACAACCTAAATGCCCCTCAATCGAAAAATGGATAAGGAAAACGTGGTACATTTACACAATGGAGCACTAGACAGCGGAAAAAAACAATGACATCTTGACATTGCGGGCAAACGGATGGATCTAGAAAACATCATATTGAGTGAGGTAAGCCAGACCCAGAAAAACAAGTATCAAATGTACTCACTCATAAGTGGCTTTTAGACATAAAGAAAAACCAACCTGCAGTCCATAATCCCAGAGAACCTAGACAACAATGAGGACCCTAAGAGAGACATACATGGATCTAATCTACATGGGAAATAGAAAAAGACAAGATCTCCTGAGTAAACTGGGAGCAGGGGACCTTGGGATAGGGCAGAAGGGGAGGGGAGAAAAGGGAAGGGGAGAGGAGAAAAATATATAGCTCAATAAAAACAATTTTAAAAAAACAACACAAGAACAAAATAAAAACTAAGGTGTTGGTGACTGTTAAAGCCAAAAGAGTAAAGTTGTGTGGCCTGATCACCTCAGAAGGAACAAGTTATAACGCGGCAAGATCAAATCAATCTAGTGCATGTTGTGTTTGGTGCGACAAGAATACAGGCCATGCTGTTTGGAAGGGAAATTCCAGTTAATGCCAAGAAGCAGTGACCAACAACACACTTAGTTTTCATTTGATGCCAGGGGGGTCAAGGGCTCACCATGACCAGTCGGCTCCACACATTAAGTATAAATTTAGACGACACAACTTCAAAATGGCTGGGTAAAGGTTCAGTTCCCAGCTATTGTTCTGACAGCAGACAAGCATTATCAGAACAACGGCTCAAGATGGTCTGCAGAGCTAGGAGTGGAATCTATTACAAATACTAAAAAAAAATGTTTTTTTCCTTTCTTTTCTTTTTCTTTCTTTCTTTTTTTTTTTTTAATGACCTCATTCTGTTGAAAAACCTGCACAACATTGCTCCAGGCCACTCCGGGGGTAAAACAAAAGGGAGCAAGTCCACGTAAAGCTGTTGCGCAAACTGCGTGGATAATTCCTACTTTAAGGAAGGGCCGACGCCTTTCCTACTTTAAGATTTAAAAACCAAACCAACCAAATAAACACGTCCAATCAGTCGCCACAAATGAAACTGCGACGCCTTAAATCCACTCCCCACCTTAACGCCTCTGAGACCTATCTTGGAATAACGGTACCATCCACCCAGCTACACAAAAGACACCAAACAGCCCCTTCCAAAGAGGAAGAGAGGAGAGGCTGTTGGACACAAAGCACACAGATAAAGATAGGCCAGCCGACCCCAGGGCGCGGGGGTCCTCAGGGAGGAGAAGTCCTTGGACGTGTGGGGTTCATCCAGGTCTTGCGGGTCATCCATTGCCGCCTCCCTTTCCCCCTCGTCCCGCTTTGTCTTTTTGGCACCTTTCCTCTTCTGCTTCATCAGTACGCGTTGTAGGGGGACGGCGCCACGTTACCGTAGCTCGGACTGCGGAGGAGCCGAGCAGCCGTAAAGCAACCCGGGACTGTCGTGAAAGCACAGCGATTGTACCAGAAAGCTCTTCCCAGAAGGCGGCGCGGAGCCCCGCCCTGTCGGGTGGCGGCTCGCAGCTCACTCTGACTGGGAGGGGCGGTGCGTTGCGTTCTGATTCTGTGGGAGGATGGAGAATTATTTTGGAACAGCCAGCTAGCCCTGGCTGGTACCGACCGGACAGTTTATTTAAAGCAGCTGCTCTGAGAAGCTGGGACGAGTGTGAGGTGTAACCTGAGTTCTTAAAGCAAAAGCCTGGGCTCTGACAATTTCCTCAAGTGATGCCGCGACACGTGTCACCAGCAGAGCCAACCATGTTGGGAAGACGAACAGATAAAGGAGACCAATGACCCCCCCCCCCCCATCCACACCCAAGCCTGTCTTTTAGGGGTGTTGATATAAGCGTTAGTTTTTAAAGGTTATGGAAGAAATGAGGGCAGGAACCACGAGGTATGCTTTGTTTAAACAATCCTGGAGAAGGTGTGCTCTGGTTGATCAGTGTCTCAGTTCTGCTTTGCAAGGTGGTCAAAGTCTTTATTGCTGATGTCCCTCCAGGAGATCCAAGATAATCACTTACTGCCCCAGGGCACTGCTAATGGCCCTTAGATGGTCAGGAGTCTGCCCTTTGAGGCTCTGTTTTCTCTGGAGTCAAGGTGACTGCAGGTTTAGGACTACGTTTTGTTTTTGTGCCTTCAGCCAGAGTAAAGGAGACAAATAGACACAGAATGAAGACAGAAAACAGGCGGTTATCCTGCACTTAGTTACTTGTGGGCTCAAGTGGGGATTCAATGCTTGTTTTCTTGTCTTTGTTTTTTTTCCTCCAAAGGAGTGTGGGAAGTGCCTGTTTCAAGAATGCAGATGTGCCGGGCGGTGGTGGCGCACGCCTTTAATCCCAGCACTCGGGAGGCAGAGGCAGGCGAATCTCTGTGAGTTCGAGACCAGCCTGGTCTACAGAGCTAGTTCCAGGACAGGCTCCAAAGCCACAGAGAAACCCTATCTCGAAAAACCAAAAAAAATAAAATAAAATAAAATAAAATAAAAAGAATGCAGATGTGAGTGGTCCTTGCAAGGAGGTTTAGGAACTCAGGTGCAGCACACAAAGACTGGATAGAAATCCCACACACCATGAGGTTCAAACTTCACTGTGGTGAAAGCTATGCTCTAGTTTTCCTGAAAGACACTAGGCAAGAAGAAAATATCAACTTGATCTTGCAAGCTCTGCAGTCTATAGCTTCCCTGAGTCTCAGATAAATGACACGACACATCTTTCTTGATAACTGTTCCGAAAACACTAGGTGAGACACCGTGATCAAAATTATACAACATCTGGAGGTAGGACTTGGAATAACTTTCTTGAAACTCTTTCATGATCTCCTCTGTCCATGGACCAGATATTAAGAATCCTTCAAATTAATAAAGGCTTGGATGTGATGTTTCCAATTCCTTACTTCCCACTAGAGTTGAGGTAGCTCTGTTTTTGGTGCTACCATGACACTGAAACTGTTCTGGTCAATATTGAATTTTTTTTCAGTGTACCAAATTATCTTAATAGCACCTTCCTGTCAATAAAAATAAATTAGCTTCCCTGAAAATATTTTAGGACAAGGATCCCCACTCTAGAGTTTTCTATTATTATTTTTTTCAGTCTCTTGTAGATACCTGTCTCATGTCAAGATACTGGTCTTCTTCAGAAGTCACTTGACCCTGACTCTTTCTAATGATTCCCCAGAGTTCCATGGTTTTAATTATCATCTCTCTGCTCTCAGATTTATCATCCAACCCCCAGCCTCTTCTCTATCTGTCATCTTGTTAGAGTTTGATGTCAATAACATGTATAAAACAGGAATCTGCTCTGGCTCTGTGCTGGCCAGTGTTATGTCAACTTGACACACAAACTAAAGTTATGAGGGAATGTCAATTGAGAAAATGCCTCCATAAGATCTGGCTGTAACGTATTTTCTTAATTAGTGACTGATGGGAAAGGCCGAGCCCATTGTGGGTGGTGCCATCTCTGGACTGGTGGTCTTGGGTTCTAAGAAAGGGGGTTGAGTAAGCCCTGAGAAGCAAGCCAGTAAGCAGTACTCTCCATGGCTTCTGCACCAACTCTTGCCTCCAGGTCTCTGCCCTGTTTGAGTTCCTGATCTGTCTTCCTTTGGAGATGAACTATGATGTGAAAATATAAGGCAAAGCAACCCTTTCCTCCCCAGCTTGCTTTTGGTCATGATGTTTCATCTCAGCAATAGAAAGTCTAAGATAGACTCCAGTGTCATCAAGGTGTGGAAACCAAATAAAGCAAGAGATTATTGTGCTTCAAACAAGGGTAGAAAGCCATGGAAATGGTAAGACTTGTTCAGGTTCTGAAAACGTTTTTGATGACTTCAATAGGTCATCCACTCAGAGTGGGATCATGTGTGGGGAGGGGTGGGGGGGTAGACATCAATATCAAGTGTGAGACCACAGCTTTTGGAGCAAGAGGAACATATAGTTGTCATTATCTGATATGAGGTGTCTGTAATGATCTGTTCTATCTCTTTAAGAGACAGGCCACACCCACTTTCTCCTCTGTTCCCTAAGGCAGGCTGATCTTCAGCTTCCAGCCTGAGTTCTTCCCTTTTCCCTCTCCCCTAGAAGAGGCAGCTTCTCCTCTTCTCTTCTCTTCTCTTCTCTTCTCTTCTCTTCTCTTCTCTTCTCTTCTCTTCTCTTCTCTTCTCTTCTCTTCTCTTTTACTCTTCCCTCCCTTCCCCTCCCCTCCTCTCCCCTCACCTCCCCCCCTCTCTCCTCTCTTCTTCTTCTTTTCCCCCTTCCCAAACTTTCATAGCCCACTAAATAAATATTCAGCCTCACTCTGCATAGCATGCCTATCAGTCTGTCTGTCGTCAGCCACTGCCATGTGGCTCGCTGCCGGGAACCAGCCACCTTGGGAGACCTGTGGTGTGATCTCGTGCACTGTCCCTGCCTGGGACTGGCTGCTCTTGGGACTGCTACCCCCCATCTGCCACCACATAGCCCACTGCCTGTTGCTGCTTGGGAACCTGCAGCGTTTCTGCCACTGCAGCTACTTGGGGATTCCGCAGCATTTTAATTAATCCATTTCAGTGTCCAGAGGGCCTGACTTTGGGTTTGTTGTATTTGGGGTGCCTGGTGAGGGGCAGATCATGAAAGAGATTATAGATTGAGATCCCAGTTGAGAGATTTAGATGTCTGGTGAAGTTTAAAGTTGTGAAACAGGGTAAAAGAAGAGGCTGAAGTCTAAGCCTTGGGGTGTTCTATTAGCAGATCAGAGACAAGACTGGTAACCAACAATGAAACTGGCCGGGTACAGGAGGTGGGAGGAGAACCAGGAGAGTGTGGGAGACCTAGGAGCCAAGCCAATGTGAAGAGGCAGGGAGTTACCAGCGGGTCAGACACTACTGAGGAGTCAAGGACAGTGAGGACTGAGTTGATCAGGATCATTGAGGGACAGTGATGAGAAAGAACAGTTAGGAATGGTCCCAGCTTGGTTGGTGTAGGTTGATGTGATTGCTAGTCTTCTTTATCATCATGACATAGTTGGAAGAGAACTTCAATGAAGAATTGTCTCCATCAGAATTGCGTGAGGGCCATTTTCTTGGTGGTTAATTGATGGAGGAGGGTCCAGCTCACTTGCCTGGTACCAATCCTGAGCAGGTGGGACTGGGCTGTATAAGAATAAGACAGGTAGCTGAATGTGAGCTTGGGAGTAAGCCAGTAAGCAGCATTCCTCCATAGTTTCTGCTTCACTTCCTGCTCGAACTCCTGCCCTGACTTTCTTCATTGTTGGACTGTGACTTAGAAGTATAAGCCAAATGAACTGTTTCCTCCTGAAGTTGCTCTGGTTAGGGTATTATCACAGCAACAGAACCCCACTAGGATAGTTCATGATCGATACAGAGGTGAGGGTTGAGAAAATTTGTTATAAGGAAGGACCGATAAATGGGGTAGTAGTAGCTGGCAAGGAACCTGAGATTAAGGGGTGATGCAAAATGGCAGTGCAGAGTGGTGATGGGGCATTGGAGTGGGGAGCAGTCATGGGAGTAGGATGTGATGACACTATGTGCAAATTCTTTCACTGGCATTGATACTTTTCTTGAGTTCAGTGGGAATTCAGCCTGGCAGGGTGACCAAACCTCTAACCAGCCTAGCATTCAGATGTCCAGTGTCAGATGCTGAGAACTGTCATAAACCAATAAAACCAAATCGAAGACCCAGATATTAGTCCACACACATTCAGACACCTGATTTTTGACAAAGAAGCAAAAAAAAAAATCAAATGGAAAAAAGAAAGCATATTTAATAAATGGTGCTGGCATAACTGGATATCAGCATGTAGAAGAATGAAAATAGACCCATATTTATCACCATGCACAAAACTCAAGTCCAGCCGGGTGGTAGAGGCAGAGGCAGGCGGATCTCTGTGAGTTCGAGACCAGCCTGGTCTACAGAGCTAGTTCCAGGACAGGCTCCAAAGCCACAGAGAAACCCTGTCTCGAAAAACCAAAAAAACAAAACAAAACAAAAAAACCCTCAAGTCCAAAAGGATCAAAGACCTCAACATAAAGCCAGCCACACTGAACCTCATAGAAGAGAAAGTGGGAAGTACACTTGAACGCATTGGCACAGGAGACCACTTCTTAAATATAACTCCAGTAGCACAGACACTGAGAGAAACAATTAATAAATGGGACCCTCTGAAACTGAAAAGCTTCTGTAAAGCAAAAAACACAGTCAACAAGACAAAATGACAGCCTACAGGAGGGAAAAGATCTTTACTAACTGATGTGGGAGTCCCCTCTGTGTTCTGTGATTACCACTAATGTGATTACCATTAAAGAAACTGCCTTGGCCTGTTAATAGGGCAGAATTTAGGTAGGCAGGGAAGATGGAACTAGATGCTGGGAAAAAGAAGGTGGGGAGAGAGATGCCATGCATCTGCCAGCCAGAGATGTGCTGAAACTTTGCTGGTAGGCCATGACCTCATGGTGATACACAGATTAATGGAGTTGGCTTAAATTAAGATGTAATAATTAGCCAATAAGAAGTTAGAACTAATGGGCCAAGCAGTGTTTTAAATAATACAGTTTCTGTGTGGTTATTTCAGGGCTAAGCTAGCCAGGCGGCCTGGACAAACAAGTGCCTCCTCCAGCAACTAACCCCACATCAGACAGAAATCTGATCTTCAAAATATACAAAGAACTCAAGACATTAAACATCAAAAGAACACATAATCCAATAAAAAAAATGGAATACAGACCTAAACAGAGAACTCTCAACAAAGGAATCTAAAATAACTGAACGACACTTAAGTAAATGCTCAACATCTTTAGTCATCAGAGAAATGCAAATCAAAACAACTCTGAGATTCCATCTTACACCTGTAAGAATGGCCAAGATCAAAAACACTGATGACAATTTATTCTGGAGAGGTTGTGGGGAAAAGGGAACACTTCTGCATTGCTGGTGGGAATGCAAGCTGGTACAGCCCTTGGATGTCAGTGTGGTGATTTCTCAGAAAATTAGGAAATAACCTTCCTCAAGACCCAGTAATACCACTTTTGGGTATATATCCAAAGGATGCTCGATCATGCCACAAGGACATGTGCTCAACTATGTTCATAGCAGCTTTTTTGTCATAGCCAGAACCTGGAAACAATCTAAATGCCCCTCGACTAAAGAATGGATAAGGAAAATGTGATACATTTACACAATGGAGTACTACAGAGCAGGAAAATAACAACATCTTGAATTTTGCAGGCAAATGGATGGAGCTAGAAAACATCATTTTGAGTGAGGTAACCCAGACCCAGGAAGACAATTATCACATGTAATCACTCATAAGTGGTTTTTAAACATAAAGCAAAGAAAATCAGCCCACAAATCACAATCCCAGAGAACCTAGACAATAATGAGGACCTTAAGAGAGACATACATAGATCTAATCTACATGAGAAGTAGAAAAAGACAAGATCTCCTGAGTAAATTGGGAGCATGGGGACCTTGAGAGAGCGTTGAAGGGGAAGGTAGAAGTAGGGAGGGGAGCAGAGAAAAATGTAGAGCTCAATAAAAATCAATTAACAAAAAAAGAACTGCCATAAATAACCCAGGTGTCTCTAACAGTTTCCCAACCTATTATATATATATTAGTTTTTCGAGACAGGGTTTCTCTGTAGCTTTGGAGCCTGTCCTGGCACTAGCTCTTGTAGACCAGGCTGGCCTCAAACTCACAGAGAACCGCCTGCCTCTGCCTCCTGAGTGCTGGGATTAAAGGCGTTCGCCACCACCGCCCGGCTCCAACCTCTTTTAAATGTGATTTAGTAGCACTTCTAAATAGTTAGCTATGGAGACAAGAAAATCGCCAGTAGGGGGCAAGCTAAGCACGTATTGTATGCTTGTAAGTGATGATCTGGTGATACTCATATTGATTTTTCTCTGTTTTGAAATTTGTACTGGCAAAAATATAAAAAGAAAATACAAAAAAAACTTAAGGGGAAAAAATCTCTGAAATTCATATTGATATTTTAGAATCTTGCTTATGTAGGGAGGACCCATCCCATCAAAAGTTCAAACTAGTTTTTGAAATACTCTAAATATTTATCTTCAGTCTGCCCATGTTATGATTTTTGTTACTTTATGACCCCATTTTGGAGTAATACCTAGAGTATTGTATTGTCCTGGTATCCAGGGGTAATAGCCCACAGCCAGGGGTTGAAAGAATGTATTTTCCTAGCTGGGCAGTGATGGCGAACGCCTGTAATCCCAGCACTTGTCTACAAAGGGAGTTCCAGGACAGGTTCCAAAGCTACAGAGAAACCCTGTCTCGAAATACCAAAAAAAAAAAAAAAATGTATTTTCCTGTGTCCTCAGTCAGATCAACAGGGTAGCCAACCTTCACAAAGGGGAACTTTTATTTTCTGCCCTTCTCTACTGGACAGTACTCTAAAAACATTTGCTTTTTAAAAAAGAACATGGATGTTGTAAGTTCAAGACCAGTCTAGGCTACATAGTGAGACCCTGTCTTAAAAGAAAAACAAAATAATTAAAAAAAAAAGTAAAAAGATCTAAAGTTTAATTTCTCAAAAAATTATTTGAACCTGGCTTTCCACTTTTTTTTTTTAACAATCAAACCCAATAGTGTTTCACTTTTGGTGGAATTTATTCGGGGGTAGCGCTGTTTGTGTCAAAATTGGATTTTATTGATAGCATCCTGTTCTCCAGCTCCCTCAGTCAGGCACATCTGGGTATCTGGGAACCAGCCCTTTGTTTCTCTGCCCCAGCTCCATCTGGACAGCAGTCACCCTGTCTGGGAAAGTGTGCGGTGGCCAGACGCTAAAATCTGTTTGGGAAGGAAAAGTGGTCAAGTCCTGCCTGATTGTGGGGAGACAGCAGGGAAGGGCACACAATCCTCAGTTCACATGCAATTGAAGTTTAAATGAAAATAGAAAACAGCATATCTTCCTACTGAGGGCGGAAGTTGGGATAAATAGAACACCGCACATCTCCATATTGAGGGAAGAAGTTGGGGTAAAGAGCCTGATGTGGTTGGTTTCACTTCTGCTGTGTTTACAAATGTGGCTTTGACTGTGACCACCTAGGGCCCTATCTAGCGGGTCCCTGGTGTCTGCAGTATCTGAATCGATGTGTCTGTCTTAGCTACTGCTTCACTTGTGGGCTTCTGGAACTGAAGCAACACTGATTGGGATTTTTTTTTTTAAGAAAATCTTTTTGATTTTTCAGTTCAGCAACATCTGGTAAGTTGTTTTTCTTATCTATTCTGTGATATGATTTGTGGAATTTTTAAATAATAGAGTCTTTAAAATGGATAGTTTTAGATGTAGAGAAAGCTTGAGAAAATAGTTTGTGTAACCTGCCCTTAATTACCTTGATTATCCTGGGGGGGCATATTAGTTATGAATGAGTCCATGGTCATGAATGAGCATGAATGCTAAGGAAAACTCTGTGTCTTAGTGAATGAATGTTCCAAGTTTATGTCCAGGGTCCATATTCTATCAGACCCCATCCAGGATACCATGTCACACTTGGCCGTTCTGTCTCTAAAGGTTCTTCTTGGCTGTCACCTGAGAGCTTCCTTGTGTTTGATGATATGGATCATTTTGAAGGGTATTGATCTTGTACTTTGTAAGATTCTCTGATATTGACATTTTCTGTTATTTTCCTCATAGTTAGATTAGAATTAGGGGTTGGGTGAAGAAGGCCCCAGAGCCGAAATCTTTCTCATCACACCTCGAGGAGAACAAACAGCATCTCCTTGAGCTGTAACTATTGGTGCTGATCTGGGTCACCTGGTTGGGTGGTATTGGGCGAATTACCCCTTCCTCTCCGAATTCTATATTGTACTCCTCAGAGGGAAGTCAGTACACAAAATGACCCCAAGGAATAGGGCATTGTGCTTCTGCACATGAGGATGGTTTTCCTTTTGTTTTGTCAGAATTGGATGATATCTGCTTAACTCCTCCCATTCACCTAGGGGGAAACGTTGACAGATAAACATGTCACCCTGTGCTTTTTCTGCCTCTGGCAGGCATGTAACATTGGACACACTGGTGGTTGGTGACAGCCACCTTTTTCCTCCAGGAATTTGAAGGTCTGGCTTGAGAGCTCATATGTTATTTAATGACTCTTGACCTTGCTGTCAGGTGACCATTACTTTACTGGGTGACTGTGGGCAAGTTCCTTCCCCTCTCTGTGCTTCAGAGTATAGGTCTGTAAACTGAAAGCCAGAGCTGATAGTCTTTCTCTAATTCCACTCACCACAGCTGCGCTCTGGTAGGGATGAAGAGTTTGTGTCACTTCTCTCACTGTTCATTTATAAAGAGGCCCTAAGCAAGGACAAATCAGAGAAAGGGAGGGTGAGAGAGGCAAGAACAGCTGCCAACAGCCAGTTATTTAACAGGAAACCAGCCCCGGGGCAGCCGCCCCCTGTTTAGCATTACCTGCAGAGCATCATTTGAAAGATGCCATTCTTGGGCTCAGGGCATGCAAATGTAAATAAGCCCCAAAAGCAAACCACGAGGGCTGGCCATGAAGTTGAAACCCAACTGAAATGAGCTGTGCTCGCACAGGTCTGTAAGTTGGATTGCTTTGGATTGGTTCTTCACAGACACCAACCCGATTTCTCCACCCTTATCACCTCCCTCTGTGGGGCAGTGTGTTCTGGTGTTGGCTGAGGATGGTTGTTTTTAAGACCATGAACTCAGCACTGAGGCCTTCTCAGTGGCTCTGCTCCACTCCTTGGGAGCCCTCATTGCTGTTACGCTGCTGGTGGGGTTTCATGATGAGGGGTGCCATCTTTTCAGCATCTGTTTACACCAGAGAACACGCCTTCTGCTCACAGATGGGAAACCCAAGGCCCAGAGTTGGCAAGGTGACTAGGGCATGTCCCACAGCTCCACGGCTCATTTGGTTGGTAGTGGAATTAGAAGCAGGGTGGCCTCTGCCACTACAGCATTCAGCTCCATATTGATGGGCTAGCCTCTTAGAGGTTTTCCTTTTGCTTTCTTTATAGAGTATTTCTGTCCATTTTGTAGTGCCTCAGTTGGTCAACCAAATGGCCCCTTCCTCACAGTCTTTGAATTTGGCAGAAGGGATCTGAAACCTAAATTCCTATAACTCCATTTCAAGTAGTTTCCATTATCCCTGCATGTCGGTTAGAAGTCACAAATTCTTTGTGAACTGGTACTTGGCCGCTGTTTTGGTGAGAGGATCATGTTTTGGTGTCTGCACTGATGCAGCTAAACTTAGTCTAACCCTGGACATATATGTGCCAACAGATTTTTCTGGACATCACGTTCTGTTGATGTAGTAAAAGAAGTCAGTTGAACATTCCCCTGACCCTGAAAGAAGCCCAAACCACTGCTGGTATTCCAGTATCCAGTGAGCAGGCCCTCTTCTTCCCTTCACTCTGTGTGCTTTTAAAAATGTGCTTCGACCCGCGTCCCTCTGAAAGTGAAGGTCCTTCTTCTAGAGATGAACCTTAAGGCATCTTCAAGTCTAAGAGCCTGCGCATGTTCATGTTGCCCGATGTCAGTGTGGTAATGATGCCTTTGCCGTGGTTCAATTGTTCTTTGGGGTTTTGTTTGGACTCACTAGTCCTCTTCCTCCTGGAGTTTGCATTCTAGAATGCTGATTGTCCTGGCAAACCACAGGATTTTGTCCAGCAGTGGGATCATACGTTTCCTTTGGTCTGCAATATTCACAAAATCAAAATAACGGCTAGCGGCTAGCGTTCTGTGTGACGATGGCTCACTGCCCCACCCTTCTTTAGAAAACAGCAAGGTTCTCTATTACTTCCTCATTTTGTACTAGGAGTCAGACAGGCCTAGCTGAAGAGAGGCCATGCTGTGGCTCATCGCCTTTTCTGTCCTTACTCATTTCGGTCCTGATGTGGTTTGGTATGTTTAGTGTTTGGAACAGTGATTTTTAAATTATCTATTTATTTTCACGTGTATGGGTGTTTTGCCTCTATACATGCCTGTGTATTATGTGTGTGTGCCCACTACACACATAGGCCAAAAGTGGGTGTTGCATCTGCTGGGACCAGATGGTTGTGAGTTACCATGTACGTGGTAGGAATCCACTTTAGTCCTCTGCAAGAACAGCCAGGGCTCTTAACCGCTGAACCATCCCTCCACTTCCAAGTATTTCAATTCAGAAGTTGCTGTGTCTCTCGTGGGATGTGACTTTGAGCATTCCCCCTCCCAGCGTTTCTGCTGTGCACGTCAAACAAGAACTCAGAATCTCAGCATTTGAAGACGAGTCCATTACCAGTTGGTCATACACACAGGTGCCATTTTTCAGACTTCTCTAGTATCAGAGAACCTTGTAGAACTCATAGTTCAGTAAGGAAGAGGAAACATAAACCATGGTTACTGCGCTGAGCACAGTGGTACATACCTGTAATTCCAGCACTCCAGAGTTTGAGGAAAGAGAGTTGTGAGTTGGAGGCTATGGAGGCGATCCTGGGCCTAAGCTGCATAGAAAGATACTGTGGGAAAGGGGTGGGGGAAGAAAGAGAAAGAGAGAGAGAGAAAAGAAAGAAAAGTTGTCATAATTGGGCCATTTACAGAACAGCAGGGACCTGAGAAGGGAATTATTAGGAATTCAGACACAATTAGGAATTCTTAATAGAGAAAAAAATTCCAGGTACACACTCTGGCGTTCACAGGGAAGCAAAGGGTCAGGGCTTCCTAGGGTGCCAGGTTTGTGGACATTCACCAGGACTCCTTCCCTGGAGAACCATGAGGATGTGAGGGGCCCCAGAGAGGGTGTGGAGAGCTAACATGCTTCCAACCTTGCATGCGATCAGCATCCCATCCCATCTGACCACCATGTACCAAGCATGAAAGCCGGTTAGTCCGGTCAGATCTGTATGCTGAACTAAGAATAGATCATTTCAGCTGATGAGCTGTGATTTTAATTTGGGGGTCATGTGCAAATAAGGTGCAGGTTGCCTTATTTGGTGAGTCTGTCTCACTAGGGCCCTGGAGACTAGTGGAGACCAACACCTCAGGAAGGTTTTGCATATTTCAGAGGGGCTGGTGGCTCTGGTTTTGAGATGCACAGCTGAGTGCTCCTCCACAGACGCAGTGGCTGTGGAGAGTAAGGGCTCTGGGTACTCCCCCAGCATTCCCTGGGTTCTCATCTGTGTGGGCAGAGAGAAGGGCTCCAGGATGACGTATGTTCTGCTCTTCAGTATTCTCCATTCGGAGCCTCCATGGGCCCTGAATCTTCTTCATGTGCATATCCTGGCTTATCTGCCAGTGACCTAGACACAGGCCAGCTCTGACACTCCCTTCGGATGTTTTCACACTGTTCTTCCTCCTGTGGATGCCCAATGCTTCAGGGCTGCATTTAACCAACCCCTAGTCAGGTGTCTTCCTGCAGAAGTGGGGTGAGTAAGGTCCATAAGACCGAGTCACCAGACCTCTCCTTCCCTGCTCAGTAACCAGCCACTCAGCTCCAGGCCCGAGAAATGGCATGGAGTCACCCCAGCTTCAAGCTGACTCTTGCTGGAAATATATGTCCTTGGCACAAGTTCGAGTTCACCTGCCTGCGGCACTGACCTTGCCCAAAGCAATGCGTAGAATTTGACGTCCATAGCTCTGGTCACCAGAGGCTTATTCTCATTTCAGAATGAGTTGTTCTGAAGATCTCAGGCAATATCGAATTAAACCGTCCCAGATAATGTGTGTGATGGAGAACCAGTGATCACACACTGATCTTGGTCGCATCTCATGTCGACAGGTGATGCATGAGGCACAGTGAGGGTTTCAAAGAGAGGTGAGAAGACTCCCCGCTCTCTGGAAGTTAATGGAAGACATAAAACACAAGTATATTTATGTATTCTCACTTTTGGAGGCTTGTATTTTTATTCTTTAATGAGACACAAGGTCTTGCTTTGGAGCCCAGGCCGGCCTTGAACTTGTGATTATCTTGTTTCAGTCTTTCAAGAAGTGCGATTGTTACTCCACCCGGCCGCTTTTTGTACTTTTAATGTGTGCATACCTCCTCTCTATCCTTTCAGGCTGGTATTCCTAAGCAGACAAAAGGAGCAACTGACTTAGCAGGAAATGGCAGAAACGGAGGCTTCCGCGGGTGTGATGCCACACTCAGGTAACGCTCCTAAAATGACCCTAAATAGGGCCTGGCTACTGCTGTCTGTTCAAACACTGAGACTGTGCTCACAGCTGGCGTTCTTTGCTCTTCATTTGGATGCTGTTTTCTAATGGCAAGTTAGTAAGAACCAGCTGTCAGTTTTTAAAAACATTAACTGAAGTAGTCTGTTCATAACAAAGCGAGCTGCTTGATGATCAGTTGTTTGTGTGAGGATCCCTATCTTAAAAATAGTTTCTAGAACCCAAGCTAGGACTCTCCGAAATCTAAGGCAGCAAGGTGAGGCCCTTGGAATACTAGCAGGTGGCTTTTCTCAGAACAGGAGAGATGCGCCTAAGAAGTGTCTTGTTGAAAAATGAGTCCATTGGAGTCAGTGTGGGCAAGCTTCCTGCCTCAGCGGGCTGGTGGAAGATCTCTTGGGCCACAGCGAGTGCCTCTTTGAGGAAGCAGAGGGGGCAGCTCCCAGGTACTGGAACAAGGGTATATCAAATCATCCTTGTTTTTAGAACCAAGGAGCAAAATCCTCCTCGTCACTATGGAAACAGCTCCCTTAAGGGAAAGGGAACCAATAATTCCAGGTCTGTGTGGATAGCAGCCATCTCATGAAGTCTGACAGGCCACTCAAGCAAAAATCTCTGCAACTTCTGGGTCCCTTGGGCTGAGCTCAGAGGGGATCCTTTGTTTTAGCAATGGTTCACGTTGACTATAGAGCTGCACCTTTTGAGGATCAGTTTTTAAAAGCAATACCCCTGCCTGCTTCCCTCCATCCACCCCCTTCCTCTTTCTTAGAATAATTCAATAGAGCTGGAACACGACAAGGGGATGGCCAAGCCATTGTAGGGGATAAGAACCACGGTCCATGTTCAGGCCAGTCCACTCCAGCTACAGTTTAGTAGACCCATTCATGATATAAATCCAAGATGGAATATTTTATCCTTTCCAGGTGGCTTTTCATTTTTGGAACTGAGAAAAGAATTATAATCCTGTTATTTTATCTGAATTCTTGCCCCAGGCTCCCACTAATATCAGATGAATTGCCGAGTCTTACAAAGTTGAAATGAGGGCTCTCGATAGATGGGTTTGTTCCTTGTTTGATGCATATGGCTTAGAGACTGCATGAACATTGTTCACACAAGAGTACCTGAGTTACAAAGTAGACATCCTTCTATATTATTTTGCAGATGACTGTGCATGCATCCTGGCATTCTGAGCTGCTTCCTGATCTTTAGTGTTTGGCCTACAACTGGCCCAGGTCTTTGAATAGCATGTTCTTTTCTTTTCTGCCTCTTCCTCTCTGGCTGAAGCCACAGAGCCAGCAGCTCCTTGGTATTTAGCTCTGCAGTGCTGAAGCTGAGCCAGGATGCATGCTTGCAGTTGAGATCAGTCACTTCCCGGGACAGAAGGATCTAGTGAACAAGCTTTTCATCTGTCACAGCAGAAGCATGAGGTGTCATCCGCTCAAGCTTTGGCACATGTGTGGCTCTGCCCTGGAACCTTCTGTGGCGTATGAGCTGTCTCCAGAAGGCAGCAGAATCTGCTCTGGGAGATGCAAGACTGAAGAGGTGGTGCTGGAAGGCTGTGTGTGATGTGTGGGAGATTCACATCTGGAGCCCAGTGATGCAAGCTGGGGCTTCTGCTCAGGCTGCTACCCTAGGTCCCCACTGAAGTGCCTCATCAGTCCGTCGGTGAACTTGACCTGCTTAGGCCACACTCAGCATTGGGGCCTTATATATCCGCTCTTCACATGAGCTCAGAGTGGCATCTCTTGGGACCAGGTGTTCCAGGTCCCTCCATGGCTATTTCCCTGGGCAAGCCCTAGGTGCGCTGGGTTAGGATCATTTGCAGCAACTTTTGCCCCAGAGACCAAGCTGTTCCCCCTTTCTAGCCAGGCAACACTAATGAGGTGTGTTGTCCAAATCTAAAGCACAGCCTTCCTTAGGCTTAGGGCCCCTACCAGCCTTCCACCTCATAATCAAGTCCTCATGTAAGGGAATGAATGACTCCTGCAGACTTCAAAGATCTCCTGATTTCTATTTTCTCCTGCTTAAGGAAGCTGCTGCTAATGTCTGTAGGTGAAGAAGCATGGGGCAGGGGGGTGATTCTCCAATTTATTAACCAAAGGTATCTTTTATTTTTTATAGTATATTTTATTTTATCCTTTTGTGGTATTGAGGTTGAACCCAGGACTTCATGCATGTTAGTTAAGTAATCGATACCACTGAGTTATTCCCATCCCCCTTTTTAATTTTCAACTTGTGTATGTATGAATGGTGTATGTATGTCCATGTGTTCATGTGTGTTTGTATTTATATGTGGGCACATGTGCATGTGGGTGGGTGTGCACATGCTTGACTACATATGGAAGTCAGAGTTAAATATAGGCTGTTTTCTTCAGCTGCTGTTCACCTTATTTTTTTTAAGTTTTATAAAAATCTTTATTGACAAAAAATTTACACAGTATACAATTTGACTGTTTGTACCATTTAACAGACTTTATTCCAGCATCTTTATAGGCCTGTGACACCATTGTCACTTTCTAGTTTAGAGCATTGTTATCTTCAATTTCATACACACATATAATGTATTGTGATTGTATTCCACCTTTTTTTTTTGAGACAGAGTCTCTTACTGAACCTGGAGCTTACCAGTTAAGCTAGGCTGACAATCAGCAAGCCCTAGAAGCACTGGGTTAGGATCGTAGAGCTCCAGAGATCTGCTTGTCTCTGCCTCCACCATGCTGGGATTGAAGCTGGCCCAGCATAGTTTTTACATGCTGTTCCATAAGCACTTTACTTGCTAGGCCACCTCCCAATTCTGATTTTAACCTTCATTTTGAGATAAGCTCTTAGTAGGTGTCCCAGGCTGGTCTAGATGCCAGGATCTCCCTGCCTCAGCCTCCTGAGTAGCTCGGGGTACACTCATGTACCCCCAGGCCCAGCTGGAAGGCATCCATTGGGTAGGGAACCCCTCACACTGTGTCAGTGCTTCTAATTGACCAGCCTTTTGGTTTACAGATGAGGAAGGACTCAGCGGCTTAGCAGAAGACACTTGCCATGGTTACCTATTTGCTTTCCCCTCTGTTCTGTTTCTGATGGAAGTTTGAAAGGCCTGTCTGATCCCTGTAAATTTCCTAAGGCTTAAACTTGGCGGACCGTATCTAGCTACTTTGGTTTCTGAGGACATGCAAATAGCCGTTTGCCTGTGGTGAGGAATGTTGGAACCAGATGCGTGATGGTATTTGTGTATATATGTGTGTGTGTGTGTGTGTGTGTGTGTGTGTGTGAGAGAGAGAGAGAGAGAGAGAGAGAGAGAGAGAGAGAGAGAGAAAGAGATTGCTAGGACCCAGAATCACGTGGTGGAGACTAGCCTAAGAGCGTGTCTGTGAGGGGCTCCTAGGTTGGGTTAATTGAGGTGAGACCCACCCTAACGTGGGTGGCACTTGCCCATATGCCAGGGTCCTGGGCTGAATACGAGGTGAGACCCACCCTAATGTGGGTGGCACTGGCCCATATGCCAGGGTCCCAGACTGAATAGGACGACAACAGTGAGCTGTGTATACATTACTCCCTACTTCCTGACTGCCGATATTACGTGACCGGTTGTCTTGTGCTCCTGTCACATGAGCCAAAATAAATCCTTCCTTTCTTGGGTGCTTTTTGTCAGGATATTTTATCACAGGTAACACAAAAGTAACCGATCTAAGGCACAACAGATGCAGTGACCCTGAGAATTAGGTTCTAAATTGAGACAACCAACCCCTCAGAGCAGGCAGAGCTAGCCAGGGTGCTCTGAGGCATTCAGCTTGTGTGCACTGGCAGAGGGAGGCCAGGATCCCCTGCCCACCCTCAGCCTGTAATTCTCTATATCCTCTGTTTATCCCTAGTTGACTGTGATCTGTTTAAAGAACCCATGAAGAAAAGACGCAGGTCACATCGAGACCAGCAGTTCCAAGCGTTTCCCTCTGCGGAGCAAAGCGCTCTTAAGGAATGTGAGTGTTGGGAAAGGCTGGTGTGGCTGTGGCAACACGAGGCTGCCTTTCACAGACAAGTGCAGACACTAGGAGGGAAAGATGGAAAGTTCCGAAGGCAAGGGAGCATCTCCACATGCACCTGTTCCTTAGCGTCTCCACAGAGATATGTAACCTTTATGTCCAGGCTGCTCTGTTATCAAAATAGCCTTTCCTGAATGAGAAGACAGTCTGGAGATGGTTAGCTAGGTGCTCTGGTGGGTATTTATACAGAATCCACAGGAGAGAAGACTCTAGAAGGGCTAAAATCCATGGCAACACACAGAAAAGTGTAAGGGGAGTGCAGAGTGTGCCAGTCTCTGGAGGTGATCAGAATCTACACGGCCTGTCGAACACTTATCTCCAGCGGCAGATAGCTCGCTCGCTGGTTTAATTGACTTCTCATTTTGCTGAGATCTCTTCCTTTTCCGCAGTATTCAGTAGCCTCCTCTGGGGACCTGGCATTCTTTCTCTGCCAGGTACACTCCCAGATAACCCATTTCTATTGATTCCAGATGAAAAATTGGAGTCTCGGACCAGGAGGATTTTGAGCAACACTTATCAGAAAATGATTCAGTCTGTCTTCCTGGAGGACAGCATTCCCAGTGGACTCAAGTATCTCATGTGAGTCTGGAACCTGCACCCTCCAATCCGATGCCATACCCCCCACCAGGAGAAAGAGAAAGTGCTCTCAGTTAGAAACAGCACAAAAGGGCAGGAAACAATTCCTATGGCTGGAGGCTTTCTTTCGGGCTATATTGTTTGGGGGTTTTGTTTTGTTTTTAGGCACTGACAGGAACCATTTGTTGTGTGACCACTGTTGCCAGCTACTCTCCTGTGATTGTTCCATTTTTTACTGAAACTGATGCTCAGAGAGACCAAGCCATGGAGCAAAGTCACACTGTGGATAAGGGGAGATGCTCCAAACCCAGCCAAACTCTGTGTCACTGAGTTCATCAACTGTCCGTACAGAGTTGGCTCAAAGGTCCTCAGTCAACTCAGTGACATAGTTGACCTTGCTCACAGGACTCCGGGTCGCTCCTCAGACTTTTCTGCGTGGGTTTTATTAGAGACGAGAACATGGAACACAAACAAGGATGTCTCTCACATCTATGTAGACAGTATAATGTTTGTGGAGAATTCTCTTTACCAAGCATTTTTACCTAGTCCTGTTTGCCCCCCAGCCCAAGTCTATGTAGAGAATAGGAAGCAGTATTACCCCTTCGTCAAAGAAAGGAAGGATATAGTGAATTGCCCAGGATCGGACCTTAGTTTCTTTGCATTCTGTTTTGGTGTGCTTCTTCTCATACTCCTGTGCACTCTGAAATGGATGCAGAAACCGGCTTCTTGCCTTGATTGAAAAACCACCGCTGGAGCCGATCTACGTAGGGTTCCTGGGAAGCACTGGAGCCGGCAAGAGCTCTCTGATTAATGCCCTCATCCAGCAAGCCATGTTTCTACCAGTGTCTGGAGAAAGCGTTTGCACATCATGCATCGTCCAAGTGAGCTCTGGCTGCTGTGAACAGTATGAGGCCAAAATACACCTTCTGTCTGATCAGGTAGGCCAGCCTGCCCCCCGTCTCTCATGACTCTTCTTTTCCTTTCTTCCATGAAGTTTTTCTCTAGACACTACCAGAGATTGCAATTATATCATCATAACTGCCGCACAGGGACTGGGGAGATAGCTCAGTTGGTAAAGTGCTTGCCGGGTAAGCACAAACACTTAAGTTTGGACCGTCAGCATCTGTGGAGAGTAAAAAGCCAGGTGAGGACAGTAAAAAGCCAGGGGGACAGAGATAATGACCGGCACTTGCCAGCCAGCTGAATTGGTGAGCTTCCAGTTCACTGAGAGATGCTGTCTCAAACAAACAGACAAATACGGTGGAGAAGTGATTGAGGAGAACATCTGATGTCAAGCCCTGCCTTCATGAAACGTGTATGCACACACACACACAAATTACTATAGAACATTCATCTGATGAAACCTATTTCAGCGAAAATATTCTGCAGGGTGAGATGGGGGTTCTGGCCCAGGGCCTTGGGTCAGCCATGCCCCTCTTTAAGCCCCTGCATGTTCATTGTTCTCATTTCTTTTCTGTGACAAACATCATGGCAAAGACTAACTGTGGGGAGGAAAGGGTTTATTTGGCTTGTGCTTCCAGGTCACAGTCTGTCACTGAGGGAAGTCAGAGCAGAAATTCAAAGACAGAAGCCACGGAGCACTGCCGCCTGTTGGCTCGCTCCCTGGCTGGCTCCCATGCTCATCCTCAGCTTGCTTTTTGTGTAGCTCAGGACCATTTACCCTGAAATGGCATCACACACACTTGACTCCCTTCTGTCATTCAGAAAATCAAGACAGTCCCTCACAGACATGGCCACAGACCCATGTGAGTGAGATGGTTCCTCCTTTGACCTGGTCTCAGATAACCCTAGACCGTATCAAATTGATGAAGCCAACCATTTACTGGACCAGATAGGGTAGCTGACTTAGGGTTCTGCTCTCAACCTCTGCTCCCCCTCAGGGCCTGGGGCTCTGCCCTTCCCCTTGTTACTACCCCTCCCCCAAGTCTGTCATGATGAGCAGTGTGGCTTGCTCTGCCTTGGCAGGAGTGGAAGGCAGAACTGAAGGACTTGACTACGCTCCTGCACAGGGCAGAGGGGCCCAGGGAAGAAGACGCAGATATGTGGGCCAGGGATGATGCAGCAGCAGAAGCAGCCGAGAAGCTACAGATGCTGTATGGACGTGGGGCAGAACAGAGGCCCTATGACGATTTGCTAAGGACGAAGCCCAGAGTGAGGATTCCGACCTCCAGAACCATCACTCTTAAGGCAGAGGAGGTAATGTCAAGATTTATTTTTCTTTATTGTTAGTGTTAAATATAACAATTGAATAAATCAAGGGGAATTGTCTAAGGTACAGTGGTTTTTATTGGAAATAAACTGTTACCCAAATCAGAATTAGATATCATCCAATTATCTTTCATTATTTATGCCTATAGATGGTAAACTTTGATTTCCAAATGAAGTTTTTATGCTCAGAAAAGACTACAGTCAGATGAGGATTAATTTGGGATGACTTCGAGTGAAAATGAGTATATATGTATTCATTATATATTATATTATATATCATATATAGCATACTATAAATATATATATAAAGACTTGAGCATATGAAGTTTATTCGTTAGGAGACAATAGGGTCTTAGATAGGTTCAGTAACTCAGCTGTGTCAGATTCAATGTCTCTGTGGTCTCCTTGGCCTTCCATGGTGCTTGTGGCCTCTTAGTCATAAGGTTGCTGTTGAAATGCCAGCTGTTGCAGCTTGTCTCATGGAAAGAAGCAGATGCATGTTGGCAACAAACACCTCTCCCATTTCAGGAAGTGGAAGGAGTCCCAGAAACACCATTGTTAACTTTGCGTGTGGATTTCATTGGTCAGAACTGGGCTGAGTGGCTCTCCTTAGCTATGGAAGGCAACAATCTGACTTGCCCTGATTAGATCAACCTCACTCCCTTGGCTCCCCAAACAGATCAGGCTGGCATGATGAAGCCTGAGATGCCCATCCAATTTCAGAATTGGCATACGTTCTATTATGCTGAGATTCAGAATCTATATTAAGACAAACTATCTGTGAAACCAACACCCAACCTATAAACATTGTACATTAAAGAACCTAGGTTTCCCACAGTGGGCCAAGTGACATGGCTCAGCAGGTGAAGGTACTGGCCGTCAAGCCTGACAACCTGAATTTGATCCCCGAGACCCACAGAGTGGGAGGAGAGAACTGGTTCCTGCAAGTTGTCCTCTGACTTCCACTTTTGTCCTGAGGCATGCTTATGTGTGAACTTACATGTATGTGTCATTCTCTCTTGCTTTCTTTCTGGGCCTTTCCATAGACATTGATCAACAATAGCCACCATGGATCCTAGCTTTTCTGCTCTCTGAAGTGTATCGGTTGAGACTTACTGTCCTGCTGTATCTAAGTAGGAGCAGTAGACTGGAAACCTCCTCTTCCCCCAATCTCACTCACTGTTATTGAAATATTCTGGAAAAGCATATATATCAAGTGTGCACACCAACACACACACACATGTATACACACACACACGGGGCGGGGAGGAAAGATTTATTTATATATATTTATGTATATCTACTTGGAAATTTTTAAAAAATTTTCTTAAAGATCAAATTTCTGATCAATCTTTAATTTGTAAAATATGATCATTAGGTCATGATTGATTTTCTATAATTATACATGAGACTTCCAGGAACTAAATTCTTCACAGTTGCCTTTCGCCATGTGGAGAAAATATGCTCTAAGCAAAATTTAGAAAACTGCATCAATTTTAGAAGCAAATGGAATCTGGGGGATAAATTTAGCATCCTATAACTTTTCTGGAGTCCTCTTCTAGTTGTGTTGGGCTGATTTTTTATATTCTGAACTGCCTTAAACTCACTGTGTAGCCAAAGATGCTCTGGAACTCTTGGTCCTCCTGTCTCCTGTAACCACCACACCAGGTTATGCAGTGCTGCAACCAAACCCAAGGCTTTCTGCTCGCTAGGCCAGCACTCTATAAGTTGAGCTACATTTCCAGCCCCACTGAGTTCTAAATATTTACTTCTTTTATTTTGTTTTATTTGTGTGTGTGTGTGTGTGTGTGTGTGTGTCTGTGTATGTGTGTGAGAGAGAGATAGAGACAAAAACAGAGACACAGAGACAAGGATTCCTTGGAGTTGGAGTTACAGACAGCTTTGAGCTGCCCAGTATGGATGCTGGGATCTGAAGTCTGGAACTCTGATTGGGCAGCAAGTTCTCTTATCCACTGAGCCACCTCTCCAGCCCCAACTATGTTAAGGAACTTGAACTTGCTGGTCTCCAGAGTCTTCACAGGCTCACAAGTCCTTGAGGAGACCATTCTGTGCTTCCTGGTGTCTGTTGTCTGAGGACTTCTCACTGTCCCTCAGCATCCCTTCACTGACTCTGCATCACAGCCAGGATAAAGAGCCCTCAGCGTGCTTGGTCCGTGCAACCTGTCGTTTCTCTTCAGGCAGGAGAGCTATCTGTCAAGCTGGATCCTTACATCCGCACTCAGAGGAGCGACTGGGATGGAGGGTCAGCTGGAACACAAATCTGGCCCTTGATCAAATACGTGGAAGTGATTCTTCCCAAATCTGCCCTGATTCCGGAAGGGGTTGTCCTGGTGGACATTCCAGGCACAGGCGACTTCAACAGCAAGAGGGATGAGATGTGGAAAAAGGTGATTTTTTTCCCCCCACGGGGTTTATCCTTCTTCTCTCTATTCCTCCACCCCTTCAGAGAAACAAGTTGGGATTTTGTGAGCTTGTTGACATTAAATTCTTTCATTTTCCTGTATTCTGGTGTTGAATAGGGGCTGTATGTGGATGGCCACAGAAGCTGGGGGAGAAGGGATTGCAGGGGTGTGTGTAGCCGGGACAAGAGTGTATGATGGATGAGAAGGGCAGCAACAGAGAGGCCTAGGGAAGCAGAGTTAGGGGACAAGGAGCCCGTGAGCACAAAGAAGGCTGTGTTACTTTTCTGCTGCTGCAATAGAGTGTCCTGACAAAGAGCAACTTAGGGGGAAAGGATTTGTTCTGTTGGCTACGGTTCCAGAGGTGGTACAGCCCACCATGGGGAGAAAGAATGGTGGCCAGAGCACAGGGTCTGCATGACAATCAGGAAGCAGAGTGATCTCATTTCGTCCTCACTTAGGAAAGAGAGGCAGAGATAGGCAGACATGCGGTCATGTTGGAGAGCGAGTGAGAACGAGAGAGAGAGAGAGAGAGAGAGAGAGAGAGAGAGAGAGAGAGAGAGAGAGAGAGAGAGAGAGAGAGACCAGAAAGTGGGGCTAAGCTATCAGAAAGGTTCCCTAACTTCTCCCAAACAGCACCATCAGCTGGAACCAAGTGTTCAAACACATGAGCCTGTGGGAGGCATCTCCCATCCAAATCATAACAGGGCGGGGGTTCAAGGTACAGAAGTCAGTCACTCAAGAAGCAAGAGTCTGACTCTCTATTGGCAAGGCAGGGAAGGATGATGCTCTTTGACAGAGGGAGGGTCATGGTGGGTGTGGAGGAGGGAAATGGCCGAAAGCATGCCTGGAGCTGTCTACCTTCATCCTGCTGCTTCTGGGTTAGGCTTTTCAAGAAACTGGAAGGAAAAGAACAGACAGACCATTCCCTAAAGAAAGAGAAAGTGTGTGTGTGCGTGTGCGTGTGCGTGTGCGTGTGTGTGTGTGTGTGTGTGTGTGTAATATAGGACCTCAGATAGATGGGGACAGGATGGGGGAACACAGGACCCCAGATAGGTGGGGACAGGGATGGATGATGTCTTGTCACTGTTAGTAGCAGGGCTACTATTATGAAGAACTCTTACAGCTCTGCCAGTGTACACTAAGTGAACAGAGAGCCAGATTCTACAGCTGAAGCCGTGAAAGTTCAGAAAACAGAGTCCCTTGTCCAAGGCTAGCCAGTGACAAACTCCCTTGTCTAAGGCTAGCCAGTGACAAAGTCCCTTGTCCAAGGCTAGCTGGTGATGGAGTCCCTTGTCCAAGGATAGCTGGGGACAAAGTCCCTTGTCTAAGGCTAGCTGGTGACAGAGTCCCTTGTCCAAGACTAGC
>NC_022019.1:12732106-12739193 GCF_000317375.1 Microtus ochrogaster | reverse complement strand
CCAAGACTAGCCAGGGACAGAGTCCCTTGTCCAAGGCTAGCCGGTGATGGAGTCCCTTATCCAAGGCTAGCCGGGGACAGAGTCCCTTGTCCAAGGCTAGCCGGTGACAAGATTGAGTGATATCAGGTTTCTTAGCTGATCCACGGGGCTCTATCCTCCCCATCCCCGTCATTTTTTCCACTCCTTTAGGACAAGGTAGTCCGTGTCCTCCACTCTGGTTAGTGGCTCAGGACTGGCCATGTGAACTTTAGTTTCTCACTAGTTTCTAACCCTCAGTTAGTTCCAGGCCAAGCAGAGAGTGACAGCTAAGGAGGGGCTGGCTCTTCCCCTGGATGGAACTCGGCTGCAGCCAGTTTGGATATACTGGGCTGTTTATCAAAGCCAGCAGATGTGGCCTGGATCACGCTCTGAGGAGGCTGGCTAGAGGGATAGGCTGGTTCCTAGAGTGCTCTGCCTGGCCCCTCTGCTCTGCATTCCTGAGGTTTTTTACAGCTTCTCACAGGAAGTAACTGACAGCATCTTCTTCCTAGGAAGAACCAGGAGGGGAAGGCAGCAAGCATTTTTACATAGGTGTCTACATGTGGGTCTATTCCAAAGAGATGAGGGTCGGGGTCCAGATGTGTGTGGCTCCTTTACTCCCCTGGACCTAGTTTCTTCTCTTTAGAGGGCACATATTCTTTAAACTATGATCTATGGAACAAAAGGACTTGGGGTCATGTTGAAGGAAGCCACTTGTTTGTCCTGGCTGCCCGGAACCAAATTAACCACACAGAAACTATATTATTTAAAACATGGCTTGGCCCATTGGCTCTAGCTTCTTATTGGCTAACTCTTACATATTAATTTAACCCATTTCTATTAATCTGTATATTACCACGTGGCTGTGGCTTACTGGCTAAAGTTCTGATGTCTGTCTCCATCGGGGTTATATGACTTCTCTCTGACTCCGCAGCATTTCTCCCAGCATTTAGTTTCATCTTCCCTGCCTACCTCTGCTCCTCCGTGCCATAGGCTCAAGGCAGCTTTCTTTATTAACCAATCGTATTCACAGCATACAGAGTGGAATCCTACATCAGGGTCAGAGAGAGGTGGGAGGCATAAGCAATTGATGTCACCAGGTCTTCCCCTCCTGATGCAGTCAGAGCAGTTCTGTGTTTAAACAAGCACCCTGGTCCCTTCAAAGGCATTTGCTATGAACTAGAATCTGAGGAAGGGGAAGATGCTGGGGGCTGCCTTTTCACCAAAGGGATGCCTTGGACCAGTGGGTACAGTGCATAGCGGTCACAGCAGGCCAGTTAGCAAGTTAACCTAACCCCAAATTCTGCAGCTCATCAGCTGTGTGGCCTTAGAGAAAACTGTTTTGAAACTCACTGCTGTTAACTCAAGATCTCTTGACCTTGTAACGTTTGGATCCAGATAATTCTTTGTTATCGGAAGGTCGTCTGGGCATTGTAAGATATTTAGCCTTTATGTGTAAGCATTTCAAATTGTAACAATTAAAAATATCTTTAGAGGGGCTGGGGAGATGGTTCAGTGTCTAAGAGCACTTACTGCTGCTCTTGCAGAGGACCAGAATTCAGTTGTCAGCCTCCAGGTCACAACTGATTGTAAGTTCAGCTCCAGAGAAGTGTACACTCTCCTCTTGCTTCTGTAGGCACCCGTACACACAACACACACACACACACACACACACACACACACGTACATATACATGCATGCAAATAAAAACATTCTTTAAAAATATCTTCAGGTATTTCCAGGCATCCTCGGGGTTAACACAATTGGTATGCTTCAGAATAATGAGAGTAATAATTCTCAAGTCACAAAATAGTCATACCTTTCTTTATGTGCAACTTATTGTGTTGAAAAACTGAGAGTCAACTTGTTTTCTGACTGACATCAGCATTTTGCATATACAGAGATAAGACAAACAATACAGTGAGAATCATGTCACAGGGCCATGCATAATTGTCACTCAAAGACGAGCATTTAAGGAAGCAGTGTTGGGGCTACTAATGCCATGTTTGTTGGCCTTTGGAACATGAATTATTGGGCGTTTAGCTTCTTGCTAGGTGAGCAAAGGAAGTTTTGAAGAGCCCCCCTGTGAGGCGACACATGTGACCGATGGGTCTGGGCCCAGAGCACTGATCTTTAGAACTCTGTCAATCATTCTTCAGGAAGCTGGGGGTTCTGGTGGGCCAAGTGCTTGAGGTTCTGTGGACTCTAAGATGCAAGACACAGAGGTCCCCTTCTCTCTAGAACTGCTCTGAACAGTTGGAGAGGAGCTGTGGTAGGGAGTTGAGATGTGTAGGATGTCCAGGAGAGGGGGTCTGCTCATCGGTGCTAATCCAGTTCAGGGCCCTAAAAGACAAATGGAGGCACACATGAGTATCCACGAGCTGCTTCCTTGGCTGGTGCAGAGAGTGGAGTAGGAGCCCTGAGTGAGGGGCAAGGGTGGAGAAGGCAGCGGGAAAGCTCCATCACTGAACTGCAGGCTCTACCACTGAGATGCTGTCCACCTTCTGACCCTTGTCCTGCAGACCGTTGATAAGTGTTCTGTGATCTGGGTGATCAGCGATGTAGAGCGGGTTTCCGGAGGAAAGGCCCATGAGGACCTTCTGAATGAGAGCATCAAAGCGTGCCAGCGTGGCTTCTGCAGGGACATCGCCCTGGTGGTCACCAAGACTGACAAACTCCACTTGCGGGAGTATCTCAGGTATTGTGCTGAGCTGGCAAGGTTGTGGCTCATCTGGCCCCGGACTTTCTTTCCTGGGTCCTGGCTGTGAAAAAACAATATAACTTCACCTCAGGCTTCACCAAGTGACTCTTGGGGATGAAAGAGAAGTCTGTGTGACTAGTTGAGATGTCAAGATGTCTGGGTGGGTTTGCTCAAAAGTCTCAGCCATGTGGCACTCCTGGGGCAGTTGTGTGCTAAGCCACTGTTCTCTACGGAAACTCTGAGGTACCACGCACATGCACAGTATAGAAAGAGTGCTTCCTGATCCCAGGGACATGGAAATGTAGGTTTCCTGCTACTCAGAGGAACATACCATATCCAGCCTGCTGTAACTTTCAAGTGTCAGATTTCGCCTCAGTATTGTTTACTTAAGGTTTTTAAACTTAAAACTTAAGAATTTGGCCCAAAGGTTTTAGAGTACCAATCTAATGACTAGGAATGAAAGATCTGTATTAGAGATATTGGGTTGGAGAGCTTGGTGGAAATTAATAATAGATGTCTTCGTTTCCATGTGACTCTGTCCCCCAGTTACTAGGGAGAGGTGGGACTTCCCTTCCACCTTGGGATACCGATGAGTAAAAAATGAACCAGCAGAACAAATACAAACAGGCTGTGTTGAGCACACAGCATGAGGTCACAAGATACAATGTCAGTGTTACTGGGCCATTGGAAATTCTCTGCAGTCTCTGGAACTCTTCAAATGTCCCCTCCACATTCCTCCCAGGGTCACCAAAACTCCAGCCTGGCTGTTTTCTCTAAAATTTTTCCTCTTACGGTCTAGGTCAGAATTCTAGCTTCATTCTTCACCCCTGCAATTTATCCTGCCCTACTCACCACCACAGAACGTCTGAAGCTCACTTTTCCAGGGCCAACACTGAAACTGGGCATCATTAAATCTGATGGGCACTGAGGATTGCCTCATTTCTAAGACCACTGTCTAAAAGAGGGACAAGCCCAGTACCATGGGAACGCAGACTGAGAGGGCCACCCTCTTCCTGGGAAAGGGAGTGCGTTTACAGGACATTGCTTACCACTGGGAAATAAAGGCTCTCTTTCCAAGACACTGGAAGAGGAGGGGTGGTGGTGGAGGGAGGGTTGAGCCAAAAAGAGCTTATACAAAGACAGGGACACGTTTGTTTGTCTGTGCTGCTTTCCGGCAAAGTTGGAAATTTTGAAAATGCAAAATAAGTTTAGTCATTGTTACTTTTTTTTTTCTTATTTCATTTTAGGGAAAGAAAGATTGGAAATGTAAGTATGGACCAGTCATTTAAAAACATCTATTTTTGTTATTAATTATGTATGTGTGTGTGTGTGTGTGTGAGTGAGAGAGAGAGAGAAAGAGCGAGCGAGAGAATGTGTGTATAGTGTTAGTGTATGTGAATGTGTGCAAGTGTGTGCATGCATGTGCTATGTAAGTGAAGATCCTGTCGAGACTGGAAGAGGGATGGATCCCAGGGGCTGGAATTACAGACAGTTGTGGTCCACAGAAATAGATGCTAGGACCCACACTTAGGGCATCTGAAAGAACAGCAGGTGCTCTCCATCACTGAGATATCTATCTCTTCAGCATCTGGACCAGTAATTTTGTTGATACTGTTTTGTTTTTGAGACAGGGTTTCCTCTGTGTAGCGTTGGCTGTGATAGAACTCAGTCTGTAGAAAAGGCTGGTCTTGAACTCACAGAGATTCGCCTGCCTCTGCCTCCTGAGTGCTGGGACTAAATGCGAATCTAAAGGACTAAAGGTCCACCCCAGCCTGGACCAATAGTGTTTTTTAAATAATGTCTTTTGTGATTGGTAGTACATTATCCTAACATGTGAATACCCGAGTTTCTGGGCCAAATGAAGACAGCTAAAATAACATGCGCTGATCACCTCACCATTGCCCATAACCCTAGCCTCTGGCTACTGTATTTTTTTTTCTTAACCCAGCAAGCTATACAGAGTCAGAGAGAGGCTGTTTTGCAAAGAAATGAAGTAATCAAACTACAAAGGACTAGAATTCTCAAGGAGAAATTGAAGGTGAGTTTGCAGTTTTGCTGTGTTTTTCTGCTTCTCTGTCCTCAGCTACTGAGAAACAGATGTTCATTTGGTCCTCTGTGGTAACAAGGTTAAAAGCTTTGGAGTAGACAAGTTAGACAAAAGTAAGTCCTGCTGCTTGATACCCCTGTGACCTCAGGCATGTGTTGTAGTACCTCTTTGTGCCTCTCCTTTCTTGTCTGTAAAATGGGGAGCTAGTGCTGTGTCCCTTGTGATTACTGGAATGAGTAAATGAAGATAGATATTGTCTCCAGGGAAAGTCAGGGCGAAGTATAGTGTGTGGGTGCTTCCTAGGGAGCCAGCTCTATGGGAACAGGTTTCCAAGTCCCATCGGCAGTAGGAAGAGGTGATACTAGGGAAAGGTTTGGGGAAAATTCCCAGATTCTTGGGAATAACTGAAAAATAAAAAACCCAGTAGTCTTAGGCTGGGAAGATGGCTCAGTCGTCAAACATCGCTCCGCAAGCTTGAGGAGGAGACTGAGTTTGGCTCCCCGACATTCATATCAAAGCTGATATAGCTGCAGGCTGCTCTAGTGTGGGCCAAACAGGCAGCTCTCAGGGGCTTGCTGGTCAGCTAGTCTAGCTGAGACAGTCATCTCCAGGTTCAGTGAGAGACCCTGCCTTCAAAAACAGGTGGACAGCAAGAGAGAAGAAAGTCCATGTTAACCTCCAGCCTCAATATACATATGCACTGATAGCACACCTCCCATATACATGTATATACCACACACATACACACACGAGAGAGAGAGAGAGAGAGAGAGAGAGAGAGAGACAGAGAGAGAGAGAGAGAGAGAGAGAGAGAGAGAGAGAGAGAGAGAGAGAGAGGAACCAATCATCTTTAGGACAGGGGTCCATGGAGCAGAGGCAAGAATACAACTGCAACAGGTGTTTGACAAATCATGCAGTAAAGCTGGAGGCACAATAATTATACTATAAGAAACTTAGTTTTTTTTCTTAAATTATTTTTACTACTTTATCAGTAAAATAGTGAGCCATAAGCTTATCCCAATAATCTCATATAACTGTAAAACAGAAATCTATTTGAAGATTAATTCTGACCATCATAGCACAAATGATGGGCCAGAAGATGTATACTGCCATAGGTGTTGTGGGTTCGCCCAAATGAAATCCTCAGTTCCACTGTCAGTGGCAACACTTGGCTTCTGTCCAGTTTAATCAATAGCTTTGTCTTGACTTCCATAACACGGAAGCAGAAAATGCATATTGTGCCATGTAGAACCAGAGATGCCAAAGCTTGTGTTACCAGCTCTGGATGAGCAGGCCTCCTGCATGAACTGAAGTCTTCCGCTGAACAACTGGATGCCAGTTTCCATGAGGCGATAACTAGGCAAAGCTGTTCTTAATCTCTCGCACTGTTCCTGCTGGCATGAAAGAAACATGCATTTTATGAGGTCCTAATCAGATTATCTCAGGAAGTGGAAAGCCATAGTACTTCGGTGCTCAATTCACAGCTATGTTTATTGCTAACAAATGTGGCAAATTGATTTGCATGAGTTGGGATCTGGGCAGCAGTGTGCCAGGGTACAGGGTTGCCGTGGTTCTTGGTGTTGAGTGCAAGTTCTTTTGAGTCTGTAATCCATGGAGATCCCCACTGATGGTGAAGTGATGGACCAATTCTCCAACCACTTTGAACCTTCATTTATTAAACCTTCATTTGTACTATATGCCTTTGGAGCAGATTTCATCTTACTCCTTGAAAATATGAGGCTGAAGTTGAATAAAAGGTAGTCATTTTTATAGCTACAGGCCAGTAGATTTTAAGTCATAGAAATCAGAATTAGAAAAAAAGTTTGGCAAAGTCTCCAGAGAAGATAGGATGCAGGGCTTAGCAATGAGTGTTGGGAGAAGGTGAGAGAAGTGAGAAGGGCCTGGGAGAAGAGATTTGGGAAAGAAGAGCATACAACTCTTTCAACATGGCAGAGAAGGTTTTAAGGACAAAAAAATTGCTAGGGACAAGCATCCAAATGGTGGCTAACCACCATCTGTAACTCCAATCTAAGGAGACCCAATACCCTTTCCTGACCTGTGTAAACACTGTATGAATGTGGTACACAGGCAGGCAAAGTACCCACATATAAAATATATAAAATAAAAATAAATAAAACCTCAACAAAAAAATTGCTAGGGACAGGTTAGAAGGTTGCCTTGAGCATTCTTCAGTGGAGAGATTGTGAGAGAGATAGGACTGTAGTGCATCTGCCTGCTCTTGTTCAAACTGGGCTGCTGAGAAAAGAGGAGGGATTTTCTCTCTCTCTCTCTCTCTCTCTCTCTCTCTCTCTCTCTCTCTC
>NC_022019.1:12715918-12732006 GCF_000317375.1 Microtus ochrogaster | reverse complement strand
CAATCACACACACACACACACACACACACACACACACACACACACTACTGTGCACACACCTCCCTCCTGTTTGAAGAAGCACTCTTCTGGAGTACTAGAGGGAAAGGGGAGAATGGGTACTTTGTAAGATGCTCAGTTCCTTTCTTCCTCCCTCTAACCCTTCTGAGACTGAAGAGAAAATGTAAACAGAGACGTGCCTTTGTTTCCCTGCCACCCAGACCTGAATAATCACACAGAAACTATATTAATTATAACACTGTTGGGCCAATGGCTAAGGCATATTCCTAGCTAGCTCTTAATATCTTAAATTAATTCTTTTTTGTTAAACTACGTATCACCATGAGACTGTGGTTTACCTGTAATGTTCTGGCATCTTTCTCCTTTGGCGGCTACATGGCATCTCTTTGACTCCACCTACTCTCTCTATATCTCTGTGATGGGAGATATAATGTGATGGGAGGTCTTTCCATTTTCTAATATCTTCTCAAATTTCTTTCTTCAAAGACTTGAAGCTCTGTCATAAAAGTCTTTCACTTGCTTGGTTTAGAGTTACACCACAATATTTTATATTATTTCTGACTATTGTGGAGGATGTTGTTTCCCTGATTTCTTTCTCAGACCATTTATCATTTGTATAGAGGAAGGATACTGATTTTTAGTCATGTTCGCAGCTCTGTCACTAGCTTGGATTAACACCTCTTCCCAGGCAGTCCCCATAATTACAAAGGGAGCAGAACAACATCAGCATATCCTGACCCAGGGTAGCAGCCAGTCTGTAAGTGCTTTTGGCCAACTCAGTTGCTATTGTGACTTGAGCGCCTGGCCACCAATACAAGTCAAAAATATGTGGCCTGTATAATATTGCCCCACAGTACTGCCATATCATCTGCAAATAGCAATACTTTGTCTTCTTCCTTTCCAGTTTGTATCCCCTTGATCTCCTTTAGTTGTCTTATTGCTCTAGCTGGAACTGCAGGTGCAATATTTGAATAGGTATAGGGAGAGTGAGTACCCTTGTCTTGTTTCTGACTTTAGTGGAATTGCTTTAAGTCTCTCTCCATTTAATTTGATGTTAGTTATTGACTTGCTATATATTGTTTTTATTATGTTTAGGTATGTTCTTTGTATCCCTGATTTCTCCAAGACCTTTCTCATGAAGAGGTGCTGGATTTTTATCAAAATCCCTTTTAGCATCTAGTGAGATGATCATATGGTTTTTTCTTTCATTTTATTTATATGGTGGATTACATTGACAGATTTTCATATGTTGAACCATCCCAGCATCTCTGTGATGAAGACCACTTAATTGTGGTGAAATAATCTTTTTAGTGTGTTCTTAGAATTGGTTTGTGAATATTTTGTTGAGTGGTTAGCAGCTCTATTCATAAGGGCAATTGGTCTGTAATTCTGTCTCTTGGTTGAGTTTTTGTGTGATTTGGGTTTTAGGGTGGCTGTGGCCTCATAAAATGAATTTGGTAATCTTCTTTCTGTTTCCATTTTATGGAATAATTTGAGGAATATTGATATCAGCTCTTTTTTAAAGATCTGGTAGAATTTTGCTCTAAAACCATCTGGCTCTGGTTGTTTTTTTTGTTTGTTTGTTTGTTGTTTTTTTGTTTTTTCCTAGTTGGGAGACTTAAAGATTGCTTCTGTTTCCTTGGGGGTTATAGGCTTATTTAAATTGTTTAGCTGATCTTGATTTAACTTTGGTAAGTGGTATCTATTGAGAAAATTGTCCATTTCCTTTAGATTTTCCAATTGTGGAGTACAGGTTTTTTAAGTATGACCTAATGATTCTTTGGATTTTCTTGTGCCGGTTGTTATGTCTCCTTTGTGTTTCTGATTGTGTTAATTTGGATATTCTCTCTCTGCCTTTAAGTTAGTTTGGACAAGAGTTTATCTATCTTGTTGATTTTTCTCAAAGAGCCAACTCTTTGTTTTATTGATTCTTTGTATTGTTCTCTTTGTTTCTATTTTATTGATTTCAGCCCTGAGTTTGATTATTTCCTGCCGTCTCATCCTCTTGTGTCTGTTGTTAAGTCACTAATATGAGAATTCTCTAATTTCTATATGCAGTGCTATAAACTTTCCTCTTAGCACTGCTTTCATTGCATCAAAGGACTTTGAATTGGAGCAGTGTCAGGGAAATATTTACAAATTGACATCAAGAACACATCAAAAAAATCATCCACCAAGACTAAGTCGCTTCATCCAAGAGACCTAGGCATGGTTTCACATATGTAAATCAATATTGCCAAGCCCCACCTAGGAGACTCAAAAGCAGAAACCATATAACCATCCCTCTATATGCAGAAAAGGTCTTTAAAAAAATCCAGCATTTCTTCATGATAAAATCTCAGGGAATCTAGGGATATAGGTACATATCTCAAGATTAAAAGTAACTTACTCCATATTGAAATAAGTATGATTATTCAGCAAGAAACTTTTGTGGATCTGGGAGACATTAGGAGTTGTGAGTAAATATGATCAAAACACATTGTATGGCCGGGCAGTGGTGGTGCATGCCTTTAATCCCAGCACTCAAGAGGCAGAGGCAAGCAGATGTAGATCTCTGTGAGTTCGAGGCCAGCCTGGTCTACAAAGGGAGTTCCAGGACAGCCAGGGCTGTTATACAGAGAAACACTATCTTGAGAAAC
The DNA here is from genome assembly GCF_000317375.1 of Microtus ochrogaster. Classification (NCBI taxonomy): domain Eukaryota; kingdom Metazoa; phylum Chordata; class Mammalia; order Rodentia; family Cricetidae; genus Microtus; species Microtus ochrogaster. The sequence goes on along the minus strand of NC_022019.1, from coordinate 12,729,349 downwards.
CAAAACACAAAACCAAAACAAATCATTATATGAAATTCTCAAAGAATTTATAAAAAATTATTTTAAAAGGAAACTTTAACTTTTGTAGGACATGAAGAAAGTTGTTTTTGTAGGACATTTCTTTGCCTGGTCGTATGCTGGGAAATGTTTAAACACCAGCTGTTTAAAACAAAATGGAACAAAACAGTAGCATCTGACCCTTCTGATTTGCACTGTGTGCCAACTCCTGTGCTGTGGATACCCCCAGCATTGCTAGTCTATCCATCAGAACCACTCAGGCAGAGGTGGGAAGCCACGTGACAACCAGCCCTCAGAAGCGGGAATGCAGTGGTTTCAGCTTACCTCTGCCAACAGCGCATATTTTGGGGCTTTTTGTGTTTGGTTCTGGGACTTAGCCCAGGGCCTCACACATTGTTAAGCACGCACTCCGCTGCTGAACCCTGCCCCGAGCCCCGTGGTACTTAAGAACATTTATTTTCCTAAGAAGGACCCTCTTTGCGCATTTACGTTTGAGCCATTTTCTCTATGCATTTCCTGCTGTAGTTGAAATTTTAACTTCATAGTTAAGAGAATTCCGTCCAGACATCAGTTTCCTTATGAGCCTGCTAAGAGTGGGCAGCTGGCAAAACTTAACATAGGAACAATGTTGGCGGGGGAGGCGACTCGCTTGGTAAAGCAGAAGGACCTGACTTTGGATCCCCAGTGCCTGAAATTCTGGTGCTGGAAGGCAGAGATATGAGGAGCCCTGGCATGCTGGCGGCCGTTCTCTCTGAAGCTGTGAGCTTCAGGTTCAGCGAGAGATTGTGACTGGAGGAACAGTAATGGCAATGGTAATAGTAATTGATAGTAATAATAGGAATTGTAATCATAATAACAGTGCAAAGCAATTAAGAAACATACTTAACATCGCCCCCTGATGTCAGCGTGCAGAAGCGTGCACATGTGCGCATGCTCATGCCTCACATCGGTTCCCCCATGGCACTCTTGCAGAACCGAAAGTGAGTGAGCTGAGGTTGCCAGGAGTTCCTCTGCAGCCTCTGGTGCTTCCTTCCCCACACTTGACCTCTTGTGCTTTCTGCACGTCTCCCTTACTGCAGAGAAAACTGCCAGCTGACTCCAAGGTTCTGGAAGCCTCGGATCTGGTGTACACAGTCAGCGCTCACGAGTACTGGCAGCAGTCCTTCCTTACTGATGAAGAAAGTGGTAATTTCTAAGTTTTTTTTTTAACCTTAACCACTGACATTCGAAAGAATAAGCTTACACTCTAGGCATCCAGCACTAGACTTTTCCATGCCACAGGCAAGTTTTATTCCCACTTATCAGAGCTTCTGTGCCTACTAGCATGTATTATGTGCCGTGTGAATATGTGTGTGTGTTATGTGCATATAATCAATTTTTCCCTCCTTGTGTTATTGTGTATCTGAGACCAAAATTCTTCTCTCTTCCCAATTATACCAGAGTTAGTAACAGTCAAGACAACAATGGGTTGCTATTTCCTTAGTTTATGGCTTGTGGTTCTTCAATTGCCCAGCTATAGGCATCAGACATAGTAAATAAATGCACATCACATGTTTGTCGGTGAGGCAGGGCTCCTTTCTTTGCATAATTTTGAGCCTAAATGCGGAGTCAAAGATCATCCGTGTGCAAAGATGAAAGCCAAACTTGGGTGGCATTGGCCATGAGCGCAAAGGAAGGCTAGAGGATCCTGAGGCCCATGGGCACCCGCAGGCTCTTGGTAACTAAATGAGGGTTCATCAAGCTTGATCTCAGTCTGAGCCTAATGGGATTATGTCTACACCGGTCTTAAGAGATGTGTGCACAGATGAATGCATGGTGTTTAGGGAGCAGAAGTGTGGCATGTTCCCCAAGCCAGGCAACGGCTTCATGAACTACCTTTATGAATTCTATTGTTATAAATGCCTGGGCTTTTCTTTCAATATTATCTGTGCTGCTTGTGAATTCCAGAAGTTCCCAAGTTAAGAGAATATATTAGAAAAAGGGTCTTGGACAAGAAGAGGAGGCTGGTAACCAAGTATGTCACTGAAGCCTTTGGTCTGCTGCTCCTCACTGACACTTTCAACCCGGAGGAAAGCCTGCTGGTAAGGAAAACCCCTGGGCTGTCTGGTACTCTGCTTGAACACATGTAAGTTAGGAAGACCCCTCGATTGTTTTATACGCCACCTTGGGCAAGTGTCATAGTTAGCTCAGATGTGAACCTGGCACAGCCAGGAAGAGGAAGCCTCAGCTCTGGAACTGCCTTCATCAACTCAACCCATTGGCATGAATGGGGGGCATTTCTTAATGTAGGGAGGTCCAGCCTACTATTGGCATTGCCACTCCGAGGCAGGTGGACCTGGGCTGTATAAGAAAGAGAACTGAGTAAGCCAGATGGAGCAAGCAGTGTTCCTCCAAGGTCTCTGCTCCAGCTCCTGCCTTGGCTTCCTTCCATTATCATGGGCTGTAACCCTTAACATAAATGAACCCTTTCCTCCCTTAATTGGTCATGGCGTTTATCACAATCACAACAGAAGATGGCAAACTGAAAAAGTAGGACATCTCCATTGCCATACCAGGAAATTAACCTAGGATGTTTTCTTCTTTTCCTGTCAAAGGAAGATATATTGCCTTTAGAGTCTAAGAGGAGAAAATGACGACCGAAGGGTGAAATCATAACATTGGGGTATAAGAGAAGGGATATTTTACCTGGACAGGTTTACTGAAAGGAACATGTCCCAATACTTGGATATCTGGTATATCTCCTGAGACCTAAACAAGACGAGATGTATTTAAATGATGGCTGGGTGACTTGGCTTATAGACATCCCATCCATTGCACTGGAGATGATACTTACAGTCTAAAAGATGGCTCATCTGCCCGTGGGTTCCCTTCATGTCCTGGTATGCTGTGAGGTCCATGTCCCCATGCCAGGAAAGCGGGAGGGCTTCCAGAGGGTGAAGAGAGTGTGAGGCTGAAGAGGCAGAAAAGAACTCTTGATTCCCATCAGATGAGGGCTGCTAGGTGGGCACCCAGGCACACAAGGATCGCATAGAGACAGGCAGGGGCACACAAGGGTCATGTAAGGGCAGGCATGGGCACACAAGGGTCATGTGAGGGCAGGCATGGGCACACAAGGGTCACGTAAGGGCAGGCTCGGGCACGCAAGGGTCACGTAAGGGCAGGTACAGGCACACAAAGGTCATGTAAGGGCAGGCACGGGCACGCAAGGGTCACGTAAGGGCAGGCCTATGTGTAGACTGATTCATAGACTACATGGAGATAACTGACTGGCAAACACAGCCTGACAAAGGCAAAGGCTTGGGCCTCTGACTTCAAGGTTACATTTATGCACACACACACACACACACACACACACACACACACACACACGAGGAACTCTGCCCCAAACAGTTATATAACAGCTTATATATCTATCTTCTGGGATTACCAGACATCCAGGCCTCATCATCCTTTCTGCACTTACCCTCAGCCCCTTGGATGTCCATGTTTTAGTGACTCATACAGGATATTCGTACCAGGGTCATGTTGTGTAAACCTTGACTGACCCTTGGGGGCTTCTTTCTATGACTTGCCTTCAGAATCCCAGTCTGCATTAGTTACTTTCCTGGTCACTGTTAGACAATACCTGGCAGAAAACAAAGCAAAATAAAACGAAAAACCGACTGAAGGCAGTAAGGTTATTGTGGCTCACAGTTGAAGGGATACCGTCTGCCATGGTGGTGGGCCATGAGCAGCTCAGCTTGCTCACAGTTTGGTGGCCAAACAGGCAACAGAGGGCACTGAGAAGAAGGGAGGCTGCCCTATAACCCTTAAGGTCCACCTCTGCTGACCTAGGGCCCTGTGTGTGCCAGCTAGGCTCCATGTCCAGAGGGTTCCACAGCCTCCCCAGACAGCTCTACCGGGTGGGGATAAGTGATTGAATCACGGGAGCCTGGGGGAGGGGGGCTGTCTCACTGGGATGTAATAAACAGGAAGGGCAGTGGTGCTGTGAAAGGAAGGAGGCTGGAGAAGAGGGGCGTCAGCCAGAGTCCAGACATTTCTCTTCACAGTCTCAAATGCAGACCTTGGGAATGTCCAGCTAAAAACTATGTTTTGTCACAGAAATGGACAGGTTTCTCTCTGATAGATGGCCCCGCCCTAACAGAAGGGAGCTAGCTGCCAAAAGAGAGACTTGGAGATGTAGGTAGAAAAATCAGCCCTTTCCACAGTCGCTAAGTGTGTTGTTTCTTTCTACGAGACTGAGTATTCAGACATCAACCAGACTGCGTGTAAAAACAGAGCACAGACTCATAACCTACTGTCAAGTGTCCAGCAAATCAGCGCCCTACCCTCTGCACCCAGTTAGGAAGCCAGCCTGCTGGCTCCAAGTCTGAAGCCTGGCCGGAGATCAGATAGCCATTTCTAGTCACAATCCAGGAAGCTGGACAACTTCTGTAGCCAACAGCTCCAACTGGCCAGGCCTCGGTGACTAGTTTCCCTAACCTTTAACCGGGCACAGAAGCCAATTCTGAATCCTTAACTAACCAACCACACGGGGGCTTGTCCCCCCAAACTGAAGCAATGGTGGTTCTGAGTAAATAACATTTGCTTTGCTCCTTGTCTATTTCCACACTTGGATTTGCCCATCAGATCTACATGATTGACTAGTCCAGGAAGGGGAGGGGCTGAGCGGGCTCTGGGAAGAGGTCCTGGGGCTGATCCTGGCCCGGGAAAGGAAGGCAGCCTTGAGCCTGACAGGTGGCAAGAATAGTCAGAGACTGGAGACGTGACCTCGGTGTGAAAATAAGCAGAGCAGCGCGTTGGCCAATGCCGGGTTTGGAAGACGGCAAAGGGGGAATCAAACACAGCCGTTTGTCACACTCCTTAGGCTTTGTTTTGGCTTAGCTGCATGAGACAAAGCAAAGCAAAATTCTGGGCTTCTGAGATTTTTTTTTTCTTTTCCATCTCTGATTTGACTATTGTCCTCTGAAATGGCTGGCGAAGGGTTTGACCTTTCAGTTCCCTGAAAAAGTTCTGCGGGGTGAAATCTGCCTTTTTGCCCAACACTAGATTGCTTTTGGAAGTGCCGATGGAAAATCAATCAAACATGATGCGTGTGTGGGCGGCTTGTTTTACAGACACAAGGACAGGATATTTTGGGGACCAAACCTGGAAGTGTCTGTCCCTGTTCACTGTTCTTTGCCTACTCAGAAGTGCAGGCCCTGGGGGCTCATCCACCCCTCCAAACCTAAACCATAAAGACACAGGGGCAGAGGCTGAGGAGAATGTCGCCGAGGGAGGTCTAAGGGAATTGCGGCAGCTTTCCTCAAAATTCCTTGGCCTCCGATGTTGGTCTTAATTCTTTGATGGAAAGTTGGAAGACAAGAGTTCCGTCAGTGCCTTTGGATTCCTGAAAAAGAAAGAAAGAAATCAACCCTAAAATGTGTGTGCTTCATCATTTTTCTCAAGATTGTGTTTCTAACCAGAAGTTTAGATCTGGGGATAGTTAGTGATTTTCAGTAAGTGATTATTTTTTGGATGGACAGGAAGTTGGTCCTGACATTTCGATGTCAAATGAGCCCTGGACTAATGCATATAAAGTCCGGCTTCCCCTCTTACTGTGTTTTATATCTAGCCATTTACAGCAGGGATTTGTTCTGAGAACTGTGACCTTACCAACCTTATCATTGTGTAATCCTCACCGTGTGTCTATTCATGAATACGGATGGATGCTTCCCACACACCTAGGCCCGGACATTATCACACAGTCATGAGGTTGCTCTCACCTATGTAGTCACTAATGCAGACAACAGCATCATACAATGCATGCCTGAGCATGTTGTTTTCCTCAGTTGGCAGCATTCTTCTGGGAAGATGGGATTGTGGCTTTATTTCTATGATCTTACAGCGTTGCTTATCAAAGTTTGGCTGAAGGTCCAGGTCCATTCACTTAGCGGCTGACTAGGATCATGGAAACTTAGGCCTTCAGATTTTAAAATGGAGGGCACATTGAAACACTGCCCTCAAAACGGCTTTGTGTAAAGCCAAAGACTGAAATGCTTGTCAATTCAGATGGCATTGAGAAAATCTGTTTTCTTTTAAAGTTTTTGTTGCATTTTATATTTGCATGTATTAATCATCCATATGAATGAGTTTTATTATGACATTTTCATACATGTGTATAATGTATTTTGATCATATTCACCCCAGTGCCTGGTCTTGTCTCATTTCTATTCTTGCCAGTACCCAAATTTTGTTTCCATAATAATTGAATTGTCATATGGCAAAAGATGAAAGGTTTCTGCACTATGAAGAAAAACCAGAGTATAGATGGTTAGTCAGTTACTTCCTCAAATAGGCTGTGGATTTTATACCCCAAATAAGTTGCAACAGCATTTTTGTTCTGTCTTCTATGCTAAGTAACCCAAGGATGTCTGTGCATTGAGGATGCCTTCTGCAGACAGTAAGAATTAATCTTCTTTGGTTGAACTGCAGGTTAAAGCTTGTGCTAGTGACAGGTTTTCATAGAACAGAGTTTAGGGAATCTGATCCTCCCTGTGACCTGGCCCCCAGACTGAACACTTGAACATGGGTGGTCTGCGGCGATTTGTGGAGGAGAAGATGGAGCTGCTGGAGAAGGCTATTGAGCAGTGCTTTGCCCGCATGGAGCAGCCCCTGCAGGCAGGCGTCCAGGTGGCCAGGGCTTCCTACCGCCGTATCCTCGGGACATGCCTGGTGGTGAGTGGCCTTTTCTTTTCTTCAGCAAGGTCAACTTGGTCTCCAAATGCCTCTGATACCATCACCTTGCTTTCTAGAAGGAGCTAGAAGAAAGCAAGACATGGCTTGCTCACACCTATAACCTTACCTAACTCTGGAGGATTGCTGTGGGTTTTAGGTTAACCTGGGTTTTGTAGTAAGTTTCCAAGTAGTCTGGGGGAACTACAGAGTGAATTCCTATCTCAAAAACTCCTAGTCAAAACCAATCAATCAATGAAGCAAGCAAGCAAGAAAACAAACAACAGCAGGGAAAGAGTGAAAATTCTGTGTAGGAAATCCTCTACATAGATGGTTGCTCACGTGTGGTGGGGAAAATTAAGCCTGCAGTTCAGCAGTGGAAGTACTGGGCTTCAGGGTTTGAGTTTCTTAGTTTGAGGGTCATTTACAGTAAACATCTGGCTAAGGCGCAAACCCTTCAGTATGTTAAGACCATTTAGAGATTTCTCGATCATCTCTTCTATAGAATGGGAGTGCTAGGTGTCTGCCCTAAGTATCTCCTGGCACTGATGGCATTATCAGTCATGTTAGACAGAAGGAACAAACACCTTGCAAGCTGCTTGCTTGGCATAAATAGTTTTATGTATCGGTCAGATGTGTGGGGTTTCTCAAAGATGGAGCTGTAAATGTGGGGTAGAATTCTGTTAAGACGAAGGGGTGAAAGGAGAGTTCTGTCATTTTGCTCAGCAGTCATGACAGGGTGTCACCGGCACAGAGGGTGACTTGAGTAACAGGCAAAGCTCAGGAGGCTGGAAAGTCAGATGTTGGCAGTGTTTGCTGAGACCTATTTCCCTGACTTAGAGACAGTGACCTGCTCATGGTGCCCCTTATATTTTTTCCATGTGTGTGTGCACGTGTGTGTGTGTGTGTGTGTGTGTGTGTGTGTGTGTGTGTGTGTACATGCTGCATAACTGGTGTCTCTCTTATAAGGACTCCCATTCTATTGAATTTGGAGTCCACCTTTGAGATCTCACTTATCCTTAATGACCTCTTTAAATGTCTCTGCTGTGGGGTAATGCTCTTGTTCAGTATAAAGATTTGTCACTTGTACCTGTGGTGGCCCACACCTTTAATCCCACACTCACAAGACAGAAGCAAGCAGATCTCTGTGAGTTCAAAGGCCAGGCTGGTCTACAAGAGCTAGTTCCAGGACAGGCTTCAAAGCTACAGAGAAACCCTGTCTCAAAAAAACAAACAAACAAAAAGTTACTTCTATTGGATTAATAAAATGCAGATTGACCAATAGCCAGGCAGGAAATAATAGGCATGACAACCAGACTAAGAGAATTCTGGGAAGAAAAAGGGTAGAATCAGGAATTGCAAGCCAGCTGCAGAGGAAGCAAGATGAGAATGCCTTGCTAGGAAAAAGTTACCAAGCCATGTGGTTAAACATAGATAAGGATTATGGGTTAATTTAAGTTTTAAGAGCTAGTTAGTAATAAGCCTGAGCAATAGGCCAAACAGTTTATAATTAATACAAGCCTCTGTATGCTTATTTGTGACTAAAAGGCTGCAGGACCAGGTTAGACAGAAACTTCTGTCAACAAATGGCACTCAACATTTTGTAGCTATATCCACATAAAACCCAGGAGACTGAGAGAGCTTGGGAAGAGATTCTAGATATGAAAGAACAGAATCAAGCATGGCTTCTTTGTCAGGGTCTGGTGCTAGCCCAGACCCTAAATTATTTCTCTCTGGATCAGACCCCAACATAAACTATCTTTCCCTAGACTGGCATGGAGGTGCAGGAATAAAGACACACACAACTCAATGGCTTTATCAAGAAGGCTTGAATCAGCATCTCTATCAAGCATCCTCCAAATTACAAAGAAAGAAGCAAAACAACATCCTCACCTTTTGTTAGGTTAGCGACAGCCTGTCTGGAAGGTCATGTGACTATTTCAGGTAGGGAACTATGGCTTGATAGCCAGGCTGGCACACCATATAGAAATATGGGCCCACACTTCTTGGTAGCAGCATTTTCTTTCTTTTTTTTAAATTTTTTTAAATTTATTTATTGAGGATTTCTGCCTCCTCCCCGCCACCGCCTCCCATTTCCCTCCCCCTCCCCCGATCAAGTCCCTCTCCCTCATCAGCTTGAAGAGCAATCAGGGTGCAGCATTTTCTTGGTGGGCTCTGTTATCTAGAGGCAAGCAAAGGTGCGGCTCCTTTATGAGAGGCTTAGTGACTCAGCATTAGCAGCAAAAGCAGCTCTTTTAAGAGGCCCTGCTACCAAACACTTAAGTGGTGTTTATGAGCAGCCAGCAGCATGCTTCTTGGTGGTGGCATGGACCTAGAAACTCCGCAGAGTTGTGGCACTATAACGTGGCACCTACCAGTATCTCTGCCAAGAAGGTAGATTCTCAGGAAATCCAAGGAATGGGGCAGAGCCAGCCACCAAAACCTCTTAATGCCAGCTGTGAGACTTAGCAGATTAAAAACTCATGTGGTCAAAGATAGAGATATACAGTAAAGACAGATTCAGAAAAAGAGAAAAACAAATAAAAAAGCCCTCTAAATGGTTTACAGTATGTTTAAAAATATACATAGGCTTGGGAGAGATAAGAAAAGAAAACCTAGCTGGCAGGGTGGTGACTCCAATTGTATTTCATTAAATATTCAACAAAATTTTATACTGTTCCTCAGGGATTCCAAGATATATACTTACTGTTAGTCTGTAGTACACTTTTTCATTTATCCCATAATTTCTCGTTTAACAAATAGTTGTCAATCTCTACTTGAGTCCTTGTCAGAGGTGAACATAAAGATGGGTGAGACGTTGGGCCTGAGCTCAACAATCTGACTTTCTGGCATAGAGACTGACAAGTGAGGAGACAGGCAAACCAAAAATTGTCTGGAAAGGCGAATTAGTGTATCGGTGACAAAATACCCAGTGAGAAACAGCTTGAGGAAGGAAGGGCTCATTCTGGCTCCCAGTTTGAGTGCACAGAACATCGTGGCGGGGATGGCGTGGCTTTAGGAGTGTGAGGCAGCTGGTCACACTGACTCTGCAGCCCCGAAGCAGAGAGCGACAAATGCCAGTGTCTTGATTGCTTTCTCCTTTGAATTCGTTCTGGGACCCGAGTTGACAGAATGGCGCCATCCACATTTAGTAATGGTCTTCCCAACTCAGTTAACTTAATCTAGAGGTAGATTAAGCATCCTAAGTGATTCGAGAGTCTGTCACGTAGACAATCAGTATTATTCATCATAGAGGCTTGTGATTGACATGAACCTGAGACACTTTGGAAGTCCAGGCAGGGGCTCCCAGTCACCCTAGAGAAGTGACCTTGATCGCTTAATGCCTTGAGGACGTGTTTCAAGACTGTGCTTCTCATGTCCGTTCTAAGATTCTCAGTAACGAAGTTTGACCAATAACAGTGAGAATCTGACCCTGTGACTTTCTAGTTTCTTCCCACTGACTTGCTAATTCATTGTTTAATTGTCTAGAGAAGCAGAGGGAACCAAGGTTTTCACCAGACCCTGAAAGCTGTTTGCCTCAAAAATGGCGTCTATGCCTCCAGGACTCTGGCCAGAATCGACCTCAACGGAGCCCTCTCTCAGCCTATCTATGACCAGATCGACCCTGTGTTTGGAGGCATTTTTAGGTAAAGAATCTTTCATCTTGCTCTCTCATAAATACACATCTGCAGGACATCAAGCCAGAGTCTCGGATTTAAGAATTTATTTCCTTGGCTCTGCGAGTGTAAAGAGTAGCTGGTTATTTGAGAAGGAAAGCTTAGCTTCTGGCACAACACAAAAGCCATCTTGGTTTGGTTTACTTAAAAATTTCCCATGGTGACCCGGGGTACAGATGGAGATGTTGCTTGCAGACTAATATTATGATTGCCATTATTTTCCAAATATCTCCTACATGCAGCAGGGGATTCATTTTCTTAGGGATCTGAGCCCTCGTACAGGGTATTTTGATTGGAGAGTGTGGAATACAGCAAGCGCAAAGCCTTCAGAATGTTCCCTGAGTGTTAAAAGAAAATGTGGCTCAGGGAGGATGCTGTCTGCCTTTGGTGCATGCATGCTCATGAACATGACTTGTGGGCTATGTTCCCTGACCTCTAACTCTCCTTCATCAACAGAAGGAGGTTTCTCAGACCCCCAGTGCAGCAGCCTGTCCCAGGTATCCCTTCTCTATCCCCACCATTCTTTAAACACAGTTGGGTCCTGCCATACCATCTTCTACCCCACCCTGTGGGATAGACATAGAGCATCATTCAGTACAACCTGCATCTGTCATGCTAATCAGCATCTGCGTGAGTCATCAAATGCTCCCTGTGACTCTACAGAGTAGCTCTGGTCCTTTACACATGAACAAGTGGACCATGAAGAACTGTGAGACTTTCCCAGGAACCCCAGATCATGGAAAAACCCCAGGAGTCAAAGCTCATATTCTTCATTAGTGGCCTGCTCTTTCTTCTTCTTCAGATATTCTGAAGAAGAGAACTCCTCCTTCATTTCACTTCCTCCCATCTCACCTGTGTCTAAAGGTTCAAGTCCCGCCTTCCCTAATGCAAGCACTGGCAATCACAGACAGTGAGTTTGGAGACCAATCTCTGCCCCTTACCAATTGTGTGATCTTGAGCATGTTGACCATTCCCTCTGTATGTCAGTTTCTCATCTGTAAAATGGGCACCATCGTAATGACATGTAGGGCTTGAGGCCAAAGGCCTAGAACAGCCCAGCGTCTGGCACACTGTGGGGGATCTGACAGCTGTTACGGTTCATTGGTTTTTCTTCTTTAAAGTAATAAAAGAGAGCCAACGTGTCTCTTGCTTTTCTTGTCCCCAGAGTCACCACCATGGTCTGTTAATCTGTTCCATGGCTTTCTTCCTTAGGGATGGGAAGCCGAGTGGTTCTGCTCTGATGGTGCACATAGATGCTTTCAAACGTTCCCTAGAAGAGAGGATGGCAGAAACCGGGATAAGAAATGGCTGGAAATGCGATGGCTACAAGAGAGGCCTCCTAATCCAGGAGGTATGCTCCTCAGAGAGGGTGGGAAAGATGAGCCCTGGCTTTCTTCTCCCTGGATTGTCTAGGGACTGGATGTATCTCTCCAGGGCCCTGTGTGATATAAGACATGGCAGGATGTAGATGAGAGAAGAGGTCCTAAGACCACCACGGAGGCATAGGACACTCATAGAGCTTTGTTCCATGGAGAAGCAATTAATTGGGCATCTGAAGTGGTGAAGCTGACACAGACCCCAGGATATTCACAGAACACTTAAATGTACAATAATGTGCATCCCATAATAAGATTGGCACTAACCTCGCCATCATTTCTGCCAATTTTAAAAATGAGCCAAAGAAGCAAAGCTTAGAGGAGTCAGCCATTATCATCATCATCATCATCATCATCATCATTATTATTGTTGTTATTATTACTATTATCATCATCATCATCTTATTTCATGACATTTGCTAGTATTGACAACTCCAGACTCTTGTGTGTGACTCACCTTCCTCCAGGCCTAATTCGAATCACATGGCAATGCTAGGACTTATGCCAGTGCCCCTAGCCTCTCAAAGACCTTCCCTGAGTCTGTGCTCTACTTGGTACACACTTTGTAGAGTATGATTTTTACCAGGTGTGCAGGGACTCCTTTAGGGGATAATGACACTCTAGATAGAGTCCTTGCCCATGGAGATCTGGCAGCTGAGCTGTTGGGACGGCGTGCAGACAACTGTGCTAGTTACTTTTCCAATAAAATCCAGACAGAAGCAAATTGAGGAAGGAAGGGTTTATCTTGGCTCACAGTTTGTGGGTACAGTTCACCACTGAGGGTATTTCATGGTGGCAGCTACTCACATGACACCCACATTCAGGAAGCAGTGAGTGATGAATATGGGGGTTGGCCTTGCTTTCTCCTTTTGGTCCATGACCCTCCTGGATGGAATGGTGTTACCCATATTTGATGTATGGTTTTTGTGTATCAGTTAACCTCATATCTATAAAATCCTCACAGACCTCTGCAAAGGGATTGTTTCCTTGGTTATTCTCGGTCCTGTCAAGGTGACAATATTGGTCATCACAACAGCCAGCCTAACAGAAGGCAGGAGGGTGGGGTGGGACACACATAGGCACACACATAGGCACAGCTGACTGCCTCTGTCGGAGGAACCATCCCAAATATCTGTTAACATGCTTTCTCAGATAAGTGCCATCCTGGGAGGCCTGGAGGGCCACATCCTCCGGAGAAAGAGGAAGATCTACGAGTCTGTCAGCAGCTCCATTCAAAACGACCTGAAGTCCTGCTATGAAGGTGGTCCCCAGGGAAGCACTTCCTCTTCCTGGTTTTCTGGGATCCCATTTCCTATCAACTTCCTGCTCTGCGGCAGCTTTCTAAGAACCCATCCATCCCACCTGAGTTCTTGTACTGCTCTCAGCCTAGACGCTGAGATAGTAGCAGGATGCAGGGAAAGGGGCTGAGGGGCCTCTCTGTCTACAGGTTGCCTGAGACCTTGACCTGTAGCTTAGGATGCAGTGTTCACTTGTGCCTTCTTTAAAGGCTTGTGGGTCAACTCTCAGGCCCCTTCTTGAGTTTGTTTTAGGAAGTGATTCTGTAACCTGCTTAACTCAGTCATTAGATTTTCTGAATGATAATCTAAATCTTAGATGGTGTTTTTTTTTACATAATGTATGATATA
>NC_022019.1:12681939-12715818 GCF_000317375.1 Microtus ochrogaster | reverse complement strand
TGTGTGTGTGTGTGTGTGTGTGTGTGTGTGTGTGTGTTTCTGCTTGCTTGCATGCCTGGCTTTTCTTCTGATGCCACAGATTTCTCAGCAGTCCCTGCTATCATGTGACTGTGGCTATCTTTTTTTCTTGGTCAGAGGCAGCTCAGATCGCTGGCAGGAAAGCCTGTGAGAGAATGAAGGATGTCATCCGAAGAGGGGTGGAGCGGCAGGTAGCCGAGGGCATGTTTGAGAGGGCTCAAGAGAGGATGTGGCACCAGTTTCAACAACTGAAGGTACTCTGCCTCGGCAGCGGGTGGTTCAGTCCTGGGGAGCGTAAATGGGGAGCTGGTACAGGAGAAATGGTAGATACCTGTGCCAACTGGAGCCGAATGCTCTCTGTCCTGGGCCTAGACAGTGCCCACCGTGCTCAGCATCCTTTCTTCTCTGCCTGCCCTCAAACGCTACTGTCCACTACATCATGGGGCTGTGACTTTAGAAACACAACCCCTTCAGCTCTGTCCCTTGTCACACATCTCTGCAAAGTCGGAATCCGTAGGACAGGGGCCTTAATAGTTAGGTGGGTGCTTGGGTCTTGGCATGAATTCCCTCACTGAATCCCCAGCAAATCTGTGAGGTGGTACTCTCGCTGTACCCCTTCTATGTACTAACAAGCCCAGGCAGAAGAGATGAGCCAAGAGGTCACAGCTACCGGGAGTCCAGGACCAGGTGACATGGTGCCAGTATCCAACAGTAGCAAAATCAGAAAGCAGTAATATTTTTTTTAATAAGGAAGATGGCTCAGCTCAGTACAATTTTGGTAAGAAAATATCAGAATATATCCGTAAGTCAGTGAGTGGAAGGACCTGGCTCAAATTCAATTTTGAGTCCATCTGTTTCTGATGTGGTTCCTAAGAGTCCTCTTGGACCTAAATATCCTGTTATCTCTATGTGTCAGATGTACATGTCTTAGCTCTGGGTTTCTTAGCTTGCTACCTTCTCCTTCCCAATGACAGAAAACCTTCATCTTGGTCTCGTTAGCCCCTCCCTGGCTACGAGGCTCCAAAGTCCTCTGTCCCAGTTCAGGCTTGGCTGACCTCCATCCCACCCACCAGAGGAAACTAGCTGTGGCAGCATCAAGCCAGCTCCTCACTAACTTCCCTGAGACTGTCTCTTCCGCTTCTTCCCAACTTCCCCTGTTTGTTTCACAAAAGCCAGTCTCTGTTGTATAAAGCGGGGAACTTCCCTTGGCCTAGGTGAGAGCTATCTTGTTTATTAGCAGCTGTTTGATTCCACTCAGTTAGCATGGTACCACAGACCAGAAACACATGTGGGAAGCTGGCCAAACTCGATAGAGCCGTTCTCCACCGAGTATGCAGAAATGGTATCATTAAGCTACTCAATGAAACACATTACTGAAAAGGGACTAATACACTGACCGTGTGCATATATAGCTTAAATCATAGACATGTGGATAGATAAGAATGGGTAAGATCATCTTGTGCTCCATCCGCTCACTTTTTTTTTTCAAGACAGGGTTTCTCTGTAGCCTTGGTGCCTGTCCTGGAACTAGCTCTTGTAGACCAGGCTGGCCTCGAACCCCCAGAGATCCACCTGCCTCTGCCTCACGAGTGCTGGGATTAAAGGCGTGCGTCACCACTGCCTGGCTTTCCTCTCACTTTTTTAAAAATCAAAAATATTAGTTAATTTTTGCTGGGTGGTGGTGGCACACCTTTAATCCCAGCACTTGGGAGGCAGAGGCAGGCGGATCTCTGTGAGTTCGAGGACAGCCTGGTCTACAAAGTGAGTTCCAGGACAGCAAGGACCAAACAGAGAAGCAATGACTAAACAGAGAAACCCTGTCTTGAAAAACTAAGAAAAGAAAAAAGAATATTAGTCAACTTTTAATTATTTAAAAATGGAAGGAATTTTGTTTTATATGTATTTAGTGTGAGAAAAGTTCCTGTTTTTAAACTGACCTCTGGGCCGATGAGATGGATGAGCAAGTAAAGGCCCTTGCTGCCAAGCCTGGCGATCTGAGTTCGATCCCCAGGGCCTACACAGTGAAAGGAGAGAACTGACTCCCACAAGTAGTCTTCTGGTTCTGTCTGTGTGCTGCTGCCTGTGCCACCTCCCTCTATAGACTAACTAGCTCCCTAACTAAAAATAAAAAATAAGTGGGTCCCTTTATAATGTTATCGTAAGCTGAAGAGCAGAAGACTAGTCTACTGAATGTATTGATCAGTTGCTGCTAAACTGATCAGTTGTACAATGCCTTACTTAGTTAGGGTTGTATTGTAGTGAGGAGAAACCGTGACCACAGCAACTCTTATAAAGGAAAACATTTAATGGGGCCTGGTTTACAGTTCAGAGGTTTAGTCCGTTATTATCATGTCAGGAAGACATGGTCCTGGAGAGGTAGCTGAGAGTTCTACATCTTAATCCTCAGGCAGCAGGAAGATAATGACATTGGGCCTGGCTTGAGCATTATTAAACCTCAAAGCCCACCCCTAGTGACATACTTCCTCCACACCTCCTAACAGTGCCACTCACTATGAGCTTATGGAAGCCATTTTCATTCAAAATACCACATGCGGCTTGCTGATTTGCTGTTACCATAGTGAGCTAACAATATCTGGTTTAGAGAACTATAGCTCTCCCTCTCCCTCATCTTATAGACAAGGATGCTGAGGCCCAGTGAGCTGAATTTACTAGTCAAGGTAGGGGCCCTTGTTCTGGCATTGAAAAAGTATAAGACTAGGAAGTAAGTTTTGATTTCAAGACTAGAGTCCACCAAGCTGGAGGAAGGAGTCTTGGTGTTTGCCACAGGAGATAAGAAACACAGGAGGGCAGACAGGGGTTTTAGGTGCTCAGAGGGTTGAGAACAGCAGAAAGACATTTCTCAGGCCTTTGGGGAAGACGAGTTGGTCCTGTCTAACAAGGTGCGCTGCACGGGGGCAATGGTGATAGATAGCCACCCAGGACTCACGCAGGAGAGGACTGTGAGTTTGAAGCTGCATCTCTTCTTTAGCTCCAGATTCAGTAGGTTGCCTCCGGGAGACAGCTGCCGTGCATCTGCATAGGCATGGAGGGAGCTGCAGAGGCAGGAAGTAGCCGATGAGAATGCCTTCCGCTGATAGCCCTCTGGGGTCATCTACAGCTGGGGGGTCCAGTGAGGTTCATTCTTTATAACTCGCTTTCCTGTAGGCTGCTCCATCCTAACGATCTGATGTTCTTGTCACGTAGCATGGAATCACTGAGAGGGTCAAGGGAAGCATCACTACCATGCTGACCCTTGCTGCGCCCCAGGGAGATGGTCTCTACAAGGAGCTTGTAGGTGAGTAGAGAAACGTTTGAACGGAGGGCAGTTGTGCAGTTGCCCCTGGTTGAGTTCAAAGATACCAAAGTGGGTGGGACTGGAGAAATAGTTCAGCAGTTAAGAGCACCGACTGTTTTTCCAGAGGACTTGGGTTCAACTCGCCGCACCCACATGGTGACTCACAACTCTCTGTGTCTCTAGTCCCAGGAGATCTGATCCCCTCTTTTAACCCCTGTGGGTACTGCATTCATATGATGCACACACAAGTATGCAGGCAAAACACACACACAAATGAAAATAAATAATAAAAATGTAGAAGCACAGACATCAAGGTTGGAATTTCTAGAACAAGTTCTGCAGATGATGGTTTTGACTGTCCCACTCTGCCGAGGACCCAACAGAGACAAGTGCTTGGACTCAGTGGATGCCATCCTGTGTAAGTCTCCCCAGTCCTCAGAGATACTAGCCACTGCTCCATCTTTTAGATGCAGAGAAAAGAGACAGCCTAGGCCATGCTTACTCCCAAGTTTCTATAGCTGGCCACTGGCAAACAGCAACCCTCAAGCTCGCCCTCTGTCTCCATAGCCGTTTTTCCAAGATGCTGCCTTAGAGAAGATCCCATCTCCTAGTGATAGAGGGAAAAGATTCTCCTGGGAATGTGGCTGTGCCTCCCTTCCCTGCCCAGGGCTTCATTGAAATGCCTTGTATAAATGAGATCGTGGCCAAGTGGGGAGAAGGGTAATTGAGAAATTTCTCGCCAAAATTCCCCAGTCTTGAGCATCCTGGGAATCTAGGGTTTTACCCTCTCAGCAGCCCCGTGTGCACAAAATGGCACAGACAAGGTTATGAGAGCAGCAGCGTCTGTGGTACCCCAAGGCAAAACAACGCAAACCCCTGGGAGCACAGCACAGATTATGGGAGACACGTGGTTAGTGGGCAGTGGAGCAACTGCTGTGGCCGTGAAGCACCTCAGCCCAGGACACAGCAGTAAAAATCATCTCCACAGGTGTTGGAGAGGAAGAAAGGCATGCGGGAAAGCATGCGTGGTGTATAGCCATTTGTGGAGGACGTCTCAGGGGGACTTGAGTTTTTATAGTCACTGTATCATAGATTGCCTTTAAGGAAATCATACTTGCTGAAGGTCTTCCAACTGTCCAGTTGCAGACAACTACCCCAAGTGTGACCTAAGTTCTGCCTGCCTAGACAAAGTGTTCTTTTCCTCCTAATACCAAGTGCATATCATGATGGAAGACTATGCCAGATGCCAAGGTTATAAAAGGACCATATGGCAAACTGTGCATTCAAGTATTGCCTGGTTTGTCGGAATGGAACCTTCAAGACTAAAGAGCCCAGACTCCCCCCCCCCACTTAACAATAGAGCAAAGACACCTATGTGGTCTCCCAAGAGAGAGACAGGGAAGAGCAAACCAGTAAGTAGTAGAATATATGGTCCAGGAAGGTGCTCAAGGGAGGACTCATGAGAAATGACACTTGAGACCTGAAGGAGAGGGTCCACTCTAGAAGCAGATGGTTAGCATAGCTGCGAAGCAGAGCTAGTTCAAGGCTAGACACTGGGAAAGCTGTGTTAGCCGAGACTGGACACCAGGGAAGCTGTGTTAGCCGAGGCTGGACCTTGAGGGAAGCTGTTATCCACACATGGTGAGCCGATGATGGCTAGAGTCAGACCCAGGGTTCATCTGAAGTTTCTACCCTGAGGACTGTGTTGGTCAGAGTTCTCTAGAAGAACGGAACACAGAGAATGTGTGTGGATGTTCACTTGTGGAAGTCAGGCATATCAGACATTTGGTGGAAGAGCGTAGCAGGCCAGCGACCCTAAAGAGTTTTGGTTGGAGTCCAAAAGTGGTCTCTGCAGAGCCATGAACTGATGACCCAGGTGAAGGCCAGGGTGATCGGAGAATCTCTTCTTCCTCAGAGGGAGGGCAGCCTTCAGCTGGTGGCATAACACGTTAAGGGGAGGTGGCGACTGTGCTCCAGGTTCCCCAGTTTAAAAGAACCTCCCAGACAGACTAAATCCGACGAGTGTCTGGACACCATGGCCTGGGAAGCTGCCATAAAATTACCCCTCATAGCTGACCTGATGGCACATGCTGGCAATTCCTGCACTTGGGAGTCTGAGGCCGGAGGGTTGCCTGGGCTTATATCATGACAGCCTATTTCAAAACAAAAACATTAAAACACACAACTCACCAAATAAATCAAAACCAAAACCAAACAAAAGACATGTACAAAACAGATAGCAAGCTAAGCACAGTGAGAGCACAATCAGAATCATATTAGAAAATGAACATCTTCGATTCCAAAAGAGAGCAAGGCAAGTTCACTGGGAACAGAGGTTGGGCGAGGAAGGAGGTCTGGGGGACAGAGATCTGCCTGGTGGGATTGTGGGCGGGTCCCACCGTGTCCTCTGCCTTGTGCCTCTCACCAGGCTCTGAGGAGGTCTAAGAGAACGCCCAGAAGGTTCTCAGGACTTTTTCCCTAAAGATTAATTTTACTGTTTTTTAAAGTGTGTGTGTGTGTGTGTACGTGTATACATACATGTAGGCACATAAGTGCAGGTGTCCTTGGTAACCAGAGGCATGGGATTCCCCTTGAGGTTGTGTACTGCCTGCTGTGGATGCTGGACTTAGATCCTCTCCAGTCACCCAGGGCTTTTTGAGGGGTAGGCTCTTTTTAAGTGTGACCTCCCCGCAACCCATGCTGAGATGTCTTCAGGTAACAAAGAGACTCCCTGGCTTGACTGGGATGTTTATAAAACAAAGATACAGGATTTTCTGATTATTCCAGATCTTATATCCTTCTAAAGTTTCAGTTGTGGAGGGCTTCGTCTAGAGGGCTGTTCTTGAAGCAGCATTGACCGGGTGCGTGCGTGTCTGTGTCTCTGACTGTGCATGCGTGTCCGCTTCTCCCTAGACGTCAGGAGTGAGCAGAAGGAGATGGAGAAGCTCCACAGAAGCCTGAGGGAGGTTGCCGAGAACGCGCAGCTGCGGAGGGGCATGCAAGATTTCCTCCTGCGAATGTCCCCCAGAAAAGCAGGCCCCCGTGGGACAACACTTTAGTTTGGAGGACTTAAACCTGAAGATATGAAAATAAGCCTGGAGCCAAATAACCAGAATTATTATTATGTTTTTGAAACAGAATAAAAATCATTTCTCATCTTTTGAACTTTCTATATAACATAAAACCAGGATATCATTATTTTTGGTATAATTTTATTTTACAGCCGAAAATCTGTCATCCTGAGTCCTGAGTGGACTTTTGAGCTCTAAGGACAAGAACCTTACACTTCACAGAAGGCAGATATTTACACGTTAGAAAGCTTAAACGTCAAGCAGAACGTTATAAAATTCGGCCTCAGGGACCAGACTGTTTCCAGCCAGCTTTAACAGTGATGTGACTTGAGGAGGAGGCAATGCTGTCCCGCGGGATAGGCCCTTGACCAGGTGTTGGTTACCATTCTGCGGCTGTGATAGCAAAAGCCCACTTACAGAAGGAGAGTTATATTGGCTCAGGAGTCTGGGCACTAATCCGCCATGGCAGGAAACACGTGGCGAGGAGTCAGAGGCTCTGCTCACATCCTCTGGCATCCAAAAGCAGAGGATGAATGCCGGTGCTCTGCTCCCCTCTAAACAGAAGCCAGTTAGATCCCTGCTGGGCTCCAGTCTTTTTGCTTGAGATCTTAAAGAAAATTCCACTCCACGTAGACAAATACAGATCTGGAATACAGGGCAATGTTTTTAATAGGTATTTGAATTTATCAGTGGGGTAGTTCTTTGATTGTACGGTCTTGAAGGATGGTAGTTTATTTAAAGATTTATTTTATGTTTTAATGTATATGGGTGTTTTGCCTGTATGGATGTGGGTGCACCCATGGAGGACAGAAAGGGGCACTGGATTGCCTAGAATTAGAATCACAGATGGTTGTGAGCCACCATATGGGTGCTAGGACTCGAACCTGGATCCTCTTCAAGAGCAGCCAGTGCTCTTAGCCACTGAGCCATATCCCCAGCACCCAAGAATGGTATTTTCTTAAAGGCTGGTTGCAGTGTGGGAGCTGAAACTGAATCAGTGAACTTTGTTTTTAAATCTTGTTACACTAAAATCCATTGTGTTGTCACACACACGCACACACACACACATATACACACACATACACACACATACACACACACATACACACACATACATACACACACATACACACATACATACACACACCCATACACACATACACACACACATACACACACATACACATACACACATACACACACACATACACACACACATACACACACACACACAGCAGGCCTTTCTCTTTCTAAATTCTCCTGCCTCGGCTCTGAAATTCTGGAATTGCATGTGTCCAGCACCACATCTGGATTGTCTTCTGTCATGTGAACACATTTTAGAAACCACTGCACGGTTTGACAGCATAAGGCATTATGAAAATACTTGTTCACCAGATCAGACAGATGTTTTAAGTGTTGGCACCTTTCACCACACAATTTCACAAAGTCACGTTTCTTATTTATTTATTTATTTATTTATTTATTTATTTATTTATTTATTTATTATGTATACAATATTCTGTCTGTATGTATGCCTGCAGGCCAGAAGAGGGCACCAGACCCCATTACAGATGGTTGTGAGCCACCATGTGGTTGCTGGGAATTGAACTCAAGACCTTTGGAAGAGCAGGCAATACTCTTAACCTCTGAGCCATCTCTCCAGCCCCCACAAAGTCACGTTTTCTTAATACTTTCACCAGTGTCCCCAGAAAAGGCCTGAAGTGGTGGGAAGCTGTGACACTCATGGCAGTGAGCACAGATTTAATACAGTTTTGGTTTTCCCCTAAAGGCTTGTCTCCTTGTTGTCATAGATACTGACAGCTGTTTGAAGGGAAAGGTTCGCTTTCAAGCCAGTTTTCACTGTATAATAATGCAAAATAAACCCCTTCTCTAGTAAACGCTTCTTGTTAGTTACTTGTCCACAGAGAAGAGAAGAATAACTAATGCATCAACCTTCAGCCGCATGGGTAAGCTGTCTGTCAGGGGGTCTTGTTTGAGGATGGGTTCTGACTCAGCAGGTCTGGGCAGGATAGAGAACTGAGCATCCGGACAGATTCCCAACTCTGCAGGTCCGAGGTCTTAATTCTGCATCTTCGGGCAGTGCGATGATTAGTAATGCTGGTGTCAATGTGACGGGGTCTAGGGTCGTACAGGAGAAAGCCTGTGTCCTTGAAGGGGTTTCTAGACTGGGTTAACTGAAGAAGGAAGAGCCGTCATAAGTGTAGGGGGAGCGTTCTGTGGGCTGGGGTTCTGGACTGAGCAAGGAGGAGACAGGGAGTTGAGATTCGGATTCATCATCCCTAGCTCTGTTTCCAGACTGCGGATACAACGTGACAAGCTGCCTCCCTTCCCGACTGTGGGCACAATGTGATAACCTGCCTCCTTTTCCAACTGTGGACACAATGTGGCAAGCTGCCTCCTCCCCGGCCACCATGACTCCCCACTTTTGTGGACTGTACCCTTGATTCTTGAGCTTAAAGAAATAAAGATTAGATATTTGATCCCAACAGCGATGATGATGACAACCATGACCATAATGACTAATACAGCTAGCAAAGGGACAGAGTCCAGAGTCTCAGATTGAGTGCCTCAGATCCTCTGCCTGGTCACCTGGACAAATGACGTCTTCGAGCCTCCCATTCTGAGAGACCAAGCTGCAATGTTCTGAAGGCTAGGAACTTTCTTTCGGGGTGAGGGTGGGGCTGGGTGAAAGAATAGGGAGGAAAGAACAGGCGGAGGCTCTGCGTCACTGTGGGGCCAGCAATTTCCAGAAAATGCTAAGGCAGTTAACACTTTGGACTCATGCAGCTGAGCAGCCCCAGAGCTGCCTGGGAGACCTTTCCAGCTCTGCTAATTCTTCCACTTCTGAGTTCCCACTGGGAGCGAACTGCAGTATCCTTGAAGGATAGTGTTCTCCAGCGTCCAGCTAAGGACAGCCCCACCCCCATCCCTGGGCAGCGTGGTCACCTCTTCATCATAAAGGATTGGGCATAAAGAAGGCTTGAGGCGCTTGGGAGCCTCTCTGTGGTCTTTGAACAAATGCCGGGCTCTTACAGTAATATGAGATTGTGTGATTGCCTGTGTTGAGCTGAGACTTGGAATGTTAGCACGATGAGACCCTGGAAGCCTGCAGGGCTCAGAGTGGCCATCCGTGTGGGCTTGGAATGTCAGCCCTAGATACTGGGGTTTCAGCCGTCTGCAATGTGTCCAGAGCCTGCTGGGATGTTGTCATCAGCTTGGAGACCAGCTGGTTCTGGGCCCAGCTTTAGGAGATGTAGCAGAGAGAGGATGCCTCTGAGAAGGAGCTGTGCAAAGAATCCTCTGTAGGCAAAATGCCCTCTCTCTCCGGAACTAAAAGAATGAATGCACTGTCTTTTCAAGGACTCGTGTCTCCTTAGAGAGTCTACTGATAGATTTTTGTCTTTTATATTTATTTATTTATTTTTATGTGCATGACTGCCTGGCCTTTGTGGAGGCTTGAATTAGAATGGCCCCCATAGGTTCATATATTTGAATGCTTGATCCCCAGATGGTGGAACTGTTTGGGAAGGATTACAAGGAGGTGTGTCCGTGGTGACACACTTTGAGGTTTCAGAAGACCGCCACCATTCCCAGTGTCTCTCTCTACTCTCTCTTGTTTGATGTGAAATCTCAGTTCCTGCCACCATGCCTTTGCTCCACCATCACGGACTTTAACCACCTGAAGCCTGAAGCCCAATTAAACACATCTTTTTATAAGTTGCCTTATTCATGGTGTTTCATCACGTCGATAGAAGGGTAATTAATACAGCCGACATGTATATATCTGTACCATCTGTGTGCCTGGCACCTGCAGAGGCAAGAAGAAGCTGTCGGATCCCCCAGGGATGGGGTTGTAGACAGTTGTGGACCACCATGTGGGTAACTAAGAGCAGAACTCAGGTCTTTTGCAAGGGCAGCAAATGCTCTTAACTGCTGAGCAATCTCCCCAGCCTCCCTACTGATTTATTTGAAAACAATTTCTGTGACTGTAGAGAAGACAAATCCAGTCTGAGTTGTATTTTTTCTTTTTAGAAATACAGGAGCTAACTATAAAAAGGAAGAGTGAGAGCTGGGATGAACGCCGATGGGAAACAGGTTTTTGGCGTGATGGTTGAGAGTTTAGGGAGCTCTCGCTTATGGAAGCCTTACACAGCAGAATGCTTGCATGCCTTCCTTTGATAAATATACAATCCAAATAAAAATAAAATTTCCATTTTGCACCAACTGTAACTTATGCTTCGGGAAAGAAAAGAAAGACACTAACTACACTAACTCATCACTCTTTTCCTCTCTTTCCTAAAAAAATTTTTTTTTTTTTTGGTTTTTCGAGACAGGGTTTCTCTGTGGTTTTAGAGCCTGTCCTTCACAACAGATTTTCTGTGTAGCTTTGTCTGTCCTGGAACTCACTCTGCAGACCAGGCTGGCCTTGAACTCAGAGATCTACCTACCTCTTTCTCCCACGTGCTGGGATTAAAGGTGTGTGCTACCAATTCCAATTCCTTCTTTTTAAAATAATTTTTAAAAAATTCTCTCTCAACCTTTGTTTTTTCCCCTCTCTGCTCTTCCTGGAATGATACGTGCTGAGATGTCTTTACTGTCAGGCTTGTGGTGTTGATGGACAGCATGTTTCCGGTTCTCAGTTGTTTCTGAAAACATGCACGGAATGTCCTTTCTCTCCCTGACCAGAGCAAGCTAAGCAGCAAAATCATTTCTGAGTTACCATCACTCAGCACGATGGAGGGGCTTTATCACATTTCCCTTTAGAAGTGGGGGGAGGCATCAGAGGTCACAGGGTCTGGCAAGCCACATGATGTAGGAGACCCGTGGTGCGGTAATCCTGTTGGGGAAAGAGTCCCTGACTGTGATCACGTGAAGTCCATAGTGGGAATTTTTGGTTCTGACAGCCAGTTCTAGCTGACTCAGTGCTGATCCAGGATGGTGTAGTTTGAATGATAAATGTCCCCTATAGACTGATGTATTTGAATACTTGGGTCCCTGACTGATGGCACTGTTTGGGGAGGGTATGGAACCTTTAGGACATAGAACCTTGCTGGAGGAAGCCCGTCATGTACGGTAGACTTTGTGGTTTTATAGCCCTACTTCCTGTATGTGGATGAAATGGGATTGGCCCTTCCTACCATTGTGGACTCTCCCTCTGGAACCCTAAGCTAAAATAAACTCATCCCGTAAGTTGCTTCTAGCCACGATATTTTATTACAACAACAGAGAAACAACTAATATAGGCTTTTGCATGTGGAGAGAATTCTGAATCTCTGCAGATAATTCAGAGAAATCCAGAGCTTCTCCCCATGGCATCCCTGCATGGATTGGCCACCCCAAACCTCCTCTGAGTGATTTCTTCTCCGAGCCAAACATGCCCTTTTCTTGCTTGCTCACTTCTGGACCCTTCAACACCCTTGCTACGGTTCCTACCAGATGCATCCAGAACCAAACATGCCATCGTGTATGAATTTGTCAATGCGGACTTCAGGGACTCTGTGACCCCCGTTCTTCTGCCTCACTTAAACCTGTAGTGAATCACATTCACTCAGAGTCATGTAAAGTAAGTGTTTTAAGTGTGCCCTGGGAAGCTGGTAGCCCACATCCTGTTCATGGGGAGGACATCATTCCAATACCAGTGTCTGGTTTACATTTATCTCAGGACTTTCTTCTTAAGGGTTTTGGCCCAAAGGCTCCCTCTGTTTTTACTGGTTTCTTATGATTGAATGTTTGGCTACCAACTAGAAATTGCTCACATTATAATAATTTCATTATCTAATTCTCAAGAAAAAATTGGATCCTCTTGTCTCTGAGATACAGCCCCTGGAAAGCACCCTGGCTCCCTGAGTGTGACAATGCAAGGGGCTCCAGGTAGGTCCCTTGAGGTAGCCCAGGGAGGATGCTTATCTACTTCACAGCCTATGAGTCTGGGACAGTGTGGAGAAACCCGGGCTGTCTCCTGCAACTTATCATCCACACACCTTTTGGAGAATGAACTCAAGTGAGTCCAGGGAGACAGAACAGGTGCTTGGGCAGATTCCACAATGGGCAAAGAGCAGGGAACTCCGGAAGGCAGGGGTCCCTGCTTCATGACTTGGGGTTGACGCTAGCTGTCAGCAGCTGGGCACTGTGGGGACCCACATGACAATTAGTGTCCCATTTGTCAGGAGCTGTCAACTCTGAAAAGTAATAGCAATGGCTGACCTTTGGGATGCCCGACCATGTTTTTAAAGATTCCCTTGAGTCAGGGAAGCCAAAACTAGGAACCTGTGTTCCAAGAGGTTCCATGACTTAATCCACAGCCACAGAGCCGGGGGACTGCCTGGCTGGAGACCTTGTCTTCTCTTCACAGGGCCCCTCTGAAGGATGCAGCTCATGAAGTCCATAGCAAGGGTTGGCTTCTACTTCCTCCGGGCCCATTTCTGAGCTATGCCCTCCACTTCCTGCCCCTTATACAATCACTGCTTTTTCCTTCCTATAACACTATGCCCTTTTCGGAGTCAGCGAGCATTGGCAGTGGCACACTTATTTACAAACCTTCTGAGTGCTGCGGTCCAGATCCACCACGTGACCTAACCGCTCAAGGCTCAGACCGGTTTTGGAAGGAGGGGCGGTGTTTCTCTAATATCATCTCACTCTCCCCAGCTCTCTTGTCTGATCGCGTCTTTAACATCTGGTTGGATTTCCTTTTAATCTCTTTTTCTTGTATCTTATTTTAGTGTGTGTTTATGTATGCACGCGTGTCTGAGTGTACACATTTACAAACGTACGTGGGGACTCAAGTCAACCTTGGAAGTCATTTCTAAGGAGCCTCCTCTGTCTTGGGAACTTTATACAGAGTCCCTTACTTGCCTGGAACTCACCAGGTAGGCTAGGTTGGCTGGCCACTGAGCCCAGTCATCCTCCTGCCTCCACCCCCAGCACTGAGGAGCGTGGCACAGCGTGTGCCGCCACACCCATTTTTTTTAATGTGTGCAGGTCCTCCTGCTTGAGAGGTCAGGGCCAGCAGATGCAGTTATCTCCTGGACTGTGCAGCTCTTTTTACAAAGCAATTGTTTGCGCTGCTGTTTCCCATTCTTAGAGGTGCCTGCCGTCAGGCTCCCAGGAGGCTGGCTGGCTTCTTAGTCTTGTCTCTTGCTTTTCTGCAGTTTTTGGGCTCCACAGACACTGGCTTTGTTGCCGAGTCGTCTTGAACTTGACTTTGGGAAGTTCTCTCAGAGCCCTCAGACATTATTCTAAATAGCTCCAGTGTGAGTGTCCAAGTCCTTTGGGAGTGGATATGACTTCAGGAAATGCCAAATTTGCTGAATGAATGAATTGAGAAATGCCAGTTCTGCCCTACAATGCATTAAAAATCTGGTTTCCTCGGGTGTGTCATAAGCCAGACCTAGCTGCCATTTTCCCAGAAGTTGTCCAAAAAGTATTTTTGAGGAGCGCTTTTAGAACAGGCACTGGATCCCAAAGCCAATGCTGATTTGCTCTTCTGGCTGGGGCTGGAAGCTCGGTGTATAGCTGTAATTCAGACAGTGGCCACAAGAGGGCGAGCATAGCATAGTCCAGACTCCATCTAGCTGTTGCTCTAAGAACTTTTTTTTTTTTTTTTTTTTTTTAAGACTGGAGGTTGGAGCAGCTCCCACCCAGTCAGTACCTAGCAGAGCTGCGGGAGCCTCCACAGAACATCTCCGGATCGCTTTCTGAGGCTGACCGCTGAACCAGGTGCAGACCCTTCACTCAGCCACCAGGTTGAACTGCTTCTCCTACAGAAGTGACCCTGTGGCCCTGACCTGAGATAAGTCACTAGGTGACCCCCGCAAGCCTCTTTCTATGACTCCATCTGGATTTGGCTGGCTGTGGGGACAAGCTTCGAGAGACTGCCTGGGTCTCCGTGGGACAGCAGTCAACTTTCTGGCTATCATGGCAATTGCTGGAAACTGAAGGCGCGGGCTCCAGCCTCCACACAGACACACAGGTGAGTCGTGTCACTTTGACCTGGAAGCTACGGGGTGGTAAAGCTGCAAAGGCAGGTGGAGGGAATGATGATCTGATGAAGCAGAGGACTGGGAGGTCTTGCAGACACAGAAGCTAGCGTTGCCTGCTTCAGGTGGGGGAAGTCCAGTGATCTGAGCCTGTAGACACCTGGGCCCGAGGACCCAGCTGCTAAGGATGTAGAACATGAGCCTGCACTCTGATGCCAGAGGGATGCTGTTATTTCATTTCTGTTTATCTTATCATGTCATAGCCTCCCAGAGCCTATTCAGTGAGTAAATGGTCAGGGGACAGCCACTCGTGTGTGTGTGTGTGTGTGTGTGTGTGTGTATGTTATGTGTGTGTTGAATATATGGATGCATGTGTATGCATGTGTATATATGTATGATGTATATATATGTATGTGTGTGCATATATATGTATCTATGTACACACATGTGACACACACACATATATACACACATATACACACCAGGGTACTATGTATGATGCAGAGGTTATTGAAGGAGCATCTGCTCCTCTCCAGCTGTGAGTTAGGATCCAGAGAACTGAGTACTTAGAAGAAGGAAGGGTTTAAGATCTACCTAGCAGCTTTTTCTCAGAGGCCACATTTGCAGTGACCTTGTTTGGTTTAAGTAAGTTTTAGAAACTTGGCAATCCAAAGAAAAGCTGTAAGCCCTGCCGAGTTAGAAGCCAGAGCACACAGAAACTAGTTCCGAGTTGCAAGTGAGGCTCCTGATCCATCTTGACCCTTCTGGTGCTCCCGGTGAAACTTCCAGAACCGGGGTCCTAATCTCAGTCCTATGCCACATTTGAGATTGCTTTTTTGCAAAGGGAACTCCACACAGCTTCACTTCTAGGACTTTTTGAGCAACGGGGAGTCTGCAGGACTCTGAAACCCAACCAGTGAGACTGGATTCTCTTTGGACCCCCTTCTCCAGCTATTCTATAAGACATTGTAAAGTCCTCTCTCCCACATCAGCTCCCATGATCCTCACCTATCCCCTGGACTTCACACCTCAGGGCTATAGTGCAGAAGGCTGGATGAGACCAGCAGATTGGGCCACTTTCCCAAAATGAAAGATGGAAAAAGGAACCCTTGTGCCGTGAGCTGCCCCACTTCCACACCTGTGTGAAGGTGTCCCCCACACACCTGTGCAGAGCATGCGAGGATGTCCCACACCCGTGCAGAGTGTGTGACAATGGCCCACACCCGTGCAGAGCATGCGAGGATGTCCCACACCCGTGCAGAGTGTGTGACAATGGCCCACACCCGTGCAGAGCATGCGAGGATGGCCCACACCCGTGCAGAACATGTGACAATGTCCCACACCCGTGCAGAGCATGCAAGGATGTCCTATGGCATTTTCAGCTGTCAGATACAGACTCTGACCCTATTCCACCCTTTGTGGGGAGTGAATCCTAACATCCCCTGGAGGTCAGTAGAACGCCCCTCCCTGTTTTCAGGGTGGCTTCTCTTTGATTGGCAAAGCTGAAGTCTAGGCTCTTTGAGCACCAAAACTTGTGGGTCCTTCAATGTGGCCCAGGTTTCCCCTTCCAGGCCCCTCCCTCTGATCATGCCCTTACAGGGGTGCACTGGCTGGCCCTCCAAGGTGTGCTCATCTCTGCTGCCTTATAGTAGCCCGGAAGATGGCCACTGAAAGTGACTGACGCACATGTATATCCTTGATACAGCGGCCATGGCTGAGTCAGTGCTGTGTGCAGGGATCTCCTGAATGATCTGATTACTTCATCTTCCACTCTCATTTCCAATATCATCATCTGTAACATGAAGGGGGGCCTGCTTGTTGGGGTTTCCATCCTGCCCAGTTCCCCACAGCTGTTTAACCCCAAAGAAGCTATAAAGCTGATTGGCCCATTAGCTCAGGCTACTTATTAGCTCTTGTAGCTTATATTAACCCATTGTTCTTATCTATGCTAGCCACATGGCTCAGTACCTTTCTCACTGGCCCTCATGTTACAATCATCCTTGCCTCTTTGGTGTTGGTTAGGTTATCTTTACAGTGGGAATGATAAAATAATGAGCTGCCTCGCTGCCCTGCTCCTAGTGCTCCCAGGAGAAACTCCAGCGAGGTCCCTCAGGGAAATTCATCTGAGGCCCAAGGGATGTTTACAATGCACTAGCTGCTTACACTCAAGATGGTCAGCTGAGACATGGTTGAGAATGCAAACTGGGCCTAAAGGTCATAATAGATGGGGTCTCAGAGTCCAGCACTTGCTCCTGAGTTCGTGAGGAGAAAACCCAGCCCCACATAAAACTGGAACGGGCAGAACATGCTTACATTTTTTCCCCCAACTAATGAAGAGTTGAGCATTTCCCAACTCATTCCTTTCACACCTCAGCCCCTTTCTCTCAGCTCCCCTAGGCTGTTGCTTAGTCCAGCCAAGAGGTGTTAGGAGGATGGCTAGGGTGGTTGCCTTGTGGATACACTCCAGATCACAGTGGTCTGGAGCCAATCTGGAGAGAAGAAAGGTGGCATGAAAGTAGGGTTCCCTGCCCTGTGGATTCTGGGGCCCTCTGGCTGCAGACGCTGTTGCCTTTGGCAGAGCCAGGGCTGCAGAAACGGTGCCTTCTGTTTTGTAACTCCTCAAGATGGGGGCCAGAGGGGAAGGGACCACACACATCCTGAGACCAGGGAGGATCCCCTATGGCTGAGCAGGGTTGGAGCCACCCAGTGCCCCACCTAGAGGCCCTTGCTGGGTGGAGGGCTTGGATAAAGAGCCACTGTTAGGAGACTAGCAGATTGGACACTATGGGGAGAGGCTCCGAGGGGCTGGGTGGGAGCTGTCTGTGTGAGAGGTCCTGGAAGAGCCAAGGACCATCTTCATCTCCTGTCCCTTCTAGAGACTGGAAGAAAGACCAAGAAGCTGAGTGCATGTGTGCATGTGCCCCAGCAAGTGAGCCAGTGTGGGGAACGGGGCGTCTCATTACTTGGAGTGAGGGCGTGGAAGAGACCCCATCATTCCTGGCTCATTGGAAGGGCAGTTGAACATCCTCTGCTCAGTCCCAGCCTCTTCTCAGCCCCAAAGGCCTCGTCTCTGGAGATTAAGTTCAAGTCGGGAAAAGAGGGCACATGTTTTTGCTCCGATCTTGCCTCCCCTTCTGTATCCCCACTCACGCTTCCTTCAGGTCCTGCCTCTAAGATGGGATGGGTTGACCCCTAAGACCCATTGCAGTCTCCCTACCAGGGCCTTTCAGGCACTGTACCATCTCATCCAGCTCGTGGGAGCTTGCTTGTTTCTCAGGCTCTCAGTGAGTCTCCTCCATGCTGGAATTATACCCATCTTCCTGGAGGCTTCATTTTCCAAATTTCACTTTAAAGAGAAATAAACACCACCCCATCTGACTTACTTTCTCTTCTTCCTTTACGTCCTTTTCCTTCCCGTCACTCCCTCCTCCCCCCCCCATTCTTTATTTTGGTTAAACATCCAGACAGCTAAAAAGCATCAGGAAAACCAGTTGACATAAACTTATGACCAGTTAGGACTGTGTTGAAAGCAGCGTGCAAGATTACAGGGCATATATGTGAGAGGGAAAAGCCAAAGGATTCTGTGTAAACAAACACTTTGCAATTTGGTTTTATGAAAAGGATTTTTCTCATTACACAAAGAATGTAAATGCGTCTTAGAAAATCTCAGAAAATCCCTTCCAGCCTGGGTCTCACAATGCCTCTCTGCCCTGGAGTCACCCTCCTGTGCAGGCCCTGAGGATGGCCTTCCAATCACACAGTTACGTGGGACAGAATGTGCTGGTGGAGGCCATGGCTGGATCCCTTCAGGGGAAAGGATTTCCCAAGTCAGGAGCTCAAGACCTTGCTTCAGCTTTGGGGGATCAGATAGGCATAAGTCCCGGGGTCAAGAGTTGTTCGTTAAGACTCACTGAGACTGCTCACCCGCTAGGTTCCCTGGGAGATGAAGTCCTGCCTCAGCCCACTGTGGAAATAGGGTGCCTTCCCACCTCCTCCGCTGACCCTAAAACTCTCAATGCACCTGTGCTTCTAATTTCCCTTATGCAATTGTCTGACCCTCCCAAGCTGCTAATGGCTTCCTTAGAGGTTCTCAAGCTCCTGGCACTACTTAACCTTTAATACAGTTCCTTTATGTTGTGGTGACCCCCCAACCATAAAATTCTATTTGTTGCTACTTTATTACTGTCCTTTTGCTCCTGTTATGAATCGTAATGTAAATAGCTGTGTTTTCTGACTATCTTAGATGACTTTGTGAAAGGGTCATGTGACCCCAAAGTGGGTCACAATCCACAGGTTGAGAACCTCTGTCAGAAGCTGTCTGTAGTCACCATGTGGGTAGTAGCATTTCCTTCAAGTGCTGTCCAGCATGGCCATGGTGTCTCTGGCCTACGGCTCCAGCCCCACAGAGAGCTGCTAAGGGAACAGCTGCAAACTGGCCAGGGCTTGGCCTTCTAGCACTGAACAGGGAGAGGCTGGAGCTGGAGGGGTCCTGCACCTGGACGGTGCACCTCGTTCCTGCAGATGTAGAAAAGACCACACTCCAGGCTGGGGGTCCTGCGGGCGGGCACCTGGATCCACCCTTTGTTTGTTTTCTGCATAGTTGACTGAGTGTCTCCTTCCTCTGTTGCTCGCGCTACCCAGTGTCTCCACGGCTCCAGGACAGGATGGACAACAAAGCCATGTACATGCACACCGTCAATGACCGGGACAGCGGCTCCATCTTCGAGGAGCCCTTTGACGGCAGGAGCCTGTCCAAGCTGAACCTGTGCGAGGATGGTGAGTACTTCAAGCTGTCAAGGACCCTTGCTTACCTGCTCCCCCCCCCCCCCCCCGTCTCCACCTTGGTTATCCCAGTGCCTGCTCGCCTTCCTGTCTAGCTTAGCAGATGCTGAATATTGGATCTTTGGAGGTCCCTTCTGTGGGGTTTCTATCATTCATCTCAATAAGCCTATGTCATCGGCAAGGTGAGGACCTGTTTTACAGATGGACTTGTTGAGACTGAGAACAACATTAAAGATTCTATCACGCACCAGCCCTCAGAGGGGATCCAGCATAGAATATCCTTGATCCTCAGACTGGAGACCGAGGAACAAGGGTGTTTTAACAGCTCCATATCCCTGTGCACCAGCAAGCAGGCATTTAGTAGATGTCTGTACTGTCCCTAATAAAAGCTTGCTTCATGCACAGATCCATTCTTCACTGGGCTTGAGTGGAACAGGAGGACACTGTCCCTTCAAGCTGACTGCCTAGAGACAGTCCCTCGTCCCTGCTGTAATCCCCAGAACAGTACTTGATTTTAGGACACCCTGTCAGTCGCCTCTCTCAGGAGCTATGGCTCTTGCTTTTTTCCTCATGGGAGCAGATGTAGGACAGGAAGCCGTGTCTGAGAGAGGAAAGAGGGGACCGCCCTAGTGGAGGGACAGACAGGGGGACCTGAGCTTCTGAGCAAGGGTTCCTCTTCCCTCCTGTGGGGACGCTCAGCTCTTCGCCCCGGTCTAGTCTGTATGCGAGCTGTCGGGGATGCTCTGGAGGAAACTGGACCAGCGCCTGCCCTCAGATGACTCAGGGTGACTGGCGGGAGGAGGAGCTGGCCCGAGAGCAGTCCCCTCAGGGTGGATGCTGAAGCCAGGCAGGGAAATGGTTCCTGGAAAGGGGCTGAAGGATGACTGTATCATTTTTTCCTCTGTTGTGACAAAATGTTCAACAAAAGCCTGAGGAAGGGAGGGCTGATTTTGGCTCACGGTTTGAGAGTGTCATGCATGGCAGGGTGGCAGGGGCCATATTTCATCCCCAGTCAGGAAGCAGAGAGGGACAAATGGGGGTGCGAAGCTCCCTTTTCTCCATCTTATTTACTTGGGACCCTTGCTATTTACTTGGGATAGTGCTAGTGAATCTCCCCCTTCATTTAAACATGTCTGAGCATCCTCATGGGTACACTTAGAGATGTGTCTCCAGGGTGATTCTTAGCCCCATCAGGTTGTCAATCAAGACAAACCATCACAAAAAAATTTTGAAAGAGAAGAGGTGCGAAAAGATTCAGTCAACATGTTCCCCGGACTAGGGAGAGAGAAGGAAGGTGCACACACACACACACACACACACACACACACACACACACACACACACACACATTCATGTATGCGTATGTGTGTGTGTGCTGCCTTGTTCAGGATATCAGCAACGGTGATGCTGAACCATGCCCCTGATTCAGTTCTATTCTCATTGGTGCATTAGGAAGGAGGCCAAGTTTGGCCAGAAAGGACTGGGGTTGAGGGTAGTTGGAGGGAGTCCTCCAAGGTCAACCTGGGACACCAGGCTTAGGGTGGGAGCGAAGCCTGCAGTGGGGTGTCACTGGGGCCACCACCTTTTCTTTCCCCCCTTTCCCATCTCCCTTTCCTGTTTTCTGGATCTCAGATCAAAAACAATCATTCCTTTGGATCAGAGAAACAAAACCAAGCAGTGGGCCTGGCTCTGTGCTTAGTGGCGTCAAGCTGATGCATCTGCCAGAGCATCCATGATACAGTGATTGATGAGGCTCTCAGCTGCGCTAGTGTCCTAAGGAAGGGTTCCCTGGGCCCCGGTTTCTGGTGCAGTGATGCCAAGAACCGTGGATTCCAGACTGACTCTAGGCCTGTGTCTTCGTCTGCCAGAATGAGACACAGTGGGTATCTCTGAGGTCATTGCATTCGGGGTGTGGTTCTTTAAGTCCAGTCTCGGGGATTGATGCTACCCCCATTTAAAGGCGAGTTGAATCCTGGGCCCTGATTATATGGCCAAGGAACCCAAGCTCTCCTCCTGGGCTGACACTCACCTTCAGGATGGGGTCCCCAGCACTCTCCCTAGCCTCTGCTGCCGAGGACGATGCTCTCTCCAGAGCATATACTGTCCTCACTGCCCTCGGATCAGGCCTCCCAAACTCTGGATTTTGCTCTCCTGCCTTCTGTCCTGCTACCCCCCCCCCCACCTCTGCTCCCAGCTCTCATTGTCCTTCCTTCCACAGCCTTTTCTCTCTCGGCACACTTGGCAATATTCACAGTCATTATACTGTTTCTTCTCTGCTCAGGTGGTAAGATGTAGGCTGAAGGAAGGTTGGCAACTCCTCCAAAGCAGGAGGGCTGCTTTGTTCTCTGATGCCTCCCAGGCCCAGGGGCTAGCACTCTCCAAATGTTCACAGGAGAGCCAGCTAAGGAGTAAGTGGATAATAAGAGCACAAGGACCTTGACATCTGAAAGTAGCAAAGCAAATGCCTTTGTACCCCGCTTCTGAGTTCTTTGCATTCCTTTACTCTTTGTCCCCTGCTGGTAGGTTCTGGGGGTGGGGCACAGAAGTGGGGAAACTCAAGACAGCCTGGATCTTTTTTGGAAGGATCCTGATGCTTTTTTGATCTTCCTCTCTGGAGAGTGAAACAGAGGAACAAGAGGAGCGAGGTCAAGAAAGGAAAGAAGAAACTGGAAGGAGGTGGCAAAGGGAGGAAAACCTGGGCCAGGTTCATCCGGGAAGCCTTCTGTAGACTAAAACTGCGAAGTGTTGGATGAACTCCAAGCCCCTTTGAGGGCGGCCTCCTAAAATGTAGGGTGACGGGACGCTGTGTTTCTTCTTGTTGGAGTCTGATCCCTTGGGTCTTGGCATGGAGCAAGATCCTCAAAGCACAGCCCAACTGTTCAGGTGTGACTCAGATTTTAATGCAGGTGGGATTTAAAGAACTGTGGGTGGGGGCTGGAGAGATGGCTCAGTGGTTAAAAGCACTGGCTGCTCTTCCAGGACCGCGGATTCAATTCCCAGCACCCATATGACAGCTCGCAACTGTCTGTAACTCCAGTTGCAGGGGACCCAACACCCTCACAGAGACATGCATGCAAGCAAAACACCAATGTACATAAAATTAAAATAATAAATTATTTAAAATATAACATTTGGGAGGGAGGCAGAGGCAGGGAGGCAGAGGCAGGTGGATCTCTTGAGTTTGAGGACAGCCTGGTCTACAGAGTGAGTTCCAGGACAGTCAGAGCTACTCAGAGAAACCCTGTCTAGAAAATGATAATAAAATAAAATAGATGAGCACCATGGGTGTAAATACTCACGTTAGACAGAGTTCTGGCCCTGACTGAACACTTCTGGGTTCTTCTGTCTTGGCCTCCTTGCCCATCACTCCCAGCGTGAGCCCATGGGTTCTGTCTGTACCGTCCCCTTCTTGCCCCACACCTACCTGGGCTCCAGCCATCACCTCAAGTCCCATGGATCCCTTTTCCAGGCACAGCCCTGCTTGGATCTCAGAGCTTGTGGTGCTGGTGTCCAGTCACGGCCACAGAATCCCTGACAGAAACCACTCACAGGAGAAGAGTTTACTTGGCCTCACCGTTGGAACGGGTCTAGCCCACGGTTGGCTGCATTCCTTGCTTTTGGGTCTGAGGTGAGGCAGAGCATCGCGACAGTGAGAATACAGATAGTGTAGCCCACCTTTTGACTTCATGGTGGCCAGGAAGCAGAGAATAAGTCCAGGACAGGACAAGCTACAGCCCCTGAGCCCTTGGGAGCCTCTCAGTTCTCAAGGATCAGATCTACCATCCGGGAACCAAGGCTTCAACACCTTGAGTCCTTTGGGGGACACAAACCATAACTAATCATTGTATAAAATATAGTGTATTCTGGCTGGCAGGGCTCTTGTGTACGTGTGTGCGTGCGTGTGTATGTGTGTGTGTGTGTGCGCGTGTGTGTCTGTGCATACACTCGCGTGTGAGTGTAAAGTTTCTCATCCTTACTGCACTACAAATATCTTGAAGCCAGGGAAGGTGATAGGCTCTTCTGTGGGTCCTCCAGGCACTTTTTAGGCAATGGGCACTTGGGAAATCTCGGGGATAGTCAGCACATGACTTACCCAAGGCCACTCAAGTAGTTAGTAGCGGACTGAAGCTTGACTCAGGACCTCCCTGCCTATAATTCAGGGGTCCTTCCTGGGAAAGGAATTGGAAAGTGATTAAGAACTGATCTTCACCTCTAAATTCTGATAGGGAAATTGGCTGGGAGGTGGATGAGAATTAAAACACAGAATCTGCCTTTCACCTGACAACCCTATCTTCAGGGATGTGGCCCGGGCTAGCCACCGGCTTGAGCTGGGCTCACTCAGTGGAGTCCTAGGCAGGCGTGCATGGGAAGACAAGGCTCACCCAGCCAGAAAGATGTGTGGCTGTAGTGGTATTGACCCTTGCTTGATTGCCACCCCCTATCCTCCTCACCAGAGCATCAGGGACAAAGGACTCTATCTCATCAAATGAGCCAATGTTTCCTGTACAGGCCGCAAGGCCGAGAGTTCCTGTTATGCAGGCAGAGGTCGGAACTCCACAGCATGAAACAGCATCAGGTCTGGGGGTCAAAGCATTGTGCTGCATGCTGGTGTCCTCGGTGCCAAGAAAGGGACCCTCTGCCAACAGCATCTCCCAGGGTAACCTTGCTGCTGACTGTTGCCCCTTTCTTTCCCAGCTCTTCTATTTCTCCCCCACCTTTCTCTTTGCTTGCTCCTAGCTTCTACCTTCTTCTCTCCTTCCCTGCCTTCATTCCTTTTTACTTCACAGTTGCTAAGGGGAGCAGAGGGACTGTGGCACGCCATTGGTTCCCTCCATGGAAGGCTCCCTTTTCTAACACTGGCATCTTCTCACCCTCACATCTGTCCAGCTGCCTACCCTCCAGTGGCCTTGGTAGTTCAGGTCCTCTCTATCTCTGAGGCCCTGTCTTCCTCTCTCTATGTCTTATCGCTCAGCAGCCTCCCTGGAGCCCACTGTAGACCAGAAGCCGAGGGGCACGGACTAGAACCTGCTAGGCCACTGCATAGGGGATGTAATACCGGAAATGCTTAGAAGAAAGCATCGCAGAGAAGACCCGAAGGGCCCCGTGCATGTTACCATGTTGTCTCAGTCAGTCATCTCTCCAGAGACTCAAAAGAGGAGCAGCAGGGTTGCTCCCTATTCTTTCTTCCCTCCCATGCTCCTTCCTCTCCCTTGCCTCAACCTCGCCTCATTCTTGTTTCAACCTTCCCCCTCCAGCCTTCCTTTCCCCCTGCCTGCTCAGCCAGATGGGGACCCCTCTAGGCTCTGCCGCTGGCTTTAGGACCCAGAGGAGTCCTAGGAATGGAAGGCTCCAGGCTGAGCCCGCCTCCTCTGAAGCGGTTTGTGAGGCCCTGAGAGAGGTGTTAGTGTCAGAAAAACATCGTCCTGCTTCTCTCCCCGTGGCCTCAGCCCGCCCCGCCTCACGCACGTGTGGCGTCATCCATGGCTGTCCACGGGAAGCCAGGGGGAGGTAATGAGTTACATGTGCTTCTGGTGATGGCGGGGTGCCTGCAGCCTGGACTCCGCGGTCCCACGTTCCTTCCCCATAAAATTAAATTATTCTCCCAGGGGACCTGCTACATCTACCTTCTGTCCAGCAGACAAACTTGCTTCATTTGGTGTAGCCGAGGGCTGCTGGGCGGCTACGCAAGGGTCTGGCTATGACCTCATTGAGGGTCACCACCCTTTATAGGTTAGAGAGGAAGAGGGCCCTTAACTCATTCAGTACTGTAACACCAGGGGACATATCCTGGTAAGCAAGAGCGGAGAGCCAAGTACTGGTAGATGAGGTTGGGAGCACTGGGGATGCTGGTGGCCTGGTGACCCAGTGGGTTACGGCCCCAACACAACGAGACCCAGAGATGGGGGAAAGAGGTCAGAATTGCAGTTTTTCAGGTCATAGGTCACACACAACCATTGTGAGCTTGGGCACAGTCCTCAGGCTGGGTGCAGAAGCCTCTGTGTACCCCCTCCCCATTCCTCTTGCCCCTGTTCTGTACCCTACCTCCTCCTTAGGCTCAGGTACCAGGGGACTCTGGTAGGAGATGGAAGGAGGGAAGACGTGGGGGCTTGGGTCTGTACCGTTCCTCAAAGCCTGCTCTGCAGGGCTACCTCAGGCTAGGCTCCTCTCTGGGGGAGCTTATTATTTCTGAGTTCCAGCCACTCTGTTTCATCCCTGAGATATCCTCAGGCCCAAGGGTGGTGGCAGCTCCAGGACCCCGTTCTGTCCCTGGCGAGTGTCTCATATCCTTGCCTCCCATTGCATAGACTCCCTTTTTAAAACCTAGGAGTCTGTCTGCTAGACAGGGCCATCCTTTGCCCTGGTGGGGGGTGTGGCTTTGTTCAGAGACCTCATCCTTAAATAAGATGAATGTCATTGTCCTTCCAGGACCAGAGGAGGGTGTGACCGAACCATGCAGAGCTGTGGACACTCAGTGCCATGTGCTTCTGTCTTTACCTGTTTGAGAGACCCTGAAACCCTTGCGGAGGTGGGGGAAGGGAAAGACAGAGAGGTCCTGAGGAGGAAGAAGGGGGAGGCTTTAACACAACGTCACAGACAAACCCAGCATTAGGCATGTTTATCCTTTGCTCAGATGTGCTGGGCTTCCTTCTGTGGCACACCCTGCTCTGTTCTGGGGTAGAGGTGGTCCAGCTGCAGCCTTCAGGGACACATCAAGCTCAGTCCCATTCAGATGGCCCAGCCCTCCTGTCTTCCAAAGCAGACACCCTGTGACCCTTCCGACCTGTGCTTGCAGCTGCTTGGAGAAAAGGAGAGAAGGCCTGGACTTCAAGCCTGATTTTCTCTGCTCAAGGGAGAAGCCAGTTCGCCCATCACAGCAGGGTGGAGGGCGGGTGCCTTACAGTTCTGGAAAGAATGATGGTGCAGATGGAGACCGGGCTGCATCCCCCATTTCCACCTAGCAAACATCTTCAGCTCAGGCATCTGGCTGGGGACGGGAACTTGGAATCTTTGCTGGCATTTGGGGGCTATTCTACAAGCTGGTGATCTTCTGGGATTTTTTTTGTTTGTTGTGGAATGTGTGTGTGCACGCATGTGGTGTGTGTACATGTGCGTATATGTGTGTGCATGTGTATGTATGTGTGTACATATGTATATATATGTGTGTGCATACACGTTTATGTATGTATGTACATGCATTGTATATGTATGTGTGCATGAATGTGTGTATGTGTGTGCATGTGTGTATGTGCACTCATGTGTATGTATGTGCATACATATGTATGTGTGTCTAAGTCAGAGGTCAACCTTTTGTTGCTATTTCTCAGGCATCATCGTGTTTTTCTCTCTGATCTGAACTTACCAGGTAGGCTAAGACAGCTGGGCAGTAAGCCCAAGGGGTCTATTTGACCTCCTTCCCCTGGTCCTGGGATTATAAGCACGTACCGCTATTCCAGCTGTTTCCATGGGTTCTAGGGTGAACACAGGTCCTTGTGTTTGCAAAGCAAGCCCTTTTACTGCTTAAGCCATCCTTCCAGCCCAAGAAGAGGACCTTTTGGCCTAAGTCCTGATGCTTTTTGAGTCCCTGTATGTCTAGATACCATATCTCCCCTCTACTTGCAGTACCCTTTTAAGACAAGGGCACTGCCTTTCATTTATTTTTTTAAGTTAAAATTTAATTTTTCAAATTTCATACATGAGGACTGTATTTACATCCTCCCCCTTCACTCTCTCCCCTCCAACTCCTCCCAAATGCTTAGGGCTGGCCACTGTGCACCAGATAACCCAACAAGGCTCTTGTTCCAACAGATCTTTTTCTCCCAGCGGCCATCAGTCACCTGTAACTCTTCATCTCGTGGTAGGGTCTTGCGAGATTTACCCCCATCCACGTTGCCACTGTACCAGTCTTGTTTAGGTGACCAAATTTATGAGATTTTATGGGTGTAGCTTCTCTGTTCTGACTCTTAAACTCTTTCCGTCCCCTCTTCTGTGATGCCCTCTGAGCTATTCGTATGGGAGCTGTGTTGTAGAAATATCAGCTGGGGTTAGACACCCCAACCACTCAATTCTCTTCATTTGGATTAGTTGTGGCTTTCTGGAATGATTTCCATCTGCCTCAGAAAGGAGCTTCTTTGATGAGGGGCGAGAGCTCATTTACTGTGAATATAAGGATACGCAGTTAGAGCGCAGATAGGGATCATGCTGGCTTAGGGATGTGGCAGTAGTTGGTCCTCCTTTAGGACCTGCGGCTTCACCAATCACGGGTGGTCAGTAGTTGGCTAGGTTTAATGTATCAGACGTTAATTCTCTCCTTTGAATTTGCTTTAAGTCCAATTTAGACATCTTTGGTTGCCCTCAAGACGCAGGTGCCACTACTACACCCTTGGGGCTATCTTGCCGTGCTGGTCCTTGTGTGGTCTGTAAGCTTTACAGCTGGGTACATTGCTTAGTTTTCTTTCTTGGCAGCTGGCATAGACTCTTCAGATAATCCTCAGGGAAGTGACTTCCAGGTCAGTTCCAACTCTATTCCTCCGAGTCTTGTGTCAAACATACACGGTGTCTTCAACAGTAGGGTCTCACCTTCAAGTTCTGAGAGACAAACAAGGGTGAAAGCCTGGAGGGTTTGGGGAGTCTCTTTGACTTTCCTGACCAGCAACTTGAAGGGAGTTTTCCCATGCCCGACACTGGGAATTCTGTTAGCTAGTCTATGGCTTTTGGGTAGATTATTATCACCACACAAGGCATAACTTCAGTTGATATATACATACATGCATATACAAACATATATCATGTACATATTTTTAAGTAAACCTGAGATAATATGATTTTATTTGGGACAAAAATTGTAGTATCTTCCACCAGCCCCCTCCCCCAAGTCATTCATTCTTTGCATAGGACTCCATGGCCTTCTCCATCCCACTTGGATCTTGGTAGTTAGCTGACTCTCCTTCCCTGCCCTTTGCCACGTCTGGACTCTCTTTCCATCTGAGTCTTAGCTCTCAAAGCAGATGAACAGCAGCCAGCAGGCGGTTCTTGTGTTGGTGGAAAATAAGCACAGGCCATCGATTGTTTTCAAAGACTCTTTATCCAGAGTAACCTTGGGAACAGATAGAGCTTGGGACACAGAAGCTTTATGGGGAACTGACAAAATTATACGACAAACTGCAAGTATTAGGAAGAACTGTCCTAGAGCCCCCATGGAGTCTTAGTGGAATTAGTTCAGGCTGCCCCC
Source organism: Microtus ochrogaster (assembly GCF_000317375.1). Classification (NCBI taxonomy): domain Eukaryota; kingdom Metazoa; phylum Chordata; class Mammalia; order Rodentia; family Cricetidae; genus Microtus; species Microtus ochrogaster. The sequence goes on along the minus strand of NC_022019.1, from coordinate 12,687,426 downwards.
TCCCCATTTTAACCATCTTCTCTCCTTTTCTTAAAAATGGATGTGAAAGGTTCCGACTCATTTAATGATGGAGGTGATCACTTCTACATCCACCCTTACCCTTGCACCTCCTGTTTTCTGGCCTGACTTCCCCAGGGACTAAACAAGGCCTGGGGGCAAACAGAGTCACTATGTTTACTGCTCACTATAGCATAGTTGACTGTGCTGAGATAGGAAAACCAAGCCAAGTGGTGCTGTTGGGTTTTCTTTTCCCACCTTCCCACTCAACAATCAACATAGAATACGCTAACTCTGCTCATCAAAAAATGTGGGGGTGGGTGGGGTATCCTCTTCACCAATAACCAGCTCTGCCATAGGGCGCCCCCTAGCTGTCCTCCAATTGTCTTTGGTTCTGACAGCTTCTTCTTCTCCTTCTTCTTCTCCTTCTTCTTTTTCTTTTTTAATTTTTCGAGACAGGGTTTCTCCGTAGCTTTTGGTTCCTGTCCTGGAACTAGCTCTTGTAGACCAGGCTGGCCTCGAACTCACAGAGATCCGCCTGCCTCTGCCTCCCGAGTGCTGGGATTAAAGGCATGCACCACCACCGCACGGCCTGACAGTATCTTCTTGCAGACAGATATATGGAGGACTCACCACAGCCCTGACCCAGTAGAGATCCCATTCATGAGCCCAGGTCATGGCATATGCTTCCAACCCTGGCTATATAAATCAGAGTTCCCAAGATCTCCCCCTCCAGTCTAATTTGCTGCAGTGCCTTAGAGCTCAGGAAAACACTTTAATTACACATCCCCATTTATTACAATGGGTGTTACCATGTTGCTTGACAGCCACATGGAAGCATTACATAGGATGGGGTATGGGAGAGGGTGCAGAACCCACATAACCTCCTGGGAACCATGGTCCACAAATTCAGCTATCTAGAAGCCCTCAGAACCCAATATTTTTGGGTTTTCCAGGAAGCTGTATTAGCTAGTATGATTGAGTAACCTTTGGCTATTGACTAACCTTCATCCCTTTTCCCTTCGTAGTGGTTGAGGGGTGGGCTCCACGTTTACCCTTTTCTGTGTACCTTGGTCGTTTTAGTGGCCAGGTTTATTTTAAAGCTACTTGGTGCCCACAACTATCTTACTGATGTACAAAAGACCTGTTCACTCTTGAGGTTACAAGGGTTTGGGGAGATATCTCTAGCATATACAATGAAGGCCACTGTATGCATCACCTTATCTAAGATGTTTAGGCCCTTACGGATCCCGGTAAGACTTACTGCGTAGCTCATTGTCACTTCAGGCCAGAGACTCTGTCCTTCCTTGACTCTGTCCCTGCCACATATGTGTCCTCTTCACTTTTATGAACAAAACTTAATGGAGGTCCCCATTAAAAGCACACATTGCAGCGGAGCCAGAGGTCGTCTGGGGCTGCTTCTCATCATGCATGTCGTACAATGAAAACATCGGGAGCGATGAGTAACCAGTGTGAGAATGAAGCTTATCCTAATGAAGTCAGACTTGGGCAGGTTTATTGGAGATCCTTGGCCGAGCTGAGCACTGGGGGTTCCTCCCAGCAATAAAACGCCAGCCCCACCTGCTGTTTATGGGCCTGGGACTAATACCAACGAGAATCAAAGAAAATGACCATCGTGATTGTTAAAACTCAAGTCGATGGATTCAGAACCATCTCATCCCCTGGGTGCTGTTTCCACCCAGTTACTTTGGAGATAAATACCTGATTTATCAGACTTGTAAGTGATTGAAAGAAAAATCAATCTAAGCAGATAACTCCCGAAAGGGTCTAAAGTTGTAACTAAAATTCTGAAATATTATTTTTAGAGAAATGGAACGTTCCATTTTCAGGGGAAGAGCATATTGATGAGGAACAGCTTGAAATGCTTCCTCATGTCCCACAGCCCTTACGTGACAGACAGGCTTTAAATCTCCCTACAAAGGGCTCCACCCCATGCCTGACCTCCTGGCAGGGCTGGGATGGGGGCTGGGCTGCCTGATGATACTCTTTGGGCATGCTCTTGTTCCCATTATTAAAAGCACTCCACACATCTAACCTCAGGGAATAATAAAATACTTTAAGACAATCTTATTTTGAATATATCCTATCAAAAAAAAAAAAAAGAAATCAAATGTTTATCCCCCAAGTAAAATGAATTCTTACAATAGACAATTCATTTTCCGCCCAAGAATGTGTCTTCACATTCTCTCTTGATATGACAAGTGTTTTTACTCTAGAACCATGGACTTCTATGCCCCAGATCTGTGATTTCATCACTGGAGCAGAATGAGGCTGTCCAGGGTGGAGTTCAACACACAGAATGTTGAAGAAAGCTCAGTCGCAAGGGCTTGACTGCGTGGTATACCTACGTGGGCACTAAGTGATGTTCAGAAGTCCTGGGTACGTGAGGAGAGCTACGCCTTCATTTGCCCTTTCAAAACAAAATTTTGCTCCAAGGTACATTTTTTTAGCCAAGCAGAATTTGCCAATTATTTATTTGTATGAGGCAAATGTAAGAGATGACCTTTCCAGCAAAAATAAATGTGCTCGCATGTGTCCATTCCTATAGAGAACCTCACCAGGCCCTGCTGCTGTCCACCCATGTGGGGTGGACAGAAGTGCACCCCGACAGTTACACATAAGGAGGGCAATGCAGGAGATATGTGTGTGAGGTCCTAGCATAGTTCTCTTGCTGTGCTTAGTAATTCTCGATGTGCTACTTTCCAGAATATTCTCGTGTGTCTGTGTGTGCATGCGTGTGCATAGATGTCCTGAAATACTGTCCACCTCTTTTCTTTCTATTCCTCTCTCTCTCTCTCTCTCTCTCTCTCTCTCTCTCTCTCTCTCTCTCCCCCTTCCTCCCTTCCTTCCTCCCCCCTCTTTCTTTCTTTTTCTGAGACAGGATCTCTCACTAGTTTGGAACTCATCAAGTAAGCTAGGCTGTCTGGTCAGTGAACCCCATGGATCCTCTTGTCTCCACCTCCCCAGTCCTGTGATAATAAACTTGTACCACCATGGCATGTGGGTGTGTGTGTGTGTTACCATCACCAAAGTCAGTGTTTCCCACTATGTTCAACACAGTGGCACTAAAAGTGACTGAGTCACACACAAATGCGGATTTGCCATTTTAATAGTGAGGTATTTATTTAGCTACCTCCTAGGAAGGCATTAACTCTCTGCTGGTGACGATGATGCAGTTTTATCCCTAAATAAATTTAACTTCAGCAGTGGGGTGATGTCAAGATGGCAAGGCCCTGGGATACCCAGCCGTGGGCAAACAGTACTGGGAGCTGGTAGATGCAGATTTTTAAGGATGGGGACACTCCAGGGGTCGTGAGTAGCCACCTGCTCCTCAACTAAATCACCATCTCCTATGCTGGCTCACTGAGCCTAGATTACCATCTCCTATGCTGACATACTAAGCCTAGATCACTGTCTCCTATGCTGGTACACTGAGATCTTTAAGTCATTTTATGTGGGCTTAGTTTTCAAATTTCCCAGAGCTGTTAGCCTTGCCGTCTCATGACCTCTTGGACCACTTCCTGGTCTCCAAGAAGCTACTGTCTCTTCTGGAGGCCATATCCAGAGGGAAAAACTTTCCCCATAACCCTCTTAGAGCCTGGATTCAAGTGGTTCTCAGCCTTCTTAGTGGTCATGTTGTGGTGATCCCCAACCATAAAACTATTTAGTTGCCACTTCCTAACTGTAATTTTGCTACTGTTATGAATCATAACATCAATATTTGTGTTTCCCGAGGGTCTTAGGTGTCCCGTGGGAAAGGGTCATTGCACCCCAAAGGGGGTTGAGAGCGGCTGGCTTGGAAGGCTTCGTTGTCCTTCACCATTTTCTCCATCAGTCTGGTGGCCAGTGCCCCTTTGGCTGCAAACGACAACAACATTTAATAGCTAGCAGCTTCGCCAGGACTCGCTGCAGAATCGTTGTCACATTGGGAAGAACACTTTCTTCTCAGAGTCCCAGATTTTGAATCTACAACAGCTGCTCATGCACCCACGAGGCTGGAGGGAGAGGAGAGACAAGCCCCGTGGTCAAGCCTGCCCTTCAGGCCCACGGGCATGGCATTCCCCTGTGCAGATTCTTCCTCGGATATGGAGTCACCTCTTCTGCCAGAGCGCTTCCAGTAGAGGCTCCACTTCCCTCTTCACTGTTCATGTGCCTTCTTCCAGTCCCGTGGGAGCTACTGTAGGGCCGTGGCTGCCTTCATTCAACCAATGTGCTGAATAACACGTCACCACAACATGGCCATTAGGAAGGCTGAGAGCTACTTGAATCCAAGATCCCAAATAAACACACAGAGACTTTTTCTCTTACTTATGAATGCCTGGCCTTAGCTTAGCTTGTTTGTAGCCAGCTTTTCTTAACTCAAGTTATCCCATCTACCTTTTGCCTCTGGGCTTTTACCTTTCTCTATTTCTGTATATCTTTTCCTTCCTTCTTATTCTATGTCTGGTTGTGTGGCCCCGGGTGGCTGGCCCCCTCTTCTCTTGCTCCTCTATCTCTCCTTCCATATTTCTCCTTCTATTTATCCTCTCTGCCTGCCAGCCCCACCTATCCTTTCTCCTGTCTTGCTGCTGGCCATTCAGCTCTTTATTAGACCAATCAAGTGTATTAGACAGGCAAAGTAACACAGCTTCACAGAGTTAAACAAATGCAACATAAAAGAATGAAACACATCTTTGCATCATTAAACAAATATTCCACAGCATAAACAAATATAGCACATCTTAAATTAATATTCTTCAACAATTTGCCATCTTTTTCAGATAAAGAATTTGCTTGAAAATATGCCTCCTCACTTGATCTAGGGGGGAAAAAAGGCAAGCAACAATAAAAACATACTTCTCTATGGTCTGGGGAGATGGCTCAGTCAGTAAAGTGCTTGCCACACAAGCATGAGGTCCTGAGTTTGATCCCCTTCAATTCATGGCAGAAGCCAGACTTGACAGCACACACCTGCAGTTCCAGGACAGCCAGGGAGACTCCTCCAGCTCACTGGCCTTTCAGTCTGTTCAAATGGGTGAGTCCCAGATTCCGTGAGAGACCCGTCTCATAAAATAGAGCACTGAGGCAGGCAAAGCTGACACACAGACACAGTAACAACAGTTCCTCCATTTGTTAGTCTTTGTCTTAATTTCTCTTTCCTTCCCTTGTGGACATATTCTCATATGTTTTAGGCATCTCGTCATGGTCTTCACGTTCTGCTTGTCCTACCATTTGTGGAAATATATACCTGAAGCTCCTCTTCTGCTCCATTTGAAATAGTTTTCTTTAGCATAGGAAGGGATTAAGAGTTCCTAGAGAAACCACACCCTCTCAAAGGGTGGTCAAGTTTCCTCATGTTTGTCAACAAAGGGATCTATCACAGGTGGGGTGCTCACTAGTAAGTAGAAGCCTCAGATACAAGGAAAGGGGCTTCTCTCTCCTCTCTCCTCTCTCTCTCTCTCTCTCTCTCTCTCTCTCTCTCTCTCTCTC
>NC_022019.1:12680429-12681839 GCF_000317375.1 Microtus ochrogaster | reverse complement strand
CACACACACACACACACACACACAAAATAGAGTGTTGCATGCAATGTGCACGCGACATCCTCCTGTGGCGAGCTAGCAATACAATAACAATACAAATGGCAAAAGTTCGCCTTGTCTCTGTATACATGGCTGTGATTCTCCTCCTCCTGCTCTTGTTTTGAGACTCAGGCATGGGCGACCCAGAGCAGGGCAGCTGGAACTCCCACTGTGGTAATGAGAACTAACATGTGTATAAGATTATACGGAGCTGTGCCTTCTGCCCTGGCTCTTTCAGGAGGCAGGCTTTTCTCTGTTAAGTGGCAATAAGAAAGCTAGTGGCTCTCACCAGAAGAGGTTGATGAAGTGTTCCCAGAGCCTACAAATGCAGGACTAAAACCAGTTGGATCGTGGTATAGAAAGAGATGGAAAAATTCTAGAAAGAAAATTCCAGGTACGTTAAAGAAAAAAAAAAAAAGAAAAGATGATCCCTGTTCAAATGCTTATGGAGAACCAGCCTGATTTCTCAAAATTTGCTAACATTTAAGGATTGAGAAGAATAATCGTTGGCTTTTTATTCTTTGGCAGTTAGCTTTGTGTTGTGCCTGATGTTTTATGGCGAGGTTGCGCAGCCGTCCTGCGTAGTGTTTTAAAGGCAGTGTTTGCAATCAAGTGGAGGATATGAACGGGAAGATGCTGTTCAAGTCAACACACCTCTGAGGATCCAGGCATCTCTGTTTAGCTCCACGGGCATCAGTTGTCACCCACAATGTCCCCATGGTAACCAAGCCTGCAGAGGATGCTCAAGAGAGAAAACACAGCTCTCAAAGTGCCTCAAAACCAATGAAATGACCAAGGATCAGCTTCTCTTGTCAACCCTTTCCTTCTCCATACCCGTCCAATCAGTGGCAGTGGACTATAAAGGACAGTCCCTCTGGAGGGGCCTGTCACCTCCATGGAGCAGAGAGTGAGAGAGAGACTTTGTGTTTTGAAAAGAACGTTGTACATTGATTCTTATAAACTGTCCTGAGATGGGATGGAAAAGGGGTCCTTGCATCCCTCTTTTGATTGACATAGAAGGTCTGTAAGTTTCCTGGTCTCTGTGTGGGCTTTGAAGGACTGGCCTTGAAGGACAAATTGCATCGATAGATGCCCTGAGTCCCAATGCAAGGTTTCTCACTAGCAGTAACTGCCATCTGCGGTCCTGAGGATGGGGCCTCGGGCCCAGTGCCTGCTAGACAAGCACTCTGATCTACCAACCGCCTTTTTTTTTTTTTTTTTTTTTTTTTTGTTTTTTTTTTTAGGGGCAAGGGCTCACTAAGTGTCTCTAGCTGGCCTGGAACTTACCATGTAGCCCAGACAATCTTAAATTTGCCATCGTCCTGCTTCAGTCTCTCCAGTAATTGTATTGACAGGTATAGGGCCCACAGGTCT